>NC_052504.1:17487943-17805593 GCF_014356525.2 Nilaparvata lugens
CGTGAAACCAACTTTATGTTGACAGAACCAATGATTTATTAAAACAATTTGAGATACTAGTTTTGATTGTTATACCTTTATCAACTTCTAGAGACCAACACAGAAAAAATTTAAACTAATTTATTCTATTGAAATTAGTGAATAAGCATGCCATGGTTTAGATATTCCATATTCAAAGCTCACTTCGAAGTCTTGACATTTTTTGAATTTCAATCATCATGGGTCTGATGAAGAAACACATTTAAGTTACATCTTTTCAAAGCCTTATTCTCTAGTTTCTTCCTACTTTATTATTTATATAAGTATTTGAAAACCCAAGTACATCGACCCACTTCACTTATATGTAAATTTTATAAAATATAAGAATACTTGAAACTCACGAGAATCATACTACATAATAGCCCGAACTCAGAGCAAAATTCCAAGAAGCTTAAGGCTTATTTACGTCTTCCTCCTAATTGAAAATAACAGAGAATGATATTCTTCTTACTAAGTTAGCTGAATATTTTACAAATAATTCTCATGCTCTATAAAGTTACTGAAATAAGGGTCTGAATTTGATCAATTTAATTGGGGGAATTGAAAAAATAAGTTATGTAACTCTGGATCAGACGTGAGTGATGATGTTATCAAATACCGATTTTGAGATGAAAGACTTGTTGAACTAGCTGATAAGTTATTATTCTGGAAAGAAATAGGTTTCAGGCTGAATTCGGGTATGTCAAGTGACAAGGTGGATGAAAAATGTTGGCTTACGTGTTAGAGTATTCTGGTAAAATGATCATCCAAGCTCTACCAAAATCTACTACTTTGGTTGAAAAAAAAGAATAAAAATAAAATTGATGAGCCACAGAATAAACCACTAATGACAGAACTATTGGACACTAAAATATATTGAAACTGAATTTACAAAATGTGGCAAAGACTAGAAGCCAATAGAGGATCCATCTAATCTTCCATAAATTCCAAGTTGCTCAGACTTGGTCGCGTACGGTGCATTTAAGATAATATAGAAAGTTGTGAATAAATTGAATATTTTTTGTTTGCCAAGACTCCATAATAGAGTTTGCTTTGTGAGGAAAATGTTCTATCTATGTTCATTTCATTCATCCAATGATTGCTTACTTGTTACATTTGTTTGATTTGTTACATTTTCCAGGCCAAAAATAGGCAAACTCGATTTCAAGAAAAAGAAATTGACATTGGTGGTTGTTGAAGATGATGATCAAGGACGCGAACAAGAACATACGTTTGTCTTCAGGTACTGTTATCTATAGATTGAATAATACAAATTATTAATAATTCAATTATTGTTAATCATTAAAAATTGAGAAATACTTGGCTAATATTTAATAATCAACCAATTTTATATTTCCCGGATCATTTTTATGTTGAGTACGGTATGATTGGTTTTGAAGAAAGTAGCATCATATCATACAACTAATTTGTTGATAATTGTGATCCGTTATGAAAGTAATAAGTATTTGTATAACGGAGAAAACCTTTTAAACGAATTTTAATTTTAAAAATTTCACTGTCTCTAGATTTGTATTCATGTTTCTTGGTTATGGTAAGAGCAAAATTTTGATGGAAGTATGTGGTTTCTATTCTAATTGTCTTATTTGTATTAATGATATTGTAAACCATTCTATAAACAAATTCAAGTTCAAATTCATTGCTGAAGAGTTTTTCTATTCCGAAAATTTTGATGAAAAATTAATCGAGTTTCTATTAAGTTAACAAAAATGTTGCATTCATTGAAAAGCGTATCTCATTCAGTTGAAATAAGTTCACTTTTGGGACCTCTTATATTCTTTGACACTATTTTCGGATATATCATACTCTTGAATTATTTTAAAATTGGAGGTCATTATATACTATACTAGGCCACCTTAACAATACAAGGTGGCGCGGAATCGGGAAAAGTGTAGAGATATTTACAAAGGTCTTCACATTCTAACTCTATATTCATTAAATATAATGTAATGCTTACTATTTCTAAAAGCGAATCCGGAGAAAATGGAATTGAGAAATGTAATTCATTCTTATAATACAAGATCCAATCAGCATAAAACTGATCAAAGTCCCTCGAATGTTACAATTAAATTGATGAATAGGCTTCCTATTGAGGTAAGGCAACTTAATCACAGGAGGTTCAGACAGATTTTAGAAATATTTCTCCTGAAAATCCCCTTTTACTCAGTTGAAGAGTTTATCGGCAAGAAAATGAATGTAGAAGATTTCAATATTAAAGAATTTATTAGTATTACTGTTATATAAATAGGATTAATATACCGTACATGTTTTTATTGTAAATGTGACTTTGTATTGTTTTTATTGACAGTATTTGTATTGACTGAGTGTTTTTTTGTTACTGTTATATTGACTGGCCTATATGTCAAATTGAGACATCCTGTTTTTTGGCTAATAAATTCATTTATCTATTTATGCTTGAATTAAGTTCAATAGTAATTTTGGTGTTTGCATTACAGGCTACACAATGAAAAGGCATGTAAGCACTTATGGAAATGTGCGGTGGAACACCATGCGTTTTTCAGACTGCGGGCTCCTGTCAAAGGACCATCTGCCAGACAGAACTTTTTTAGAATGGGATCTAGGTTTAGATACAGGTAAAGATCATCTCAAGATTTTGCTGATTCTAATATTAAAACCTATTCTGAATTACTATCCTGCAAGATTATAATTATTCTAGAGAACATTGTATTTCTCCACATCCTTGACAAATATCAGATTCAGTCCTTGATCACTAATGGGTGAAATCGGTTGTGTAGTGGGTGATTACCCATATTTGGTTTCATTGACGAGATTAGAATTTAAATCTGTTGACGATAGTAGCTTTCAACCATTGAACAGTGAGCGGACGGCCTCAGGGAAAATAAAATTGAATTGTTCGACAGTTGATACTGTATAGATAGAGTAATACATCAATGTAGATGATAGAATTTGCCCAATTTCGAGGATTCAACTTGATTGTCCTTCCCTTGGAATAATTGACCGAACGTAGTGAGGTCTATGTTTTAACTTTGATTTTATTCTGTTCATCTTACAGTTCATAAGGTCGGTACGCAATTACGGCGAAACGCGTTGATAGAATTCGATGAGATTTGGCAGGAATATTCCTCTTTCAACTGCGCGTCGATTTATACTCAAGGTTTTTTGAAAAAAAAATTTGAAAAGAAAAGGAATTCCTCCATACTCCGATATCACTATATATTATATCGTCTACTCTGAAGATAGGATTAATCAGACTAGAATTATTCATAATAATTCAGCTGACAAGTGGATTACACAGATGTCTGCTGTGTCTATTTCTATAAGGTCTATAGTTTCAATCAAAGACTTTAAAGAAGTATGCATCTTTAAGGTCTTTGGTTTCAATATTTTGTTTTGCAGTCATGATATTATTATGCGTGCCCATCAGTATCAATATTCTCACATTTGAAAAAAACTGATTTAATAGGTGATTAAAAATAATCAAAATAATGCTGAAGGAATTATAATATTTTTGATTGTAAAAAATTAATTTCCATCAGATGGGAACTGGATTAATTATATCATATTGAATACAAATTAAACGTGAACTGAGTTTGTTAACATTTCAAACTGGTGACATCAGATACTTGTGGATGAGAAAACTGCGTGAGGTCTACTGTTCACAGAACTACTAGTTATCCTTAATAAATGATATTCATCTTGAAACTGATTGTCGATTAGGCTATACTCCAGTTTAGGAAACTCACAGAATACATTTTTATAATCTATTTTAATATGGTTTTTGTTTTGTTTTTTTTTTAAATTAAATCTTCTTGAAAGGCTTCAAGTCATCTTTATAGCTTAAATGGGTTTTGAGATAATACAGTAGGTACAGCATTATCAGTTTCATTACTATTCAAGTTATTAAATGATCTTTAGGGTTCAATTTTTCAGTCTAGTTCTACTGTAACATGTTTGAAAAAATACCCTGTTTTCATTAATGTATTTCAATTCAATTTCCAATTGCAGTGGAAAAACTGAATTCCAAACCACTCAGACTAACAGAGCTCGAAGAACTGTGCAGTTTGAGAGGAGGCCAAGTCAACGCTATGCGAGGAGGCAGTCACATGTCCTTAGGGAGAGGCAGAGGTAAATAGTCGTTCAGTCTTATTGTTGCTTAAGTGTCCCACGATTTCAACTTAATTGATAGATATATAAACGATACAACAGTAATATGTACATAGCGTATGGTTCGAAGACAAGAACATACAGAACATATGGAAAAAGATCAACCAATTTCCATGTAAATATCAGCACAGTCCAAAGGTGTATTTATTATCTCTGTACATCCAAATCGGCCAGCCATACAAGAGCAGATTTTCAATGATAAATAATAATTTAAACGAAAGTTCCAACTTGTTACCTGAATATATTATTGACCGAACGAAGTGAGGTCTAAGATTCAAGTCGACGGTTTGACATTTCTCTTAATGTTTAAAATGTTTATATATTTATATGTTGCGCATTTACGGCGAAACGCGGTAATAGATTTTCATGAAATTTGACAGGTATGTTCCTTTTTAAATTGCGCGTCGACGTATATACAAGGTTTTTGGAAATTTTGCATTTCAAGGATAATATAAAAGGAAAAAGGAGCCTCCTTCATACGCCAATATTAGAGTAAAAATCAGACTATAGAATTATTCATCATAAATCAGGTGACAAGTGATTACACAGATGTGTGGAGAAGCCAGTCTATTACTGTATTTGTATAAGGTCTAAAGTTTCAATCAAAGACATTAAAGAGGTATGCATCTTTAAGCTGGGTTTACACCAAAGTTATTAACAAAATGGTTATAACTTAATCCTTATAGATTCTATTAGATTGAACGGAAGTTGACAAACACATATGTTCATCATGTGTATGATAAGTTATGTTCAATCTAATATAATATAAAAGGATTGAGTTATTAACATTTTTTAATAAATTTGGTCCAATCGCAGCTTTAAGATCTTTGGTTTCAATATTTTGTTTTGCAGTCATGGTATTATTATACGTGCCCATCAGTATCAATATTCTCACATTGGAAAAAACTGATTCAATAGGTGAATAAAAATAAACAAAGGAACTTTGTTAAATAATGCTGGAGAAATTATAATATTTTTTGATTCTAAAAAATTAATTTTCATCAGATAGAAAGATCATCACGGAACTGGATGAATTATATCATAATTATTGAATACAAATTCAAACGTGAACTGAGTTTGTTAACATTTAAAACAGTTCACATCTGGTACTTGTGGATGAGAATACTGCGTGAGGTCTACTGTTCACAGAACTACTAGTTTAAGACATCAGTGGGCCTCACGGCTATTGTATATCAGCTGGAAACGACAGTTCAGCGTAACACGGGAGTGACCTGGCTAATAACGAATTTGGGGGTGTACGAACCCGGGACTCAATTACACTATATTCATTTGTAGTAATTCATTGAATTGGAAATGTAATAATTCATTTATGAATAAGAGTAAAAATTATAATTTTTTAGTGATTGATAGAATTTTTGGAGTACATGAATGTGTCGTGTTTGCAGAAACGTGCCTAACGACGGACACTCGGACGCGAAGCGGTCGGCGTCGGCCGCAGCCGCAGCCGGGTCGCAGACGGGCAGCTGCCGCAGCAACAGCTCGTCTGCGTCGCACCGCACTCAGTCGCAGCCGCAGCCGCCTGCCGCAGTCGCGACCGCCGCACTCATCGAGACTGAGGACCTGCTGACGCCGCCACTGCCTTCGGACATCTCCTCCCTGTCCGGCACGCTCAAGCGCAATAAGAACGCTCCCACTGGTCAGTACCGGTACTCTTGTCTAAGCAGGCTATTATTATTTTAAGTGTGTGATCACATTGGATGCATGAGAAACGAAATTAATGTGGAAGGAGAAAAACGAACACTTTGGATTGAAACCCACCTGTTCTGTCCCAATCGGACAAAACTTATGAAGTGATACATAACCAATTTTTGAACGATTTCTATCCAAATTTGGGAAAGGAACAGTTTTGGGATGTTGTTCCTTCCCCTAATAATTCATAGTTGAGAATGATATTGTATATATCAATGTATAAATAAATATAAATGAACACTCACACATATCGCGTGCACTTGCTGGTGCATTCAGTGTGAGTAGCTACAAGCAAGTTACAACGTGTTTCAATGACACTTTTCAATTTTTTCTGGCATAATGCTGTTTTTTATGCATGATTCGACTTGCACATATACGCATTCAATGTGCTCACACCCTAATGTTGATTGACAAATAAGCAAATATGGAATTATGTCACTAATGCGTTCAAATCTTACTAAAGTTTGGTCCTTCCCCAAACATTCATAATGATTTGAGAATGATATTGTATCTATGAATATATGAATACATAATAAAGAACATTGTAGATAAAATTACTAAATAATTACATTCGAATTAGGGGCATAGAAAGGGTTTCGACCACCTAAACTATCACTCAGGTAGTAAGACTACCTGAAAGTAAAGTCAGAATAATCAGTAACCTCTGCCATACCGTTTTTAAATGAATTTCAGTGGAATAGGTTTTCCAAGTGTTTGTTCTATCTTCTGTCACAGTGTCTGGGATGATGTTACTATCAGATTTATATTCATATTAGAATAAATACATGATTTAGTACCATTCCAACAAATCGTACTGAAATAGAACCATTGTTGCAATGGTACTGAAACATAATCGTGAATATGGTTTGGATTTCTGTGAATATCGAACTGTTTGGGTGCGTTCAGAGCTATGCGCCACGAACACGCGCATTTCACTTTTCATCAGCTTATGCTATTATAATTTCTGTATTCGTACTGAAACAGGAAGATACAGATACAATAAGCATAGCATCAGCTGATGAAGAGTAAAATAAGTGAGCCTGTATTATGCGCCACGAACCATTATATAATAATTTTCTAGATCTTCATTTAACTTTTAATTTGGATTGAGGTTATTTTTGATGTTTTCAAGAACAATATTATTGTCTCAGTATTGATTCAGTATTTAAGTGAAACCATGCAATAGTGACTGATATAAATTTGAACTATTAGATGATCCTATCAAAATGATTGATGGTGGTACTTATTCAAAATCGGTTAGAAAAACTTTTAGAATTGAAATTTGAATCCGCGACCAATTTTACACAATTTCTTGATTGTACAAGCATGACTCATTCATCCATACTATGTGCATGCCTCAATTGATTTATTGCTTTCATAGTTTATTTTACCTGTAGATTGACGTAGATTGCTACATTTTACATGAAAATCAAGTGATCTTCCCATTGTTATGAATAGAAAGTTCATTTCGATTCTATGCATAATCCATCTTCAAACGTTGTGCCTTTTATCATATTACTACTTTTATTTTTTTCTGTATGGCAATAAATTTGATTTGATTTTCTATATTTATTGTTAGTGCACCACACTAGTCGTAAATGTGATTTTCATTTCTGCATGCTTGTAGACGCATCTGTAAATAATGCTATGCACAAAACCAAAATTGATCTGGAAATTACGAAATGTATTTTGATTCGAGCTCGAAACTCGAGCACTAAAGAAACGTTATTCCACATTTCATTATGCACTTATTGATACCGTTATTGTGCACTTTTTCATCCGCACATCTGCAATATTCTATCAACTGGATGTCATTTTACTTTTTGCTATAATATGTGATGATGTATTGCTTATTCACATTCGAACAGTTCTCTTATTGCAGTATCGAATTCGCTAGTAGAGCTGAAACATAAGTATTAATTTCACCAGCTTACTTTGGTCAGTTTAGTCAGAATATTGGCAATGATACTTATTCAGTTAATTCACTGATCAATGCTATCTGTTCGTAATTATAAATGATTTCTCTTGACTCAGGAGTTGCCGAAGAAAGACTAGACACTCTACTGAAGAGTCTAGCTAAGGAGTCCATCACTAATGTGAACTTAGAAGACATTAATGACTCCTCCTTCCCCATGTCGGGATCAACCGATAAAGCTGACGGTAAATTTGATCATTTTCTATTGCACGCTTTTTCAATTAAAACTACAACCGCGATCATATTCTACATTTTTCACAATATTTCAAAAGCATGATATATAGTTTTGTTCATACTTTCTGAATCTTTAAATCCCTCACTCTCATCATTAAATATTCTATTAACGATTATAAATATATTTTGATGTATTAATACATCAAATATATCAGTATCAATATATCAGTACATTCTTGCATGCATAAATAATAATAAAACTTTTTGATTACTTGGTAAACTGTGTCATCATGATGCTGTATGAAGTCGAGTAATTGAAAAATACAAGGTATTACTTCCAATTTTGAAATCATAATTATAAAAAAATAGGAAAACTTGATCTAATTAAGAAAATGTAGAAAATTCTGATGACCAAGCTTTAAAATATTGATAAAAAATGCCAACAATTGCCGAAAGTAGAAATAGTTTTATGAAATTTGAAAGTCATTACAAAAAATACCCCCAAACAAAATAAAATTGAACATAGTGAAATGATCACTTATTTTTTCAATAGTCGCCCTATCCAATTTTTTAATTGGAACATTCAAATTGAATTGTTCCATTGCTTCATCAATGTTTTGTACAGTGCTTCTGCGTTACTTGCTTTAACACTGAGCTATTGTTCCTGCTTGTCAATAGTCTGCTTTTTGACTTAATAAACCATCACTTGAAGTGAACTACAATTTGTTCTACTACTCAAAACATCGAGCTTATATTTAAATCACATTGAAATTCTTGGCTATCTCTTGAGTAGGTAGTAGTCCTATCTCTGAAGGTGGTTTATTGTAGAAGCATTTTAATAACCATCCCCTTAAAATTTTTGAATGCTTTTTTTTGAGAACTATTGAATGAATAATTTGACGAATCTATAACTATTTACAACTATGCTTACATCATTCCATGTAGCATTCCATTTCTTTTTCACATTGTGAATATTGCACATAATCTGGTTCTAAATCACTTATGAGCTATTCTGGTAAAACTTCATGTAATGAACTTGGTGCATAAGATATCTAGAAATGGATATTGAGACTTTCTCATTAGTTTTATTTTACTCTTATATTTCTTATAAATACTGATTTTTCTTCAAAAGCTGCATTTTTCAACTACAATACTGCTCAATGCATCCCACTGATTGTACAGTTTGCAATCTGGAATGATATCATCTTTATATTTCTTTTCCAAGTATAATTTTTACAAAAATTTGAATTTCTCCCAAGCAATTCAGATCATTCAAATAATATAATAAACCGTATCTGGAATTCAATACAGATTGCTCCAGACTGTCCTTTCACCAAATATTTTTTAAATTAACTTTTCACCAAGCAGTTACAAACGTCCTTTGTTGTTTCCTAGTTTTTTACTTTCCTTCTAAAGGTGCGAAATTCAGTAGAACTGTAGCATTATAAGTCAATTACCTTCACTGAACAACATTATAGTGAGATTCTTGCTATAAAGTCGACTCCTGATTAACATTGGTTTGCTATCCTTGTGTATCAATAAAGAAAGCAGATAGCTCTATCCTTTTCCACCTCCGCACTGTTGTCGAATCGTTTGTTGACTATAGAGAAATATACGAATGGAATAAGTTACCATCTAAATTAGACATTCCATCTAAATAATGGAAATTTATTATCAACTCATACAAATATTTTTCTTGGTGAATAAAATATACTCGAGATAGAATTGATAATTATAAACAAGAATCAACAATTAGAATTTAGATGAGATATAACGGAATTACTTACAGCTCACGATGGAACATGAAAATAGGCAACTATGCCGTCCTATCATTTCCACTACTAACTTGATTCTCACTTGTAAGATGTAACTATTCTAAATATTTGTACAAATTGCTGTAAAAGTGCACCGCTTTCTGCCTGTGGTGGTTGTGTTTCTGGAACTGTCTGACTATATGTATATTGTTTCTATTTGCAACTCTGTACTGTAGTAAGGAAGATGCACGTCGGCTGTTCAGATTCAGATGGAGCGTCCGAGTGTGGAGCTGCGGGAGCGGTTGCGGGAGCGGTTGCGGGAGCGGGATCGGTTGCCAGCAGCCATCAGTCTCCGATTCCCAACAACCGCAGTCAGACGCTGGGTAGTAGCAGTGGACCGCGCCCCATTCCGCCCGATCAACTCAAGTGTAACATCCTCAAAGGTATCCTATCCCGCTCTTGGACATCGTACATTTCATTAAAATTAATTCAAGTCATGTGTTGTAGGAAAGAACAATGCAGCAAAGTCAAACTGCTCTCAGACATAATAAATATTTATCTCTTTTCTGTATAGGGCTACTTGTAATAAAAATATTATTTATTTTACAGATATAAATTCCAATATGAAAATACTTAATTATGGTAATAAAAGTCAAAAACTGAATGTCAAAGAAGAATTTTATATTTATAAATCAGCAAAATTAAACAGAGATAAAATAATAAACTTTATCCAATTAGACACCAATAACCCCATTTTTGATAGAATCATGCGAATTTAAACCCAAAATTTAAAGTCCTAGTTCATCTATATATATAAAAGCGAAATGGCACTCACTCACTGACTGACTGACTGACTCACTCACTCACTCACTCACTCACTCACTCACTCGCAGAACTAAAAATCTACCTGACCAAAACGTTTAAATTTGGTAGGTATGTTCAGTTGGCCCTTTAGAGGCGCACTAAGAAATCTTTTGGCAAAATTTTAACTCTAAGGGTTGTTTTTAAGGGTTTGAAGTTCGTCTTTTAGCATGTATATTCTTCTTCTCCCAATCTCTTAATTATAATATTGGAATTTCCATATCATATGTTACTATAGAACTATAATCTAGATAGAGTACCCCTTCGAAACAGTTGTTACTGGCAACTAAATTAATAATTTTTTCAGGTTGGCATTAAGTTGAGTTGACTTTGTTAGGTTGGCACCAAGTTGAAGATTTAAATGTATTTATCGCGGAAAAATTGATTGGGCACTGCTACTTCAATCCTGGGAATATTATATTACTAGCCGTCAGGCTCCCTTCGCTCGCCATATCCGTTTAGCAAGACGTTTAGTCTGGACCCCCGACTGGATTCCCCTAACATATGATAGAAATGCAGGCGAGCGAAGCGAGCCTGCTGTTCTCATTCCTGAACGATCCAGACGGTGGTCCAGGGGGCGGAGCCCCCTGGCTAGACGGATATGGCGAGCGAAGCGAGCCTGACGGCTAGTAACATTTATATTATTATGAATACACTAACATATGATCAAAATAATAATCTTCCAGTAGTATTTATTTATTTACTTCATATCACTTGAAAATGGCATGTTGTCCGAAACATGTTGTGATAAAATATTTCAAAAAAGGTTACTGAGATTTTTATTTTCTTTTTTATTAATATTATTGAAATAAAACAAGTCAAGTGTTGTAGAAAAAGTCAAAATAACAATTTTAGATTTCGAAATAATTCAATGTTTTAGAGTTTCGAATTACAGCTTGGTGCAATATTTTTATTCTTTTCGGTTTTCAATCCAATTAAATTCTAAATTTTGGTTTGTATATTTCTGGACTCAGAATTTCATTCAAAGTGAAGCATCACATAACCTACGTTTTAGACATTGGCTTACTACTATCAAAATTCGGAAAGGGAACAGTTTTGGGCTAGGCCTGTTTATCCTTTTCTAATCATGTATTTGATGTGTGTATTAAGTGTAAAAATAAATAAATAAACAATGTAACAAAGGCTGCCTAGAATGAAAGTCGTCCAAGTCACTTTAACAAGCTCTTGAGTAATTGGTGTTTTATCAAAACAAAGTGTTAGAAAATCCAGGTGATAATCTTGAAACAGTTTCATGGTATTGAACTATTGACTTGGGCCACTATCACACTGAATAGAGGAGCTAAAAATAAACCCATTCCAGTAAAGAACCTAGTAGTGTACATTTTTTACTTAGGCCACTTTCGTTCTAAGCAGCTCTAATCAATCAATCATTTATTTTTTCCAAAACATACATGAAAATGTACCTGAAAAAGTCAACACTAAAACTAACTTAAATCAAAAGAGAAAAGTGACAGTTTAAGATTAATTTGTTTACAGTAAACTCGTTTATACTGTAGCATGCTGAATCTATCAAATATGCTCTCAACAATTCCTTGAATTTTGATCTATCACGTTCATGCCTTATGCAACCTGGGAGAGATTAAACTCTTAGACATTATCGCTCTTAGACATCACACATTACACTGAAATAAAACAATTCAAGTGTTGTAGGAAGTCAAAAGAACAAGTCTGTAGAGGTGACCTATTCCGCTCAAAATAAAACAAGTCAAGTGTTCATAGTTGAGAGAGGTCAAGATAATAGTTGACAACTAACACCATTATCAACCTCATATCAGTCATCAATAATTGTCAAAAAATTTGCTTTTATTGTAGAAAGGTATGGTGTCAGTTCTTAGAGTACTTCATTCTCGTTACTCTATCTTACACCACTTCATTTTTTCTGGACAGCACTAGAGTTAATTCTTCAGAATGCATAAAAGATGTTATAATATTTTGTAAATATTGGTGATGCAGAATAGTCTTTTCTCAACTGTATGTACAGTATAAAAATTTCACCACATCACATTCATTTTGTAATCGACTTTGAAACGTCTATAACAGATTGATATTACCTGTAAAGTGGAGTGTATAGGGCTTTATGATTCAGAGGCCCAGGTTCAAATCCCGGCCCGGGCGAGATGTTCGGGCCACTCCCGTAATTCGGATGGACACGTTAAGTCGTCGGTCCCGGCTGCCTGAATAGCAGTCGTTAGGTCATGTCAGAGGCCCTGAAATTTATCAGTTGCGACCTGAAAAATCTGACACCAGACCTGAGCCAGCCAGGTCATACGATATTATTATTATTATTTTTACCTGTATAGTTGGTACTTGTAAGTCAAAAGATGATTTATTCATATTTCAGTTCAAAAAACTCAGAAATAAAACCATTCCATTTAAAATATTATGGTGACAAGCCCAAAACTCTCGTAAATCCCACACCCTTATTACTGTTTTGTAAGACTCCCTTGTAAACCTTTAACATGTTTCGCAACTATGATGTCATAATTGAATTATCAAAAGGTGTAATTTTTTATCATGTAATATAAAATATAAGATAACAGTGCTTTATTACTTATTTTTGCTTTCTCTTACAGCCAAAGTTGAAGAAGAAATGAGAAGATCCCCGATTGAGGCAACGCCTCCTCTGAGAGATGAACGTACAAAAGTATCAAACGTCTCTGATATCCCAGTGGTTGTCAATGGGTTAGTAAAATGGGATTTTACTTATTTACCAATTTAATTAGAATTAACTGAAAAATAAAAATTGTGCAAAATAGAACAAAATGATTAATTTATAAGCATGTGAATGTGTGCAATAATTGTGAACTTTGTTCTTCCCCAATTTTTATGAATGACTGAACAAAATAAGTTCCTTTCTATTTCAATGAAACAAATTGTTCTATCCATATCAATTTGAACTGAGGTTCTCAGTTCATAATGTAAGGTTCTTAATGTAAGGTTAGATTAATGTATGTAATGTAGGAGATTACAATATATTATTACGATTTATACAAGTATACAATAATTGAAACTGTAGATAGCTAAACATGCAATTCTACACACTATGAACTGAAGAACTACTGTATTCACAATGTAAAAAGTGTATTTTTTAATAATAATGTATAATTTTTTTATATGTACATGAATCTGTGGAGTCTGAACCTTATCAATATACATTCTTGTAAGCTATATTACACATATATTTCCCAAATAAAGACGATTAAATGATTTAATGCATATATGTTTTGTGTTACAGGGATGTTATCCCGCAAAATAGAAAGAATCTTCAATTTGGAAAAGAACAAGCTACATTCGTATCTGTGGTATGTATATTTGGAACATCCAGTTCCAAAATAAACTATTTTGTCCTTAATTTTTTTGTTGAGCACCTATTATTTACAGCCTCACTGCAAACTTGAATGCTTAATTATAATTATTTAATGTTCTAATATCTCCTGGTAGAGTATTTTCAAATTAACTACTTTCCGTTGAAAATCGAAGCTGCTTGGATTTTTTCGATTGATTCAGAATTGAAATTTATTCCACTCATCGTAGCTTTTCTACTGATGCTTTCATATTACAAAGTACTGTATTGGCGTTGTAAAACCATTTGAACGTTGGAATCCAAATAATATAGACTTCATGTGGCTTAAAATCATATCATTTTGAAGTTTGAAGTTCACAAAGTTTCATAGATTTCCTCTAATCTTAAAAATGACAAATTTACGAATATTAAATTTAATTTATTTATTCATACTGACAAATTTTGATATTGGTTGTGCAGCATTCATTCTAAAAGTTGAATTTAAATCAAATCAATCCATTTATTGCCAACGACAATTATAAAACAAGTATAGGCCACGTCATAGAAATCACAATCATTGTTATACATGCACATGTACATAATACACAAATATCATCACAATTTATAAATCATTCATATTAAAGCTAAAATATTCTTTCAGATTGTAAAATCAGTTTCTAATTAGAAAATCTTTAATTCTTAATTTAAAATCTTTCACAGCCAAGTCTCTAATGTTTAGTGGTAATTGGTTAAAGATTCTAATTGCACACGCCCTAAAACTCACATGACTGGATTTGTACGGACAATATTCATTTCTCAGGTTCAATTTACTTCTAGTATTGTGGGAATGACTAGAAAAGGACATAACATTGGTTTTTACGAACAATAAACTTTGAAATATAAAAATACAGGGTAAACACATAATTTTAACCTTAATGAAAAGATCCCTACAACCTTATCCTCTAACATTTTTTCAATTGTAATATTGTGATTGTGAGTTATAGAATGTTTCGTATGTCACTACTAGTGCTACTTTTGTATTGTTGGTGGCATTAATATTATCAAAATCCTGTTCACGGACTACCTGAAGCTCCTGTACGCTACATGTAATCATTACGTCTTATGCTTCAATTCAAGTGTTTAATGTTTGAGTTAGTAATCTAATTACAACTTGTATGTTTTATGTTTGTTATGTTGGCGTTAGTAAGTGTGCTTACGTATTGTTTGCTTTGGCCTTTTGTTTGCAATTAGGGTGGTGATAAGTTGACATTGTCTTTGAATGGTCAGGAGAAAGAGAGCCACCACGAGAACGGGCTGGAAGCGCCAGACGGAGCCGCGACGGCCGCCGCGGGAACGAAAGAGGAGTCTAATCGCTCGCCGACGCCCGTCACCGTCACGCACTTCTCGTGGGGCGAATGCGGAAAGCTGGAGCAACGTGTGGTCTCGCCCAATCGCACACCTTCACCACGTTCCCCCACTCCTTTCCTTTCACTCTCTCTGCAGCCGCAGGAAGCCCCCTCCAATCCCTTCAACCCGTTCACTTCCATGCACACCGAAGCAAAGCCCAACACCAATCCCTTCCTCAATCCATTCATGGAGCTGTCCGAAGTTGTCACTGAGGACTCAACGGATAGCAAAGAGGACAAAGTGAAAGAAGCCACAGAATTGCACAAGGTTAACGGTGACTCCAAATGTCCCAGCTCCCCGAAACCGGTTCTCAATGAGATCATACCTCGCTCGCCCACTGAAAAGACGGCGGTCTTGAACAAAATTAACTCGTCCAACAATAAAATTCAGGATCCCAATATAACCAGCGATGAAAACAAGAAAATCACCAAGGTATGTGATAAGACGCTTCTTGTGCTTTATTTGTTTGTTTTCTTGTTGATGCTTGGGGTTAAGGTTTATCTTATTCCAATATTTATTACTTGCTTATTATCAATAATTATCCTACTACTTGTATCCAATAGATGACATAGAAATACTCCACTATATTAACTTCATTTGGTAAAAATATACCGACTGCAACTTAGTTACTTAATAGTGATACACTGTATCCAATAGAAAGGTAGAGTAGGCCTACTGTAGTTTGAAAGTTAGTATAGGCGTTAACTAGAAAATATGTTTGGTATTTATTCATCATGATACTCTTTCAGGAAAAGGAAAAATCAAACTTTTATTTTGTTATCAGTTGTAAGTAATCTCGTATCCATTCATTATTTTCTTGATGATGATTCAATTGCTGCTAGCTACAAGAATGACTAATTGCCTTTTGGTTAAAAAGTGGCAAGATCTATTACATTTGTGAGGTTACACAATTGACTCTGAGAATTTTTGCCATGTCAAATTGTAGTTAAAAATGTGTTCAAATGTATGATATGATTCAACCTCGACTAACGATTTGAGGCTAACTCACGAGTGGTGCAGCCCCCTTTTCGACTTTAAGACCTCCACAGATACAATTCAAAATTTCATATCTTAGATATTTTATTGATGACTGGCAGACTACAATTCAAATTGAAAAATGTAATATTACCGACTGATTGAAGCATCAAATCGCTCAGGATCCATTGTTCCAACAGACTGTTGATAATGAATTCCGAGTTGAAGTCCGATAATGAAGTCGGTTAGGCATGAGTGGACATACCTTTATGTGCAACTATGCTGAAATCACTGCATTCACAGTCCGAGATTCAGTTGATAGACTATTACCAAGTTTACTTAGTCTATGCCAGAATCACTGAGATAACGCAGACAAACCTTCATCCTATGAACAGATGACAGAGCATCTGCCCGAGTGTCATCAGACAGACAGACAAAAGATATTTATTTCAAAAAAAATTCACTATACACACAAAGTAATAATCTTATGTACGGTACTCATTCTCAATATAAAACAACAACAAAGAATAAAAACAACCTCATGAATACATAAGCCAAATAAATCTTTAGAAAATGGTCTGCATGGGCAAAAAAATGCCTGTTCGCAAACCAGAGTTGCATATTATAAGTTTGATAGAGAGAAGGAAACACTAATTTTGCTGCATTCAGAACCCTATTTAATATAATTATTACGTACAGAGGATTATTGGATAGCTCAAAAAAATAATAATAAAAAAGTTGATTAGTGTAATGGTGCATATATACAGATTCCAAGAACAGTAGACAGGTTGTCACTACCAGCGAATTTATCAATTAAGGTAGGTAGGTATAATTTGTTGTGATGATGTTTTCACAACACATCACTTGTTCCTAAGAATCTGTCTGCAAGCCACTGCACATTTTCTTTTTCAAAGCGGTATAATGCTTTAAATTCACGAAAAAGTGTAGGTAAGCAGGTCTTGTAATACTTAATGCTGTGCAAAGGCTAAAAATAAACTTTCTACTGGTGATATTTTTCAAAGTTTTTCGATTTTTATATCATCAAGCTATCAAAATGAAAAAGTTCTCACAAGAAAACATTTTTTCCTGATCATTACTTTTTGAGATATGAGCGCCTAAAGTTTTAATTTTTGGGACAGAACATTTCAAATTCGGTGAGAGATAAGATCAACAATACCTTTAAATCTCATGGATTTATCTCTCACCGAATTTGAAATGTTCTGTCCCAAAAATTAAAACTTTACCGCTCATATCTCAAAAAGTAATGATCGTGAAAAAAATGTTTTCTTGTGAAAACTTTTTAATTTTGATAGTTTGATGATATAAAAATCGAATTTGTATATCGTCACTCATATCCACAACATCTGCCATCGCGCCGAAAATCTCGAAAATAATCGTTCATTACCAAAATGAGTTTGCTCTTGACCAGCCCCATAATTTTTGAAAGATATGCTTTTTATGTGAAGTAAATGGTCTAGTTTATGAATACCCATTAACTTTTCTACGAGTATAAGGATAATCTTTTGCTCTCCTTCAGATTTCACAAGCATAAGCATATCTTTTTTTATGTATACTGCACAATATTTCAATTATCAGTAGGCCTATGCTTTCCTTGAATTATAGTTTGAAAATATTTCATGAATTTAGGATTTTCGTTCAATAATAATTATATTTTATGAATTGTTAAAAACTTCATGAATAAACACTGTAATTGGTCAAGAAATGTGAACTATTAACTTACCATATAAAGAATTAATTCTGTTTGCCTTCTACTACTAAATTTAGAAGTAAACATGAAATTTTTCATGTTTTCTATATTTATATCAATTTAATCATTCTCAATTAGGTGTTTAGTCAGTTACTTGGCTCGTTTGGAAGGAATTTTGGGAACAACATAGTTTTGGGCTATGCCTGTTGTTCTATCCCGATCATATTCATATGATTTGTAATTATATCAACGAATAAATAAATAATCAGTTTTGCTGGCAGTTTAATATGAATGTCTTATGTTTCCTCCTCTGCAGGACTCCAATAAAAGTGGCGTCAGTAATACACTGAACCAGCTGTCACCCTGGCTGGTCACCGAGCCAATCACCAACAACACTTCAAAGACAAAAACTGAACCGACACAAATTATCAGGAAAACCGTCATCACAACTCAACTCTAGCTCTAGCGATATCATTTTCAAATAGAATTTTGCTGTGAGGAATGATGAAACACTCATATTAATAAATAACCAGTATTGTATATATTCTACCTTGAATATTACCAAGGTAAGGGAAACGTTGTTACATGTTTACTATGCTTCTTAGTCAATTAATGTGAAAGGAATTTATGACGGAAATGTCCAGAGCCATGAATGGATATTTTACATTTTCAAGTAGAACTGTGAATGATATAGGATGATGAATCGCTCATCCAGCATTTAGCTCATCCAGGATTTTTTTAATCAATGACCGATTGCCAAGGAAGATTACTGTAATCATTTTCTTATTTAAATGAAATACTTTATCAAATGTCGGCTCAATTTTGTACCGTCTTGCCAAAACTTGTAAGTGATTTGTGTACAAACACCATTCATTTATTTGTTTATCAATATGAACAAATTCCTTGATAATTATTGCATTTATAAACCGAATGAATTTAGAATTATGATTCAAAGGCTGTCATAAGAATTGACTGACTATCAAATAAAAGGTATGCATCCAATGAAGTTCATAAAGTGGCTTCTCCACTCATCTAGTTAGAGTAATTAAAAAATTATTGTAGTATTATTCTCTTATGTATATAGGTTTCGTATTTGTTATGTGTATCAGAATGATTTAATTTTGTTTGATTTATTTTAATATGTGGTAACCTTTATTTACCTTGCTGTGTATGTCGATACACGTAGATTTTTTGGAAAGTAAAATGGGTGTTGTTATAGATTCGAAACGAAAGTACAGTATATTTTGAAGTAAATCTTTACGTATTGTTCACAGTATTAAAAAAACAATAAAATTTGGTAATTAAAATTAATAAATATGAATATAAATTCAGACTAAGCTACAGATTATAAGAATCTGATTCTCATTGGCATAAAGCTACTGCATTAAACGCCATGGAATGTTTCAGCGATGAGCCCAGCTCTAGAAACAACTCTTCAACGTCCAACGTTCTCAAGTTCTAAGAGTAGATTTTTTTATAATTAGATACTCCAGTGAATAATATTTTCTGTAATAGTATTTTCTCAGTTTCTACTTTTCCCTCAATTATATGGTACTTGAATGAGCTCTGAGCTATTATACATCTTGGAAGCTAAAAGCTTGCAATTGAATTTAAAATAATATTCACTTTGAAAAAAGGCATTCTTAAATGCATTTTCACGATCCCATTTGTTAAATTGATTTACAGGAAAATTAGTTGTAGCGCTAGATATGTTTGGAACTTTACGGTTTGGTTATATTTTACCAAGCAATTCATATATTGCTTAATAGTATTTGATCGGAGTCATCCTTTCATTGAGAAACAAAACATATTATAAAAACAAAAACATATCATTTCATTGATATCTATTTCGAATCAGGGAAATGATATCATATATCTAATTTTTGGCCTTTATGAAAATAGCACCATCGTGTTCTTAAAATAAGAGAAGACTTGGTACTCTAGTATACTTCTGAATCCAGAGTCCAACCTTTCATTGACTGGAAAATTTCATGGCAGAAGCCAGTTATTGTTTCGCAGTCTTTAAAAAAGCTGCAATCTTTTCCTTGAAGAATTGAAAAAACCTTTGAAAATATTTATTTTCTATGTCTATTACAATCATCGAAAACTATTGCATTTATGAAATATTTTTCAATATAACGATTCCGTGTGCAATAACGTATGTTAACTGTACTTGAAACGACAATAAACAGATATTATTGTTTTTCATCAGAAAAAATATTTCCCGTTATTTTTGAGAATTTCAAATAGACTATACAATAATTTTTGATTTAGCTAAAGATTGAGCTATATTTAAATTTTGTAAAGAAGATACATGCTCATTTTATGAATTTCTTTTTCGGTTTTATATTTTTCCATAATTGTTGAGAGGACATGCAATATTTTAATACATTTTATTAGACTTTACTTTAGTAGAAATGAAGTAATTATACACGAAGACAATAACTTTAGATCAATACATCATAACAAAGATACAAAATGTATTTATTTATTATTTTAGTTTTAAAGAATGTTTACTCCATCTATTATCAGACTACTGAATTGCATGGGAACCATCTACACCCCATGCAATCTCTTAATATTAGTGTAATGTATTATTTCTTTAAGAATAACTTTTCAAATCATTGTCTTTTTAGATTCCTATTCCATCTGCAATTCAACATTCCATTGAGTGACTCAACTTGAATTCAAAACTTATTGGAAATACTGTTTCACCATAAGAGTTTCAAAAAGCCATAACAACCTCTATAACAAACCAAGAATTTTTCACCAATTAAGAAAAAATGATACAGTACTGTACTGTACATGAAATCTAAGGTATCTATCAAATCCCAGAAATCAATTTTGGATTTGTTTCAACTAACTTTCTTAAATTTATATGTAGTAGTGATGGTGATAATGTGCTAGGTATTCATAGCTTCATATACTTCATGTAACAGAACACTTTAATAAGATACTTGTCTTGTAACTGCTGAAAACTTGGTCTCACATGTAGCGGGTAGCTTAAAATAGATTTAAACTTTTATTCGTGTATCTATTTCAAGATCACCCAAGGTGCTCGAATAGATTTCAAACGTAACTTTCAATTACAGCAGCTACATTTCTGTCAGTTGTAACATATTTTTTTATTCTACAGTGATAGGTCTTACATAAAATTATACATTTTTTTATACAATACTTTTATAGGTTTCGCATGTTTGCCGCAATACTTGAGAAACTTGACATATCAATTTAATATTAAAAAATCGAACGAATTTTCTTAGTTGAAAATACAATACTAATACTCCTCTTTTCAACTTGGAAGTTGATTGTGCAATTATACTATGTGCCATACTTCTCTATAATCCATTCAAATCCTGTCTCCTATCCAAGCTCAAAGACAATAATCTGAAAAGAACCATAACTGTATTATGTGTTTTATTGAAGTATATCCTGAATTTTTTGTATTAAAGAAAACAGTTGTACCTTCTTTCTGTTTATAAGGATTAATGTGCTTTGTAAGTCCGTCCTTTATATACATATTATATGAATAAAGATGATTTATATATGTAATAATCAATTTTACTCTCATTGAGGATTTTATCCCTGGTTTCTCTGAATTATTTTTATGGTTACTTGGCTCGTTTGGAAGCCTTTATTATAGTTTATACCTCGTTTATACTTTTATTTGAGCATTCGTTGCCTGGACTAAAAAATGATTTCCTACTTCACGTTCCGAACAAAATTTTCGATTTGAAAAACTAGATAGATAAGCAAATTGTAAGAGGCTGGAGACCTTTTTCTCAGCTTTTCTGATAGTTTTCATTAGTGTCTAAAAAATCCAACATCACGACTCATATGTATTGAAGAAAAAAAACAAATATCATTCTTCCTCCATTCCAAGGAGATCATAGAGATGAATCACTATGCATGAATGTTTGTTCATCCATCGTCATACAGAGACTTGAGTATATTACTCAAAGATTGAAGCTTTTACTATTCATTTCGGAAGATTCTATTTATCCGGTGGAGTAACCCTTGAGCCCCTTTTCTAATGTGGAGGAGAATTTCAATTCTACTCGTCATATAGGTCTACCTGTCCATATAATGCGGAAGGAAGATTTTTGATAAAGTAAAGCCAGTTCCTCACATCGATTTTTGGAGGTCCGATTTTTCCGTCCTTATAAATTCTATTAGATTGAACATAACTACTAAAACGCAGGATCATGTGTTTGCCAAGTCTCGTTCAACCTGGTAGAATTTATAAGGACGGCTAAACATCTAGCTGATAATTTTTCATTTTTTATGAGAATTTGTAGAGTTAGGCGAGGGGCTGAACAGGTTGCATAACAGAAACGTGCGAAGATATTCACCGATGTGGTTCTAATACTAAAGAGGCGCGTTAAAGTGAGGATGCGTCGCCACCAACGAACAGATGATGCGGAAAATTGTGTCGCAACGGCTGCAAGCTTTAATTAGGGTCGAGTTCAGATGACCAGCTAGCCGCTTGAATTAAAAATGAGCGACGATTTACGAGCGGGAGTCCGCGCGTGTGTGTGTGAGCGTCGACATGCAAAATAACATTAGCCAAATGAACGCTGATGCCCCTGCAAGCCAACTACTTTTCTGAATCTCGCCTCCTCATTCACACACTTTCATCGGTAGCGAATTTATTAACAGGAAATTTAATTAAATCCCCTACCTGAGGTCTGTGTCTGAAAAATAAACTAACCACCAGCTCCCTTACTCCTGAAATAAAACCAGCAGAATCCCCTAAAAGCATGGCGTGGAAAGCCGTTACAGGCTGCCCTGGGGAGTGGTTTGCCGGTTTCTTGTAATTTGAATCTCAAATTTACGAATCAAGTATGTGATGTTTAATTATAGGTTCTTCGAGTTGTAGAAGTAAAGCCATAAATCTATTAATGAAAAGCTTACATTTTTATTTATGAAAATTGAAAATTCATGAATAAGTATAGAAAAAAATCAAATTCAGAATGACCCAAAAATAAAACAAAATAATTATCACTCGATTCATAAATTTGTCCAGAGTAACTTATTTATTTATTTATCTATTTATACGTGGATACAATAACAAATCATATAAATATGATTGGGAAGGAACAACAGGCTTGGCCCAAAACTATTCCATTCCCAACTTTTGATTACATGTCCAAAAAATAGGTTATGTTTGTTCTGTAAGAAGTTCAAGGTCAACTTTCGTCCAAAAATAAATATGAGATGCAAATTTTAAATTTAGAAAAATTAAAACACCAAATTATAGTTAAATATTACACTTAATTATCACTGCACATTGTATTAATTAAGTAATGTAATGTTCCATTGATTTTTTTCGATTCAATTTGGAGAAATTAATAAATTTATTTTGTTTAACATAGAAAATTTACAAGCAAGTGCATAATAACCAGGAAATTAACTGATCATTTATTCCAGTGGATATGATCACAACAGAAATTCAACTTATCATTTATCGAATGATAGTTAGGCCTACTCATTTATCATTATGTATCTTGCTCATTTGTGAATTTCTTGAATATTGTTCACTTTCAGCACAGATTAAGCACTCTCAATTATTTGTGAATGAAATACTTCATTTATACAAGAAATAGTATTTTGAAATATTTAGAATAGAACTTTGAAAAGGATTAAATAAAAAAATTATAATTTTGATTCTATTTGGAAAAATCGGATCCGATTTTTAAGGTGCTCCCTTTGTAAATATTATATAAAAATGTATGTGTACTTGTTTAAAACTCAAGATTGAACTAACTTGAACATAAGATCCTTATTCAACCTCTATTATCATATTCATGAATTCTACCAAAACCCAGTCATTGTAAAATATACCCAATGGTGAACAGAGCATACTATTTATAAGATAATATCCTCTAGAATGAATTAAGTCTGAGTTTGTGGGCTGAAGTGAAGGTGAATTCCTGTTATTACTACTTATCCATAATCCTCCATAAAACAGAAATAACTAATGTTTCAATTCAATGAGGGTAAAAAACAACTCATAAACTCAGCATTTTAGAAATTGCAATTTGTTTATTTTTCAATTTGCCAGTGGAAATTCTCCTTAATCCTCGAGAAAAAAGGTACGAGCAGCTCGCTCTTCATTAATAAACTTGAAAGTGTTGCTTTTTTTTTATAAAGCTGGAATTACTGGATACCCTTTCAGCGAAACAAATGGAATTGGGAATTTCTCATTCGTCATTGAGCGAGAAATGTCTTGATCAATTGAGAATCTCCGATTTGGATTAATCGACCCTTCACTCCAAAAAATGATCATTCATCCTGTTATTTCATTATTTCTCTCCGTCTATAACGACTGGCTATTAATTATAGAAAGCACTCTGTCTGCTAATTAATTGCTGCTTAGTGATAATTGCTAAACGTTTTGTCAACCTTTTCCATGTCAAAGCATTTCATCTTCTTTTTATGAAGCTGTAACTAGTCTAAGATCTTTATCGAGGTGACTGACTGCAATTTTTAATTGATAGCATATAATTTTTAATTCAATTTCGCGAAATGTATTTCCAATGTGTATGCGTCTCCTTATAAAAGACTGGAAATTTTGTTATCTTCAACATCCTATCATAGTGTTCAGGCCTACTCATTGAAAAATAGAGCAGAACATCACTTACTTCCACTATCCAATTTGATCAGCAGCAGTCAGCATTAGACTTATATTCACTTGCATTGCATAAGTGACTGGCTCTCTGTACTCATATTGGAACTGCTTGAGACAAGCTCCACTGACTCGCTGTAATGAGCTTCATTGTTGGTTTGGAGCCTACGTAGAACTGTGAGTCCATTTCTCATTTGTATTCCTCCCATATTCGCGCACAAACCTAGGGCTCATGTTGACATCTACCTGAGATAAATCACTACTCACCACTTGAATAATTGGTGATGAAATAACATACAGTAATACCATTCCAACTTTATTCTAATAATAACGAGGGGATTTATAAATCTATAAATTGTCTGTAATGTATGTCTGCATTAAGCATTCAGTGCTATTACTTTTGGGTTGTTTTTTTAACATAAACTTGTAAGGTATCGAATTTGGGTAGATAAAAATCCCTAACCGAAACAGTAATAGGTCTGAAAATAAAGTAACTGGCTAATATCGCCAAATAGATAATAACTAAGATTAGATAGCCTCAGCTTGTTCTGGCTAAATGGTACAAAAACCTAAAAAGGATTTGAAGGAATTTTATTGCTCATAAATAGATTATTATATAAAATATCTGAAGATTGAGGTTAGGTACATGTATTCACGGATCGGTGACCTAGAGATCGATCAAACCGAGAAACGTAGAATCTGACCAAAACCCCTTGGCAGAGCTCTATTGCAATCAAATAGTGTGCAATGTGAAAAAACACCTGATCACGTGGCTAATTATTAGGTAGCATGGAATTAATATTAATGTATAGAATATTAGCTAGCATGTAAAGAGCATAACAAATAAACCAAATAAAAATAACTTAATGTATTCAGGAAATAAGAGCTACCAGGCGCATGAATACCGAATAAAATTTGCATGCACCAATAGTAAAACGGCAGTTAATAGGCGGCAATTGTAGGCCAATTCAAAAATATTTATATATATTTCTATAAATGTTCGGAATCTATGTTGAATTGTTGTATAGTCTATGTTATCGATATGGCTCGAAAGCAAGGAAATTATTAATCATACAATCTAAGCAATATTTTGATATTTTTTGTAAGATCTATTTGACCCTAAATGGCGGAGGACTAAGATATTCAAATTTTATGTTAATTTGAAAGTCGGAAATAAGATTTGTAAAATTGAGAAAGGAGAACCAGCACTCGCCAACCAAATGCCACCAGGAGAGGACCCCAAATATTTTAGAGCGTAGTACCTTGATAATGATTTTGTAAAAGTTAAAGTTAAATTAAATTATTAAATTTCTTAAAAGACTTCGTGATGCTATTGTGAAGCAGAAGTCATTTTCATTTTTAATTAAATTTATAACCCCTTGGAGGAGACGATTCCGGCTACCATATTCCCGGACCACATGGAGTTGGATCGACATCGGCGGCTTACAAGAAGATTTTCGACACGTGAGTGATAAATTTGAATTAGTGATGGGCGCCCTAGTGCTTCGAATTAATCTAATAATCAAAGCTAGCTCGTCGAAAGGGTTTTTATTATAAATTAAGAAATTAATAAGAGTAATACTTGCGCAAGTAAAAATTAGTATTAAAGGTATTTCATTGAAAGAAAAATATAAATCAATATTTCAGAAATTTCTATTAAATCAAAGAAGTATAAAATCTAGGCTATTAAAACATATGCATATGACATTTAATTTTTGCAATATAATTTGCGATAGTTTATTATAGCTCTAATTCACTAGATGAATGGCTCTACCTATTCCGTCAGGTGCCGAATCTTGCACCCTGAGATAAAAATATATATTCGATACAAAGAAATCTGCTAAGCACCAGAGATTTTAATATATATATATATATTTGGATTATTAGTGGCTAATTTGTCAAGCTGATCTTAAAGCACATATTCTTAATTGAATTGTCCAAGTCGACAAGTATTAGCAAGCGCATATCGCAGCTACATGCAAAAGAATGCATATGATTTTAAGATAAAGGCACATGGTAATGATTCGTGCCATAAATCTAGAATATAAAGTTTAGCCTGTGATATTTTACTGATTTCAATTATTGTTCTATTTTTATATTATATTTTTCTATCGCTCTTTATATATTTTTTGCCTCGATCTATTTTTTGCATTATTTGTTTAATATATGTATGAAACGTTTATGGTGTGCAATTTATTTTTTATTCCTCAACACTATAGTATAAGTATCATATTTATATATATTTATTTTTATTGAATTACAAGAGTTATAGGAGAAGCCATACCTAGGCCTAGAAAGATTTATGAGACTGAATCCTATTAAAAAACCACGACCTAAATATATGATTATATCAAATATCTCATGCTTTACCGACTGATGCCAAGCAGGAGGCTAATCGTTATTTAAATATAAAGAATAACGTGACATAAAACATGCCATACCAACGTGGGACTGATGATGAGAGTCAAGCTCATTGAATAATTATTTGAAATTAAGTCAATAACCATATTGAGAATTATAGATAACTTATACGAGTTTTGAGGAAAACTGGCGAAGTGAAATTTGTATTACTTTTTGGGGAATCAATAGCTTTAAATAAAGAGAAATTATATGTTTTAAAGAAAATTTTATATTATTATTGTAGAATATATATTTTATAGAGAGAGCTATTATATTTTATGGGCCTAAACTGCTAGTCAGAAATCAATGAATAGTATTATTATATTATAAGAGCTTAAGTAATAAATAGGTTACCTGGCTTGTAATGTCCATAGGCCTATCCTCATTTGTGTCCTTATTAATGCCTTGTTGGCCAAAACTTTCACTTTTTTAACAAACACTTGACACTTAACCCATTTTTAAAATATGAGTCTCTTTTCGTCCATGCAAAGTAAGGTAGCAGACACACTGCAGACGGCGATAGTAGCGGAGATCGACGCTGAGGGGGGCGCGATGGAGTCCAACGCCCAGATCTCTTCAATCACCGCCAAGAATCCTGTGAACAGTAATAAACCGTTAAATGTCTCCCAAGAAGCAATAAGAAGGGTTATAGTAGAGGGGATGATCAAGTCATTTTCTAATAGTTTAGAAAAAACAATGACCATGGTAATGAAGGACTTGAAGGCGGAAATGAAGGAAATGCGGGAATCATTGAAGGATACATCGGTAAGAACGGGTAAGGAAACTGCGGACACAATATCAGCATCTACCGCTGAAAATCAAGAACTAATTACAACCGATTTAACAGCAAAAATAGATACTGTCACTTGTGAGTTAAACGAAAGAATAGATAACCTACCAGCACAAAACACTTCGCAAATTCATGAAATAGCTCACCCAAATTCTGATATAAATCAAAACATAGTACAACTTGAAAGTCAAATACATCAATTTCCGCACGAGAATATAGAGCCTATTCCCATAGCAACGTTTGATTCACTACACAGTTTCAATGAATTAGGCCGTTTTGACAATACAGACCGCTATCTCCAACCTAAAGAATTTATAGATCAGATAAAACTAGTTCAATCATTAACACCCACCTCTTGGAATTTTTGGCGTCTTCGTTTGACTAGTTTATTGATTGGCGAACCCCTGATGTTCTTTCGGAGTAGAGCCCATGAATTTACATCATTGGATGAGTTTGTAGCTGTCTTCCTGGAACAGTATTGGAGCAGAAGTAAACAGTTGGACGTGCTAGCGGATATCATATCATGCGATTTCAATCCTAATTTAGATGGTGCATGTACCACTTTCGTCACTGCCCTACAGTTTAAAAATTCTCAATTGAGCGAGCCCATTAATGAATCGGCATTAGCAAGTATTATTTTAAAGAAGCTACCGTATCAAGTTAGAATGGCACTCGCCACACAACCCATTACTGATTGCAAACAGCTGATAAATAATTTATATGGCATACAGTCTGTGATGGCAATATCAAACCACCGTTCAGACCAGAGATACGCACAAAATCAACATAACTCAAAATTTAATCAGTATAACAGCCAAAATTATGAACCGGTATCATATGATCGCTTCCGATCCGCCCCTCAATTTGAACGCCGCTATGAGCACAGGCAAAATGGTAACTGGAATAATGAAAAATTTCAAAATCGCACAACCAACCACTATGCCCAGCAGAGCAACCGTAAGAATCACTATGATGGCCGTGATCGATTAAACTCAAATAATAATCACACTCAGAACAATTACAACAGAAATTATAAACCGCCACCTCAACAAGTAAGCACAAATTATAAATTAGCACATGCAATAGGATTGAATCAACAAAAAACCCGGAACCCAGCACCCAACGACCCACCACCAGATATACAGAAAACTATAGCTAATAAACCAGGACTATATGATACCCCCAATATCCAACCACAAAAAACCGCCGCCAAACATGCAATTAAAACATCCCGCAAACAACAACCCATTTTAAGTATTCTGTTCCCCGCCGAAGAGCAACCCGCCACCGAAGAATCACTACCGGCCACAACCCTACAACAAGAACCGATACACTATAATAATGCTGAAATCCCACCACTGCCAAAAATAAACAGTCGCCAGGAGGAGACCGCCACCATACTACCCGCTTTGAACGTCACACCCGCGCATCAAGAGACCCCACCAAGGCACCCCAAGGAACCCAGGATAGAGGACCAAGAGGATGACACCAGGGAGGACGGACTACCGGACAAGAGGAGCGACCATCGCAAGGCCCGGAGACGGAAGCGCCCGAGGACACCCGACCGGTATCAGGACGAGGAGGACAGCATACAGGACCGTAAGAACATGCATCGCAAGGCCCGGAGGCGGAAGAAGCGACGAAGGAGGAACCGCGCGCGCCGATGGAGGCCGCATGCACGGTTCAAACGCCCGAAGAGGACACCGGACCGACACCGAGGAGGACAGGAGCGGACCGACGGCGTGCATCCGCGGCACATACGTTTCAAGAGGGCAAACCAGCTATGTGACCGGCAAAATGGACGTAATAAATGGGATAAAAATGGAACTGATAGGACTACTATGGATTCGTGCATGGACAACAATAAAATGGATTACTTGTGGGAACTAATGAAGGATAAACAGTGTCTAAGAGTGAGAGAAATAAGGAATTATACTAATAAAATGGAAGTACCTGGCTATATGTTGAGAGATTATATTGTTAAAAAGATGATAAATGTTTGGATATGGTGTTTAATATTTGTTATGATGGCTGTGATAATATTGAAAAGTGATGCTATAATTAAGGCCATGTTATTGTTGAAAGAATTTATTAGTGTTGATTGGAAGTGTTATATTATTGAATTGTTTATTATGATGATGAAGCCTAATAATGAATTTAAGTGGATAGTCTTGAAAGAAAATAAATGGAAGGCTTTAAATCAATTAAAAGAAATTATTATTAAAGGAACAAGGAGTTATTATTTAAAAGAATACACCAGATACAAGGGCTTTAAATTCATGAAGATAAATTATCAATTAGGACAGCCTCACCAACGGATAGCAGATAACCTAGCCGGCCTAAATCATGTCAACAAACAGAATGCAAGAAGATGCAAGTAAACCACGGGATTTTTACATGCAATATCGTCAAATTTGAAATAATATGATAAGCAATCAAAGAAAACACCACTATCAAGCCCATTACTAACCTTTCGTAATAAATTTAATCTTGGCATAGGACCGCATGGCAACAATCCAGTGTTTTAATTCCTTCCAACCGTTAGAAGCCTGCAATAAGGAAAAGAATAATTTTTAAATATGTAATTAAATTAGCTACATCAACTAAAAAAGGACACAAGCGGGGATAGTATGTTTAAAAATTGTTAATTACCTTTGAAAGGAAAAAAATGCAGCAGTTAGGTTAGTTATGAAATTCGACAGCAAATTCTGTAGAGCCAGTGACCAGCTGGGCAAGGCCACCTGAATCAAATATGTAATGCCTGCAAACATATGATTATGAAAAAGTATGGTTACCCCAAAATTGTTATTTATTATTGTTATTTATTATATTTATTAATGTCGGTATATTTATTTATATGTTTTATATTTATTACTTTTAATTATGCCACGTTTGTTACCTGAAAAAACCTAAAGTGAATGCAAGCTACCAAAAAACCAAAGAGCCATCAGCAAAAGAAAAGTATTGTACCTGATGTATAGAAAATTATTTATATTAAGACCTAAGAAATACTATAAGATATAAGCCCAGAAGTTTTGTAAATCGAAATTATTGTCTAGAAGGAATCGATTGTGAGAATCATGAAATGTGTGTAGTTAGGTTGGCAGCCCTGCAAGCGGCGAATTTAAAAATATTATGTTTTAAGTGTTGTCAGGAGGAGTGCGTTTAGAAGTTTATATTTATGATATTTTATGTGTGTTGAGGAGGAGAATTTGTTATTGTATTTGATAAAGGTATAAAGGAGATGCAGCAAATATGTCTGCGAACTGTGATAGAAGTATGAGAGTATAATTTATAAATAAAGTATAGTATATATCGATGTATTGAAGGGTGGGTTTTCATTAAAAACATTGTGATTCTCAAATATTTTGAATTCAAACCCAGGGGCGCGTGTAAGGTATCGAATTTGGGTAGATAAAAATCCCTAACCGAAACAGTAATAGGTCTGAAAATAAAGTAACTGGCTAATATCGCCAAATAGATAATACCTAAGATTAGATAGCCTCAGCTTGTTCTGGCTAAATGGTACAAAAACCTAAAAAGGATTTGAAGGAATTTTATTGCTCATAAATAGATTATTATATAAAATATCTGAAGATTGAGGTTAGGTACATGTATTCACGGATCGGTGACCTAGAGATCGATCAAACCGAGAAACGTAGAATCTGACCAAAACCCCTTGGCAGAGCTCTATTGCAATCAAATAGTGTGCAATGTGAAAAAACACCTGATCACGTGGCTAATTATTAGGTAGCATGGAATTAATATTAATGTATAGAATATTAGCTAGCATGTAAAGAGCATAACAAATAACCAAATAAAAATAACTTAATGTATTCAGGAAATAAGAGCTACCAGGCGCATGAATACCGAATAAAATTTGCATGCACCAATAGTAAAACGGCAGTTAATAGGCGGCAATTGTAGGCCAATTCAAAAATATTTATATATATTTCTATAAATGTTCGGAATCTATGTTGAATTGTTGTATAGTCTATGTTATCGATATGGCTCGAAAGCAAGGAAATTATTAATCATACAATCTAAGCAATATTTTGATATTTTTTGTAAGATCTATTTGACCCTAAATGGCGGAGGACTAAGATATTCAAATTTTATGTTAATTTGAAAGTCGGAAATAAGATTTGTAAAATTGAGAAAGGAGAACCAGCACTCGCCAACCAAATGCCACCAGGAGAGGACCCCAAATATTTTAGAGCGTAGTACCTTGATAATGATTTTGTAAAAGTTAAAGTTAATTAAATTATTAAATTTCTTAAAAGACTTCGTGATGCTATTGTGAAGCAGAAGTCATTTTCATTTTTAATTAAATTTATAACCCCTTGGAGGAGACGATTCCGGCTACCATATTCCCGGACCACATGGAGTTGGATCGACATCGGCGGCTTACAAGAAGATTTTCGACACGTGAGTGATAAATTTGAATTAGTGATGGGCGCCCTAGTGCTTCGAATTAATCTAATAATCAAAGCTAGCTCGTCGAAAGGGTTTTTATTATAAATTAAGAATTAATAAGAGTAATACTTGCGCAAGTAAAAATTAGTATTAAAGGTATTTCATTGAAAGAAAAATATAAATCAATATTTCAGAAATTTCTATTAAATCAAAGAAGTATAAAATCTAGGCTATTAAAACATATGCATATGACATTTAATTTTTGCAATATAATTTGCGATAGTTTATTATAGCTCTAATTCACTAGATGAATGGCTCTACCTATTCCGTCAGGTGCCGAATCTTGCACCCTGAGATAAAAATATATATTCGATACAAAGAAATCTGCTAAGCACCAGAGATTTTAATATATATATATATATTTGGATTATTAGTGGCTAATTTGTCAAGCTGATCTTAAAGCACATATTCTTAATTGAATTGTCCAAGTCGACAAGTATTAGCAAGCGCATATCGCAGCTACATGCAAAAGAATGCATATGATTTTAAGATAAAGGCACATGGTAATGATTCGTGCCATAAATCTAGAATATAAAGTTTAGCCTGTGATATTTTACTGATTTCAATTATTGTTCTATTTTTATATTATATTTTTCTATCGCTCTTTATATATTTTTTGGCCTCGATCTATTTTTTGCATTATTTGTTTAATATATGTATGAAACGTTTATGGTGTGCAATTTATTTTTTATTCCTCAACACTATAGTATAAGTATCATATTTATATATATTTATTTTTATTGAATTACAAGAGTTATAGGAGAAGCCATACCTAGGCCTAGAAAGATTTATGAGACTGAATCCTATTAAAAAACCACGACCTAAATATATGATTATATCAAATATCTCATGCTTTACCGACTGATGCCAAGCAGGAGGCTAATCGTTATTTAAATATAAAGAATAACGTGACAAACTTCATATGTTGATGATTTCCTCAGTTTTTATAAAACTTGAAAAATAACTTTATTCTGGTACCTAACAGTGTTTCAGATCGTTTAGCCTCAAAATGTTCATTCTGACTTTTTGAACTATGTACAAATTTTCATTATCCTCATTATTATAGAATATGAACTTCCCATCTTCAGTACGTATCTTCAATCCCATTTAACCATTCCTACAGGTTTCTTGAGTGTGTTGCATCGTCATTCTATGATGATGATGACCTTCCTCAGTTGATAACAATCATGCATTCGAACAAAGGCCATGTGGAACCGCTTTTGAGGAGGTGGACAAAATTGAATGGTCAAATGCTGTTCACGCACTGATGCTCCTATGTGGGCTGCTTCTGCTCACACAGAATATAAGAATGAAAATTCAAAGGGAAATTTGGTGAGCGCTCAGGGAAAGTGTAGTGGACAGAGACTATTTTCCTTGTCAGAGGGGCGGGGGGTATTTGAGTATGGGGTGGGGGTGAGTTTTGTCCTGCCAAAGTGTGCTGGGTGTGTGCTGTAGAAGTGAAAGCCCTTATCTACAGGAAGGGCCGTCTCTCGTACCGAAAATATAACTAAGGGCCCGACTTGAATTTCAAATGGGTCCGTCGGTGATGGGTGGGGCGAAGGGAGGGAGGGCTGCTCACCTTTTTGTACATTTCTACATGAAAGAACGTGTGTGTCTCCCCCCCCCATCCATCGTCCCAACTTTCCATTTCATTCAAGCGACATTCGCTCTAATTTGAATGATAAATATTTGTCCCATCTCTAATCTTTCTCATTCTAAAGTCTACCAACCATATGCGTTATTTAACAGCAATTGTTGGGATATGAGAATGGCATGTTATTGTTCACAAACTACACCTTCCCATCCTCACTCTCCAGTTCCCACACAACAAATTAAACTACAGCTATTACTGCTCATGCATTTTTAAAGCATTTGTCCGGCTGAGAGAGAGGAAGTGATCACTTTTTTGAATCATGGGCTTGAATGTCAGAGATGAGATCCATACATAACTTATAATAAAGGAAAGAATTTGCTTATACACGTAAGGGATAGTGAATCCACAAATTAACAAAAACAATATACAAATTGTAGTACCCTTCTATTAAAACATTTTAAAAACTTTAAAAAAATTTAACGACTAGTTTCGACCTACTTTTTTAAAGTTTTTAAAATGTTTCAATAAAAGGGTACTACAAGCTTTATATTGTTTTTATTAATTTGAATAAAGTAGCCCATAATATTATAAGTGAAGTGATTTTATAAATTCACGAATTATGCATAATCACGTCTGAACTTTTGGACTGCTTTAGGCAACTTCAAGTTTTGCATAATAGATTCTTAATTTACTGAGCATAGGTTATAGGTCTATTTTAAATTGTTCAAGATTCCAGTAGGTCAAGTTTTCAGTTTTTCAAGTTTTTAATTGGACCCTTACGGAGCACCGGTTACCTGATAGTATATAAAAAAGCCTATATTCCTCTTCATATTAGACACCTTATCTAGTATTGTGATTGTAGTCTTTCAAATTGAATTATTATTTTGTCTCTTGACCTTCAATATTCTGATTGACATCTTTGGATCTTGGACCTGCTATAATAATAATAATAATAATAATAATAATGTCGAGTGACCTGGCTGGCTCAGGTCTGGTGTCAAAGTTTTCAGGTCGCAACTGATCAATTTCAGGGCCTCTGACATGACCTAACGACTGCTTTTTAGGCAGCCGGGACCGACGGCTTAACGTGTCCATCCGAAACACGGGAGTGGCCAGAGATAAATATCTTGCCCGGGCTGGGATTTGAACCCGGGCCTCTGAATCATAAAGCCAGCATCTGATCCACTCGACTACGGCCACTGAATTTGGACCTGCTGAATTTGATATACTAATGGCGAATATTGTCATTGGAATATTATTTATATTCATCCTTTTCGACATATTTAAAGAAATTACAATCTGAATTATCGAATTGCCTCTCCATACTCACTCGAGCAGTCAGATTGAATAATTCAAGTTTTTCAATATCTTTCTGTATCCATTATTAATTTTAATAAAACAGCATTCTATTTACATTTTAGCTCGGTAAGATGCTATTCCTGTGTGTGAATTCATAGTACATGAATGTTCTCCTTCATATTCCAACCTGCATTATTCTAATGGAGTTGAAAGGGTGATTCCAAGTATGTTGGTACTGAATTACAAAAAGGCAAAAGCTATTTCCTAGAAGGAAAACATTAACCGTTTGGCTTTCCGTATTAAGGGAGGCTTTCAGCGGAGAACCTGAAAATAAATAAGCGGATTAGAGGCTCATTTAATTCACTTTCTCTTAAAACTCTTCCTGACTCAGCGCTTGGCCGCACCTAATTTCGAAACCACTTCCATTATTTTTTAAAGTAAACAGAAGTTAACCTTTACAATGATAGGTCTGAAACGTCTTTCTCCTATTAGAAGAACATTTGGACCAAACATCTCAGAACATCTCATAATTTGGAAAAAATGACAAATAATTACCAGAATGATGGTTAATCTAAATTTGTCAATGAAATGAAAAATAAATAAAGTAAATTTGAATTAAATATAGTAGACTACGGTGAAATGGGAAAATGGAACTCTGAAAACTTTTGAGAGTTTTAATAAATGAACTAAAACCCATTTTGTCCTTTCAGTACGATAGTAATAAATGATAAATTACAGTAAGAAATTGACAGCAGCCTTCTACATTCCACCATGATGATCGAAATATGGATAAGGTTAAACAGGTACTTTTCTGTAAGTTGTATAATTCTGAATGATTGCATAAATAAATTGAATTCGCAATTATTTTTGGATAGTAGACTAGCTCTCATCGAATTTCCATCTAGGTGTTAATCCTGTTGTCAATATTTGCAGTACCAGAATTCTTCGGGAGGATTAATTTCAGCATTTAATTGGGATTTTCTGCTAAATAATTAATAAATAATTAAATAATACATCAATTAGCATTTGAACAAATACAATCTCTAATGTAATCACATCTGTAGACTGATTGGCCGCTATGGCTTCGTATAAAATGAGCACTGGTATCCAGAGATTGTCAGTTTGGTGTAAGGGTGTAAGCATTCCTGACTGGCAATTAGGAGGTACCGGGTTCGATTCCCGGGCTGGCAAATAATTTTTGGATAGTAACTCTCATCGAATTTCCATCTAGCTGTTAACCCTGTTGTCAGTATCAGTAGTCTTCGGGGTCTTTTACAGCATTTAATTGGGATTTTCGCTTGATAATTATTATAGAATAAATAAATACTGTAATACAGAATTGAAATTCAAAATGCAATGCAGGTTCACTGGTTTACCGTCTTCACTACACTGAATGTGTCCTTGCACTGGAAAATTTATCAATTGTCCTTCAACCAATTTCTCATTGATTGCATCAGTAACCTGCTATGTATTTTTGGATCAAATTATCAATTGTAAAGATTCCCTATTCCAATGTTACAACTCAATGTTGTTTTTATTCTCAATCTCTTCCATCCTATCTTCACGTTCGTTCAGTCATTCAAACGCCAGTTTTACTCTAATACAATCTATCTCGCTTTCTCTATTAGAATTTCTTCCACAAACTTCAAACACTCCACTTACGTCTTCGGTCTTGTCAACTTTTAATGATTGGAATTCTTCCTCAACTATTGTAATGAACCCTAGATCGTTATAAGTTGCTATTGCTAGAACAACAGAGCGTCTTGGTTTCAGTGTCACTTCAGAATTCCCTAGTCTGACGGAGACAACAAAAGTTGCGCAAACTGTGAGAGGAAGTGTTCAGAAGAGAGCAAGAATGCATACAAATGTGTGAGAGAGAGAAAAAAGGGAAGAGACAAACAATTGCTACTAGGCACCCTGCTTCTTCTCCACGATCCATTTGCTCGATTTAACTTTCCCAAAGTCGGCTGGTGGGCAAAGTTAACGATTTGTAAATAGTTAACAATTAAAAGTTGTGCTGGAGCAGTGCAAGTCAGAGCCGCAGAACAAAACAGGGCTACGCAACCTCTATGAACAACAAAAAAGTCGACCCAGCTCTTGATGTTGATATTCGAATAGTAGCCTAGCAATCGCCGCCTGCTGAAGAACCTGACTAATGACTTGTATAATTCCTCCCAACTTTGTATAATATAAAGAAGACTGACTGTCAGCCAGTGCTTGCGAATAGTTATTTTAATTGTTTCTTGGAACTATCTCAACGAAATATTACGTCATAGTTTCAGCCTTGGCTCATTGTTACCTAGTCTCCCTTTACGTTTTGAAAATTTCGTTCAAACTTTGAAATTTCATGTTCTTATTTTGAATGTTCCTGAAAAGATGTTGATGATAACAAATAGAGGCTACACCAGTCATACAGCGTTCCGATCCTTCTCATGTCCGATATTTCTGTTGGGTGAAGGGATGGTTGTAGGACAGATCATATGTCGGACGGACATATTATGTAGTAGACCTATGCACCATCATTCATTCATCCGTGTTCGGATCGGAACGCTGCATGATAAGAGTGTGGTCCCGGCTTAATAGTAGTACGAAATAGAATATCTGTTGATTACATGATAAACTAACACGATAATTCATTACAAAAATATCATGATAATTGTGATTGATTTTCGTAGGTAGTCAATCTAGTTATAATCATTATCATATCAAGAAAATATTTATTTCTGGTTCCACAAATATGAATCGACTCGAATCCTCAGTATTTGAGCACATTGAAACAGTTTCGGTTACATATAATCTTGTAAATGAGGGAGACAAAGGGTCGGAATCAGGCATGAACAATGCGCTGTGCTGCGCTGTGCAACATGCTAACGCCAGTCATAGAGTGGCATGTATTTGCCCAATTTAAATCATTAGTGATATATGAACGTCAAAGCGCGGTTGTAATTGTCTGTCAAAGCCCGAAACCATACATGAAAGGCCATGTCTAGTGCCGAAGCCGATCTGTCTGACGGTAATGAGTTACATAAAGAGACTGCCTTCCTCATTTCTGACACTGACACATCATTATCGGTGCACATATCTCAGTTAATTTCCAGCGATCATCTGCAAAAAATAATTGATCAAAGCCATATTTCATAATATACTGGAAAGCCCTTACAGCTCCAAATGCATTTCCCAAAAGTATAGGTTTAACGTCAAACTAGAAGACCTGATTGTTTAGTGACTATGAAACGAAATGAGAATATACACGGAGAGTAAATTATTATCAAATAATAATAACGATATTGAATTCTCTCAAAAATCATGGATTTCAATATAGAGTGGACATGAAACGAAACTTTTCTCAAATTGATCAATTTTTTCTCGCATTGTGATTTACCAAACCTTCAGAATCGTCCACGTACATCTTGAAGCAAGGGAAGAATAAAGATGTGTGAGTGATATCTCATATTGCAGTATTGATAGCAGTTGTTAATGATAAAATCAAAAATTGAAGAGAATAAATCCGTGGCTACTTGTTTTAGGAACGATATTTTAAAATTTCAGTGGAACATTGTGGTATTCGAGATCTGATGGTAATTGAATCAAATCACTGTTACTTTTCTTCAATCAATATGAGTTACTATTGTTCTTCAAGCAATCACATAACAATATTCATAGTGACCTACTGCATCTATTATCTCCATTCGCGAGATTGAAGTGGAACAATGTGATTGCAGAACATATTGCAGATTATCTTTATATATGTGTTTTATTTGATCGAACAGAGCTGAATTATGTTGGTTTAATTAACTAATCCATCATGAAAGATATTTTTGAACTTCGGAGTTAAGTTTTGAAAAAGCAACAATATAAATATGGCGGATGCTGACATGTTTTCTCAAGTAGAGCCGGCCATTGAGAACACCGGCTGCTTGCCTGTGCTGTTGATGAAGCAGCAAATTTCATAATCAAAGTTTGAAACAATGAACTCCATATCGTTAAAACTTGGGTGCTTGCTTGAAGATTCACTTTGGGTAAAAATCTTTCAAAGCGGAAGAGTTAACGGAATGCTGTAATGCTGCTTTGCCGTGAAAAGTTTGGTTTTCAAAGTTAATGCCCGAAGCGTGTTAGTTCCTCTGACGTATTCCAATCTTTCAAGTTGCACAAAGAAAATCCCACCCGACCCGGAAAGCCGCTTTGAGTCGAAGACAGCCGGCTAACAGCTCGCGATATTTCAAAGAAAGAATGTTGAGATGGTGGCTGAGCTGAAAAATACTTTGACCAGCCAAATGCATACTGATAGCAAGTTGATGACTTGCAATTGTGGACGCAGAATTGAATTGAACGCAATGAAAAGTGAAGGCCGCTGCCCATAACTTCTGAATACCAGAGAGAAGATCTAATTGAGAAGAGAGAAGAGTTATATCTCTGATGATACAATGTGCTGCAAGCTGTACCATAATAATGTTAACCAAGGATTCCTGGAATGAAATTTCAAATTTCCATATTTGAAAAGTTGATAAGTTTAGTACCCACCTGGTGCTTGTCTTCATTTCCAAATACTTGCCAACATCACCCTCTACCATATTGGTTTCACAAGATGTAATTCATGGAATTACTCATAGTACTGCCTTTGAAGATTCAATTCAGATTAAGCTACATCCATTTTCCGGGAGAATTTCGTTTGTTTAATTTTGAAATTCTGAATTAAATTTCGGAAATATCAACATTGACACAGTACATGTTTCGCAGTAACAGTTCATGGAGTGAGTAATTGAATTAATTTGCAAGTAAACCCTCCTGATAGAAATTCAATTGTCCAAAGCCAATGGAGATAGTGTGCACAGGGTTTATAACTAAAAACGAATTAGTTTTCACAATATTGAAGCTCAAGTTGGTTTGAAAACCATTTCATCATTCAACGCAATATCCTAATTTGATGCTTCGATTTGAGTGTTAGATGTCAGACTATAATGAGAAATTCTTTTCGTAGGTGAAACAACATAAAATCATAACATCCCTCTGCCGTAACACATCACTAACTTGAAAGAGTTGTTTAAGAGGAAGTAAGGAAAGGGCACTTGTTATCCTTGCTTGTACCTCCAATTAGTGCGGTTGTAAGTTCTCCCTCTATACATGTTCTTTCTCTGGAAATGCGTCCAATGTACGAGACCATAGATTTTCTTGAGCCTATTCTCATTATTTATTTGATCATGTAATAAAATTATTGTTTTGCATTTGTAAGCACTTTCTTATGCCTTTAAATCTGATTATTATTATTTATTATTTTACAAAGGCGACTTTCTAAAAGTATTTTGAGCCTAGGTGATGATGACAATACTGATAGCAATTGCATGATTGTTATGAAAATGGAGACCCTCACTTATGTATGTTTTACAATCATCCTCACTTGTTATAAAAGGGACTCCGTTTTGAATCATTTTTAGGGCCGGTTTCCGAGCTCGGGATTTGGCTAAGTCCTAGACTTTAAACAGCTGGAGTCAGAAAATTGGCTTTCCGAAACGGGGCGTAGTCGCAGTCATTGTCATAGTCATGTTTGAATTAAATTTCAAAAAAACTAGAAAATTAAACACTTGATAAAATGAAGAGAAAATAGTGTAAGGTTTCAGCTATTATGAGTTATTTAAAAATGATTAATTTCGTCAAGTAAAAACGTTTCAAATTATAGAAATGAGAAAATAAAAACTGCGACTACTGTTATAAAAGCTGCGACTACGCCCCGTTTTTGAAAGCTAATTTTCTGACTCCAGCTGTTTTAAGTCTAGGACTTAGCCATTTCCCGAGCTCGGAAGCCGGCCCTTATTCTTATAAGACTGATCTACTATTATGACATTATGGGCGTGTTTACTAAAACAATATGGATGATGTATATACAATCTCTATAAGCTAGAAGAGCTGCAGGACTTCTTTCTCAAAGTGAACTTGGTATCTTTTAGGAAAAAGCGATCAATAAAAACAATTATTTTCCATCCAGGTCTTTGGTGTGAGGAGTACGTGTGTTCCATCAAATTTCATTCTCGTGTCCCGTTTAATATACGATGATGAACAAAACAGCTAGAAGATCACTTGTTGCAAACAATTTTCCCTCTTCGAAATTCAAACCACACTCAGCTGAAGCACTCTCATCACCCCTCTCCTACCCCCCCACCACTTGTCCCCGAGCAATATGTACCATCGTTGCACAATATTGAAGTATAAGTGCTTCACGGAAAAAACTTAATGGAAAAAGGATTTTCCGACCCACCTCAGACGCAGAAAAAACTCAGGTATTCTGCTAGAAAAGGTGATGAAAATCGTTTCTGCATCGAAAAAAGGCGTGGTAAGATGGAGAGAAACAGGTACGAAGATGCTTACACCAACAGGCCGTTTATCCCTCAGTCCACAAGCTGCACTTTGCTCCGATATAATTCCTCGCAAATCCATTTTCGACAGAGTAAGCTTTTTTCGGAGATAATCCGAGAAATTTACTTGTGAAATGGGCTCACTTCGTTGACAATAAAACCGAGTAAGTGTGTTCTGGTTGGAGAGATATATGAGGTAAACTCTGAACCTTCGTTTTTCTACCTTTTTTGGAATCGGGCTCACGTGAACAACGTTCGTTTAGACATTTGATAAATTAGCTGGTCCCAAACATTTTTCAGCATTCGGACCGCAAAATGACAATCAACTACGATGATGAGCTTGATGTCTCTCCTACTCCCAGTTCCCTTATCATTTCTGAGAAGCACTCCCATTTGATTACACCAAACTAAGATGCGTTGTTTGCATTGATGATTGATGAATCAAATCCATCCACTATCTTCATTATTCTCGATTAGATGCTTTTTAATCATCAATAGATTAATATCATATCCATCCAATTCTAGAACTATTCTTATCTATGGTAGTGTTATTTATATTATACCAATCAATATTACCCAAATTAATATGTAGCTGATACAACTGAAAGTAGTACTTGATAAGTTGTAATTTATTTATAACCAATCTACAACAGAGTTTTTAATTAATATAGTTTTTAAATTCATAAACAAAAAATTTTCAACTCAAGTGCAAATTATCATCTCCAAATATTATAGTACAGATAAGAAGTACAATCCATTGACTATACGTGCAATTTTACAGGTTACGTTACTCCAAAAGATTGGCATATCGTTCTACTCGATTCTGGAAGAGATCACATAAAATTTGAAAGCAGTTCTCACCGATCATTTTAAAGTTTCGCAATGTCTGATTAAGAAACTATAGTGAGGTCCACGTTATGATGGCAGTGGGGGAAGATAGAAAAACAGCGTTGCCGATTCTCTGCCTTGCCACATCATTCTATAAAGGATAGCTGATTTCGGTATATCCAATGTAATATTAACTGCTCATTATTGTTTAAAATAATCAAATATATTTCACCTATTGAAATAAATTTTTAAAGATAAAATAATAAATTTTTATTATTGAGAATGAATACACTGATAATTAATTACATTTCTTCATTGTTGAAAACGATCTGGCAACGTTGCAAAGCTAAAAAAGGATGGTGCTATCTGTTTGATGAATGATAGCCAAGAATAGCTACACAAATTTTAATCAAATACCACCAATATGACGTGAAATCCATTCTTGGATTGAAACAAGTGTTTAAGAGTTGAGAGTACTGGAAAATTTAGAAAGTAATAGGAAGGAGTAAAAATCATGAGGCAAACACTTCAAAAACTCTGTGAGGAATACTCGACAATAACAAACCTTTGAGTAAAGAGGAACTGCAAATAAAAATGTCGATAGAAAGGTCAGAGTCGTAGAAAAAAGAATAATTGAAAAAGGCTGCCCGCGAAAAACAATAAATTGGAGGAGGATGATTGATTGGTGAGGGGATGGGGGACTGTTCAAACTTGAAGAGTGACTACCGATGATAGCGTCTGACCTGAAGTGGAGACCCTCAGTGGTGGAGGCCGTAGTCCACCCACAATTCAAGTACCTACCATACGAGAAGGCACAGAGGAAAATTCTAGCACTACATTGACGCAAAAGCCCAACTGAATTTTTGACGGTTTTATTCAGGTACCTTTCGCATAGTCGATGATTTCGTTTTAAAAAGCTTTTTCCTAGCGAAATTTTGATCCGAGCCATCGGTAAATTCGCTAGCATCTGCCTGCATGTATTATTTATATATTCCTGAGTATTACAAGTTGAATACTGCGAGTGGCTTTTCCTGTAGCCATGAATATTCATTCAAGGATCCCTGAAGCTGTTAGCATTGATCGTTAGCCTGAGTCAATCCTACTTAACAATCACTATCCAGCCTTCAGCGCCTAACAGCGGCTGGCTCAGCAAACAGACAACAATAATTCAACCATGAAAATTTATCAACAAGATGGCATTTATATCAGTGTCCCAGAGCCTATGCCCGCTTCAAATGTTTTATGAGAAGCTTTTTGTAAGCTCTCAGTTTATTCGTAAGAGAGTGTGTACCTACAATGCAAATATACTCATAAGATCGGTAAGGACCACTACTATTATGAAAAATAACTGTGAAAAATTAAATGCAAATACCTCACAAAGTTAGTTAATATTCACAAAAATTGCATTATATCGTCAGTATATAATAATAAGTATAATATTTTATTTAGCATACATTCAAAACATCTGAACAATCAACCCTCAAAATGTTCACTATTACATCATAGTCTGTGAGTTTTGTATCAAATTATTTTCTTTGAAATGCTTATCTCATTTTGCGAAGAAAGATATCTTTCCAGTTTTGAAAAACATTATTCTGTTGTGCCTATTTATGCCAATATTATGTTGTCCCCGAATAGGTTGGGCGGATTGCAGAGAGTTTTCAATTACTTCTTTAACGAAGATCACCGTATACAGTAAAAAAATATGAGGCATAATATCTTATCTATCCTTGATTTATTATCCAATTACATCTAATAGTGATAAACCATTATAACCGCAATTACTGTGAGTGAAAAATTTTAAAAAGGGTACTTCTATTTCTATTTCTATTCATATTCAAGAGTGTAGCCCTAACGGAAAAAATTACATTACAGTAGTCTATGTAGCCTACAGTAGCAGAGTACCCAGTATTACAGTGAATTAAGAAGCTCCTCACCTACCTGAATTGATTTTCACTAAACTTGGAGGACTCAACACTCATCCAAGACATGTTAGCATGTAAATCTTAACCCTAGTTTTATAATAAACCTTCGAGTTTTATTGTTGAAAGTATGTTTTCCATCCTGTATTATGTACTCGCAACTTGCTCATCCTATACTATTTAACGAGCAATATAATGTCGATATGTTTAGATGTTTAGATGTTTATATATTTAGATGTTTTTATGTTATATAATATCTGTATGTGACCGAATCTTGAAAACGGCTTAACGATTCTCACGAAATTTGTAACAGAGTAGGTTTAATATATGAAAATTCGATTGCACTAGGTCTCAACCCTGGGATAACTCGCTGAAGGACATTAAAAGGATAAATACGTCCTTGGAAAAACAGCTTGGAATTTTGTTGTCTGTCGATACCGTAATGGAAGAGAGTGAACGAGTGCATGTGTGTGGGATCATCCAGCTTATCTCACGAGAAGGAAAATTCAGCAAGTAGAACTTATTTTCGTTTATTTCTCTTTTTTTTAGAGAACATGTTTACTTCAGAAAGTCCAAAATAGTAGCTAGATGCTGTTAGTGTAGAATAGTACATAGTATAATTAACAAATATTGTAGGAAACATAGTATATCATTCTACCGTAATGGAAGTGAGTGAACGAGTGCATGTGTGGGATCATTCAGCTGATCTCACGAAAAGAAAAAATCAGCAAGAAGAACTTATTTTCGTACATTTCTCTTTTTTTAGAAAACATGTTTACTTCAGAAAGTCCAAAATAGTAACTAGATGCTGTTAGTGTAGAATACTACATAGTATATTAACAAATATTGTAACAAACATAGCATAACATTCTAAATCGAATTAATAGTATATCTATTTGTAAATTGATGAAGTGTGAATAAATTGTTATTTTGATGAGTGATATTAGCTTAACCTAGATGTTGATTTGGACTGTAGTATACATTTGAAAAGGTACAGTTTTTGGCATAAGCCTGTTGTGCCTCCTCATATAACTGTAAGAATAATTGTATGACTGAGGAAATGAATAAATAAATAACTATAAACTTAAACTATAAACTTAAATAACTATAAATTCAATCTTTCGTTACAAATTTTCTATGCTTTTACACTCCAGAGCAACGCTCGGTCTTCCGATATTGACTAATAATCATATATATTCTATAATCCTCAAATCTCGACTAAAATACCTCAATTCTATTGTTTCACGATTTTTCACACAGAATATTATGAGATTTTGTTCAACATGGTCATTATTTATTCAAACTAGTCGCCTTCAATGTCATGAATAGGAATGTGGATGTACTAAATGAGAGAACTAAGATAATACTCATGATAACTTGAATGTATCCCCTTAGAAGTAGAAAGGATCTTATCCTCCTATCCTCCTCTGTGCTACTTCATACAGTATTTGCTTAAGACAGTTGGCAGTACTGAAGTGTGGATGTGGGAGCCCCTGCTTGTTTCCTCCCTGCAGCAAAGTGGAAAGGAGGACACGATAATAGTCCTCCACCTCCTTTACAGCAGAATTACATAGCCTACATTCCTTTTTTCAATAGAAAGGAAGGAATTAATTTTTCGCACATAAAAGACAGGAAGAGACGGAACTCGTTGGAATCCCGACCGGCATTCTAAACGTTCCCCCAAGTCTTTGTGTATTTCTGGTACAGACTTTCGCATCATCGGTAAATCATTCAGATTATCCAGGGTACACAAAGATAACAAATGTAATTTCCTTATTTTTCATCATGAATGATAGAGTTCTACAACCATAATCATACAATCTCATTCATCCAAATCTATTAAAGATTTATTCATACTCCATTGTTTCTTGTGCAATCAATTATCATGCAAAATTAAATATTCTAACATATGAGTTTATCATATAAGAGTATATAGGAGTATTCATATAAGGAGTTTATCTACTAATTTTTCACATACAATAAATTATTCCACCACTTATTCCACTGAGAATATGAGTGGATGAATTTGAATAGATCAATCCTTCCGTATTATTGATGATTAATTATCTGGTATAGATTTTTCAACGTTTACTTCAATTAATCGAATAACGTGTTTGTGTGTGCTCGTTATATTGATTTTTAATTTTTGTGTGAAAGAATGATTATTGTTTCAGTTGATGAGAATAAGATATTGGACAATTGAATATTCATTGAAGTTTATAGTTCTTCTGATATTGTACTCATATCATGCAATATAATTACAACTCAATAATAATAGTATTCATTTCAGTAAAACGATATAGCCTACCAAAAAAGTAAATACAAGTTTTGATTATCCCAATACTCTGTTGATTTCAGCCGTATTACACACACAGTGTCGTCAACGAACCTACATTTCGAGGAAATGATGTGAAAATTTGCAACGTGGACTCTATAAATGGCCAGCTCTTACCATTAGATCTGATAATTGTATCAGACGCGAGGTTGGATTTAGTGCTCGTACCATAATCCGATTATTTAACATGGAACCTTTGTGTGTGGGCCGTGATGATAGAATGGTGTATGGTGTAGCTCTCAGAATAAGTGACTGCCAATACTTCATTTGCAGGGAGGTTGGTTAATGGAGAGCTGAGAGCTTTATAGACAATTGAAAATTTCAAAAGTGATACCCTGTATGTTGAGGTTCACTTATTCCTGGTCCTCCTTCATATGGCCATGGAGTGAATATCCACACTTTCCGTATCCATCGAACCATCAATATTCAATTATCACTTTTGCTGTCCAGTTGTTTCATCAAAGAGGATACGAATTTATGATACTCTTTGAAATAAGAAAAGGATAAGAATAATATTCCTATTTTATTTGGTATCACTTAACATCTCATTATTTTCACACTCAAAGTCATGCACTTGAATAGGCATTATGGGAGAAAATTAAATTCACAATTTTAGAAAAATTATGTTTTTTGGAATCAGGGGACCTTGAAACATATAGAAAACTTGGAAAAAGGGTTGGCCTACCTTACATGTTTTTGAAGAGCAATACTTTCTTTACCTATAGCAGTAGGAGAGGCAAGGAATGTGAAAATAGTGGTGAAGAAATAAAGCTACAATGATATATCATTGTAGCTGAGACAATGAAGCAATTATTCAACCTTCCCCATAATATGTTTGATTTGTCCGGTGTTTCAGTCAAACCGAGGTGCTCCATCGATATATCGATGTTGCTTCATTGTCTCAGCTCACGAGAAAAAATGGAGAATCAAACCATGAGTTTAGTGTGAAGGTCAAAATAGTTGATCATAATGCTTTCATGACTGGATGCAAATGATTGTTTGATTGTTGTATACAAATAATAATTTTTACTTTCTTTAGTACGCAAAATTCCAATACTTTTGAGAGTGATGTGTAATACATGAAAGAGCCTATATCACATGTCTACTTTGTAGACTGAAAATGATCTTGGGAAATGCAGCTATGCACAGCTATGTTTGTAGCCATTACACAATAGTGACTATGTGTGCACAGGTAGAGCGCAAAGTTTGCACACAGCCAGAGGCTCTTCTCATCTTCCATCTTGCACCAACACACATACATATTGCTACCACACACTCACTCAATAGACAGTATATTGCCCACAGCCGTATTCTAGGGGTTGCATGTATTATCATAGAACAATCGCTCACTCTCAGAACATGCGGTTGAGTAGGAGGTGAGAGGTCTGTTGGGAAATAGATGTGGTCTAATATTGGAGATAGTACATCTCATGATTGCGTTCTCCTCTTCACTGTAATATCATTTGAAAAGTGATGCATGCTTCAATATTGGTTTTTGAATTTATAGTGGTCAAGGGACTAATGCATTTTCTCTGTGGAAACAAAAAAGACATTTTCTTGAATGGTATTTGTTGAAAAATAGGTTAATATCAAAATAGGTTTTGATATTAAATTAAAAGATCAACGCCAATGGCAATACCTATGAAAAGATATTCAGGATAGCGAATTCCTTTGAAATATAACAGGTTATTTATTTGGTACTCAACTCCTTATTTTTGAAAAATCATTAAAAAAACATATTCAGGGAGTCAGTTGACCTCGGAAAGGTAGTGGCTGAGCTGATCTCTTCTTTCCGCATAGATTGAGAAAAGCTCCGCGCTATCGGTTCTTGAATTAGAAGGGTGTCCGATTGTGACCAACTCTTCTAGCAGGCGCTCCTAGCAACGCTTCCCGGCACTAGCACTTCCTGATTAGAACTTTTGAACATACTTCAGTTCAATTTATCTCTCATTATTAATCCTCCCACTACTCATACTTAATTTATTTCATCTGCGCATTGACCTTAGCAAAAAATGATTTTAAATAAATTTTAAATTAAACATATGAACAATGTAAAAATTCATTCAACAACAGCTGAGTTAATCATGCACGGAATAATCTACGAGTAGTACAAAAAAGTTCTCATCTCAGTTTCATTTGAAAAACTAACTACCTACCACTCTTTCTACTAAATGAAGTAAAAGCTCCACTTTATCCAATTTGCTAATTAAAGTCGAAGAGAGAAGTTCCTGTCTCATCTCACTTTTTTTCTAAGAGTTGAAATGACCGCCCACCAAAGGTACTTTCACTTCAAAACACTGTGAAAAAGGCGGACTAATTAATGAGGCTTGCGGGACATCAAACAGTTCTTTCATATGCAAGCACTTGGTTACCGGCACCTATCTCGGAACACAGTAAAGAACCCGGAAAATAGTCAAAAGTTATAACAAAATTTGCAACCGAGGATTTTACTTCAAAAGTTCGAAGAATATTCAAGTTTTCTTAAATATTTTTATTAAGTCTGGTCCTATTTATTTAGAACAAGAACAATAAGGGTCTGCTTCTTTCATAAAAAAGGAACAGAGCGCCAATTTTGTGAGTTCACTCCTTACAAAACGTAAGAAAATCACTATATTAAAGATACTCAATGACAATGAATATTTATTTCGTCGAATATAATAAATTTGAAAATTCTGTTCGATAGATTTGATAGACTTCTATGATAAGGCACTTCCTTTGCCAATTATTATTCGCTATCCTATTATATTAAGCGAGCAATTTCTGTATATCTGTTTATATTTTTATATCTGGTTATTTATGTTCAACGGTTCTCGAAAACGACTCTAACGATTTTCACGAAATTTGGTACATAGTAGGTTTATGATTTAAAAATTGGATTGCACTAGGTCTCATCCTTGGGAAAACTCGCTGAACGACATTAAAAGGATAATATTTATCCTTCGCAGAAACAGCTGAGACTTTCGTCGTCTGTGGATATTAAAAAGTGAGCGAGTGATTCTGTGGAAAATCAAAATATTGCATCCCCGAAATTCACGAGCTAACGTATAGCCAGCTGTAAAATATAAACACGATCATTTTAGAGAATGATTGTGTTCTGTATAAAAAAACGAGCGAAGCTCGGTGCCCCGATATTTGTCATAAATTACCATGCAAACATCAAATCTAATGAAACTTGTTCGTGAGAGTCAGGGACTCTACCAATTAAAGTCATAGGTCTACAAATATTATTATATATTTATTGGATAGAGTAAACAATACAGTAGTCAACAAAGAAAAAAACAGGCTATTGCCCAAAACGTCTTCAATTTCCTAATCTCGTCTTAAATTGTCCTAATATTATGTGGGTTATGTCCATTTCAATTTATACACTAAATTATCAATCTTATATCATATATTATACTGTATGACCAAAACTATTCAACCCACTTCGGATTTCTTGTGGTCAATTGATGCACTATTGAACATACACAACTAAATGCAGGATTCTGAACAGTTAAAGTACTGTCAGAAAATAGCCATATTATTAAGGATACTCTTTTCAATCATTAAGTATTTTACATCTTTTTCAAATCACCAAGGCAATTATTATTATAGAGTCTTTTGTTAGGTTGCTTTGCTTTCACTCTATACTGCTCGGACTTTTTATATCAGTGTAGGACGCTTTGAAGCTTTGGTAAGAACGTTGTGAACATCTTTCGAGATCTGCCAGCTCTCTAAGCTTCTCAAACATGTTCTTGATGAATTTCTTATCTGCTTTGGGTATTGCTGGACATTACTAGTGATGTTCTTTGATAACGCTCAATGTCTTATGCAGAAATGGAGACTTCAAAACTGTTTTGACAAAGGCCAGGTTCACTGTTCTTCTCTTGGTAGACTACCTTTACCAGAGAGCTCAAATGCAAACAAGTGATTCCATGCCCAGCAAACACTGTATTAAGCGGTGAAATGGAAGCTTGTTCTTCAGGATACTGTTTGTTCCTTCTAATACCTCGTACAGGAATATCTTGCTAACACTTAAACCCCTTGCAATATCTTCAACAATGATACACCTTATTGTAGTTGTGAAGTTCATAGTTATCAATACCTCTTACCAATACATCCTATAACTTATATTACAGCTTAGTTTACCTTGGCTTGAGCGTAGTTTCATATCAGGTAACCAATACACAAGTTTCATAACTGTAATTCAAGCGCATAATTGTTGAGTAAAAGAGTGTAATTAAAATATCTGGACTGATTCATTCCGTAAAAATGAAACTTATATATTGTAGTATTATTGATATCCCAATTATTGACCGAGCGAAGTGAGGTTCAAGATTCAAGTCGACGGTTTGGTAATAGATTTTCATGAAATTTGACAGGTATGTTCCTTTTTTAATTGCACGTCGACGTATATACAAGGTTTTTGGAAACTTTGCATATCAAGGATAATTGACCGAACGGAGTGAGGTCTAAGATTCAAGTCGACAGTTTGGCATTTCTCCTAATGTTTAAATGATTATTTGTTTATATATTATTTATATGTTGCGCATTTATGGCGAAACGCGGTAATAGATTTTCATGAAATTTGACAGGTATGTACCTTTTTAAATTGCGCGTCGACGTATATACAAGGGTTTTGGAAATTTTGCATTTCAAGGATAATATAAAAGGAAAAAAGAGCCTCCTTCATACGCCAATATTAGAGTAAAATTCAGACTATAGAATTATTCATCATAAATCAGCTGACAAGTGATTAAACAGATGTGTGGAGAAGCCAGTCTATTACTGTATTTGTATAAGGTCTATAGTTTCAATCAAAGACATTAAAGAGGTATGCATCTTTAAGCTGGGTTTACACCAAAGTTATTAACAAAATGGTTATAACTTAATCCTTATAGATTCTATTAGGTTGAACGGAAGTTGACAAACACATATGTTCATCATGTGTATGATAAGTTATGTTCAATCTAATCTAATCTAAAAGGATTGAGTTATGAACATTTTTTTAATAAATTTGGTCTAATCGCAGCTTTAAGGTCTTTGGTTTCAATATTTTTTTTTCAGTCATGGTATTATTATGCGTGCCCATCAGTATCAATATTCTCACATTCGAAAAAACTAATTCAATAGGTGAATAAAAATAAACAAATGAACAAAATAATGCTGGAGAAATTATAATATTTTTGATTCTAAAAAATTAATTTTCAACACATAGAAAGATCATCACGGAACTGGATGAATTATATCATATGAAATACAAATTCAAACGTGAACTGAGTTTGTTAACATTTGAAACAGTTGACATATATTATGGTACTTGTGGATGAGAATACTGAGTGAGGTCTACTGTTCACAGAACTACCAGTATAAAAGGAAAAAGGAGCCTCCTTCATACGCCAATATTGGAGTAAAAATCAGACTATAGAATTATTCATCATAAATCAGCTGACAAGTGATTACACAGATGTGTGGAGAAGCCAGTCTATTGCTGTATTTCCATAAGGTCTATAGTTTCAATCAGGTACTTGTGGATGAGAATACTGCGTGAGGTCTACTGTTCACAGAACTACTATTCTCCTCCACTTGTACATTGGAACATATTGCATGGTACAATGTGAATCAGAGGGATAATAATTAATAGAATTATTATAAACTTGATTCTGCTACCAAATAGATGAGACGGAAAAGCTTGAAAAAATGTGTCATAACATCGAGATACATTGATGTCAGATTGGTTGGAAATGTAGTCCGTGACCTGAGCAGCATTGCTTATCAGCCTGCAGGCTACAAAAAACACTGAGTCAACCCACAATAGAGAGCTGGTGATTAGTAATATGCATTTCAGAACATAGAGTATGAAGAAAATCAAAATGTTAATGGAGATGATAATTTGAATATTATTCAAAACTCGTGTGCAGGTAACCTTGAAACAAATTTTGTCTTCCAATTGAGATAAAAACAATCAATGATAGGAAATTTGATGTGGAATTGAAGCATTGAAATCCTTTTGATAATGTAGGGTCACGATAGTAATATTTTTTATTGTAAAAGCGTCAGCGAGTTTCTACATTTGACTGAAAGTCAAAATCGGTGTCTGTTTGTTTGTACTCGTATTGCCTGGGCTCAATAGTTTAATCACAGTTGAATAAGCTATTCCAAGTTCAATCGATAGTAAGTTCTTGTTGCAATCCGTGCAATCGGTTCTTAGACTCAGAAATTAATGTTGTGAGCGTGAGGTGTTACAGTAACTGGCGTCACCTATTTGCAGAACTGAGAACTACACCAGTAGGCGTACCAATCCACCAATCAGAAGAGAATATGGAGAGCTGGGAGGCGTGGCTTGCTGCAATGGTCCATTATATTCACGCCATGATTTTGACATTCTCTATTATTCCAGCTCTCTTCTACACACAACACACACACACACACAACCACCAACTCTCTCTCTCTCTCTCTCTCTCTCTTTAAGTAGAGTGTTGATAGGAAGGATATTCTTGAGTATCATTCTCCAAGAATCATCCACTCATCATTACCCATACAGAGTAACTTATAAAGTTATATTGATCATATTGAAATATATAATCACAAGTTGAGGATTCGAAAATCAAAGCTATAAAAAATATTTTTTCCTCTTTTAAATAGGCTTTAACGAGTTCTTCAGCCGGGGAGCTCACTAGTAGCTCTTAAGAGTAGCTAATATTAGTAGTTATCAATAATACTGATGATAACAACTAAGGAATATCGGTTCATATTGGATTATACATGATCAAGACAATGAAATAATAACAAGTTCCCTTGATCTTCTAATGATCCAAATTGGTGTCCACTTACAGATAAGGATGTATTCTACTTGTTTCTTGTGCCTTTGAAAAAATTAATACTATTCCGATAAAAATCAATATTCCGCTTGTGAAGTAGAGGCTTGCAAGTGTTCTTCTGGTTCAGTCAGATTTATTCAATCCAAAACTAGCAGAAAAACTATCGCAGTTCAGCATCATTGCTTGTTAGCTACTCCCAACTTCATCAACATGGGTTTTTAGTTTTCATCAGTAGTATTTCAGCGGAGGATCGATAGAATTGTAACGACAGAGCCAGTTGAATATTCATAGCTGCTGCCACCGCTACCAAAAGTACAGACTCGTAATACTCGGAAACTTGCCTCGGAATGTATGCCTTCCCGCTATCCCGCCATGCATGAGCCATCATAAGTCCTCAGCAAATCACCACCTGTTCCAAAAGTTGACTGTTTGGATTAGCCGGCACAAATTGCTGTCAAAGATTGAACCATTCAATTCTATACTTTCTATTATGCTGTCTTATTATATTGAGCAGAACACTTTACTGGTTCGCTTTTGATATCTTTGGTGTAAACAGGGATGAAAAATGAGAAAATACTGAGAAGTGAATAGTTGTAAAAGTAAAATCACTTCACTTATATGGGCTGCTCACAAAAGAGCTATTCATTATTACAAATTAATAAAATCAATATAAAAACTTGTAGTACCCTTTTAGTCGTTAAGATATTTTAAAGTGTTTTTAAAATGTTTTAATAAAAGGGTTTTATATTGTTTTTATTAATTTGTAAAAGTAAATAGTTCTTTTTGTAAAATCGTTGATAATACTTTCCAAAAATCCCATTTATTTATAATTCAATGAGAAAGAATATTGGTAGGATAAAAATGATATAGGGGATGAAATCTTAAACCTGTTTTGTATGATCGCATTTATTATAATACTAGCCGTCAGGCTCGCTTCGCTCGCCATATCCGTCTAGCCAGGGGGCTCCGCCCCCTGGACCCCCGACTGACCCTGGACCTCGTCCAAGAATGGGATCAGCAGGCTCGCTTCGCTCGCCTGCATTTTTCATTTGAGCATTTTTATCATATGTTAGGACGATCCAGTCGGGGGTCCAGACTAAACGTCTCGCTAAACGGACATGGCGAGCGAAGCGAGCCTGACGGTTAGTAATATAATATTCCCACTGTGGAAGTAGCAGTGCCCAATCAATTTTACAGCGATAAATGCATTTAAATCTTCAACTTGGTGCCAACCTAACAAAGTCAACCCAACTTAATGCCAACCTGACAAAATTATTAATTTAAGAGGTACTCTATCTAGATTATAGTTCTATAGTAACATATGATATTGAAATTGCAATTATAATTAAGAGATTGGGAGAAGAAGAATATACATGCTAAAAGACGAACTTTAAACCCTTAAAAACAACCCTTAGAGTTCAAATATTGCCAAAAGATTTCTTAGTGCGCCTCTAAAGGGCCAACTGAACATACCTACCAAATTTGAACGTTTTTGGTCCAGTAGATTTTTAGTTATGCGAGTGAGTGAGTGAGTGAGTCAGTCAGTCAGTCAGTGAGTCAGTGCCATATTTATAACATCAGCTGGTCCAACTCTAACACTAAAACACAATATACACTATCACTATAATAATCGCTACAATAGCTATTAAATTCACTCCTGGAGAGAGATAAACTTTGGTCAAGCTGTTCTTGAGGACATCGGCCCAAATCAAGTTTTACTACTCTCTATAGTAATAAGTTATAGTTGCTGTGTTTGATGTAACAGATCCTAAAAGAGTAGAATGGAACAATAGAATATTCTGCTCCTTAAATATTGATCCTCTCTGTAAATTCGAGATTTTGAATACTGTAATATTGATGAATCAATATGATGAGTTTATAATCGATTCAGAACTTTTTTCCGATATTTGACACTTCCTGCATGATTGTGATAATAATCATGATTGGAAACTACAAGGAAAAACTTGTTCTTGGAAGAAGTCGAGCACAAATTGATAGAAGATTTTGAAGTACGAGGAGTCAATACACTCGAAAAGGGATATTTTTCAAGTCAATAGATCCAGTTTAATAACTCTCGTATATGAGAAGTTTGTTTGAGCATGATGGAAAATGTATAACTCACAAAGTAACAATATCGTTGAGATCCAGAAGAATCAAGAAAATAACGATTTGAAGCTCTTCATATCTTTGTCATGTCAAGATACCTCTCAAAACATGCCCGGCTATGTTCCCTGTTACTTGCTCCCCCAATTACCTCGGGATTTTCACTCTTATTGTCAACTGGCTTTCTAAAAATAAATAATTCCGAGCGTTCCTTACGAACGAAGCTGACAAACTGCTCGAAGTTTGAACTCCAAACCTGACAATCCTGATAGCGAGCGATTTATTTAGTTATTAGCCTTGAGAACCTTTTAGTGAACATCTTTTTTCTACTGTCTGGCGTCTAACATGAGAAATAGCGTCTCAAGAGTTAGTTTTTTTCAGATTTCTATCTACGTTGTGTTTTACGTATGGTACCCAAAAATAACCGGAATCGCTGTCCTGTGAGCTTTTGTAAGACGAATTCAAGCCGTTAAGGCCTGCAACGGAACTCATTGTTATTCAGTGCTGCTCAGTGTTAGTTCAAAATATCTAGCTTGTTCTGTTCGTCTGCAGTGATAGTTTTCGCTAGCGTTGTTTTGATCATATTTCGTTTTTTGTGATTGTGAGTTCAAATAAACAACATTCTGGTTTTTTTACTTGGAAAAATGCTGCTGAAATTGTGTTAATGTTTAAGACTGCCTACAAGGATGACATTATAAAGCTGCGTACACATATACGCGCTTCCAACCCGCACCGAGCACGCTCCGCCTTCGTTCCTCCATCGTACCGCAGTCGCTCCGCCACCGCTCTGCAGTCGCACCCATCATGAACGTTACGGAAGATGTTAGATCTTCTCGCGTTCCTTGGTCGAACCACTGTTGCTCCCCGGTCGATCATCAATCGCTCTGCTGGAGTGACGTTCGGTTGCGGAGCAGAGCGAAAGATCAGTCTGTACGCACCTTAAGAATAACTCAAGTGTACTCAAAAACGGCGACATGTCAATTGATGACAGATCTAATTTATTTTTTGATCTCTCAGTAATTCCTAGAGATGACTTGAAAAATGTTTTGAACAGTGGGAGAACCGTTGGCATAGATGGATTAGTTTCAATAGAGAGTATTTTGAAGGAGATAAGGTTCTATTGTATAAGATATTTGAAAATATAGCTTTTAAAAAAAATAATTCCGGTTATTTTTGGGTACCCTCAGTATAAACCGCACAAATGAACTAGATTCAGTAGAGAGTATTTTGAAGGAGATAAGGTTCAATTGTATGAGATATTTAAAAATATAGCTTCTAGAAAATAATTCCGGTTATTTTTGGGTACCCGTAGTATAAACCGAAGTATAAACTCGTCGTAGTGTACCAATTGAGTTTTTCTCATAGCAGCCTTTAACACAGTTTCAGCAGAATTCTCTTCCAAATAGAAAAAATAATTTCACAGCTGTATGTTGTAATTTAAACTCGTCAAACCTGAAGACGAACTGATATATCTCATATAGACGATCTGATTACAATCAAATTGAATTCACTCCATAGCATCATCTTAAAACTGAGATACTCACCAGATTTGATGAGTGCTGAGTGAGGTGATTCTTCACGTGACAATTATACTCAACTCACCTGCGGCTGCTCTTCATGAAGTGTTAATGAGAAAATTGAGGTGCAATTTGAGCAACTAGCATTCATGAATTGTGTGAGCTTTCGTGTGGAAGTGGAACTCTTGAAAAGCGGAAGGAGTCAGTGAGGGTGGGGGGCGGAGGCTCAGGGAGGGGCGCATGCAACGTCGAGTGAAATTCGGTGTTTCATCCTTTTGCTTGATGCAACTTTCATGAGACGCTTTCTGCTGCTGCTTCTGCAGGCTGACTGTGGATTACAGCAAAAGTATTTGGCTTAAGGAAGAGATAAATTATTTATACTCAAAACTTAGAAAGCTTAAAGTAGAAGAAAAGATAATACATACACAAATAAATGAACTATTCCATGAGGAATCGATCGAAGAATTTGAATTACAAATTAAATCTTGGATTACTCCATACATTGAAAAGAAGAAATTCATACATTTGAAAAAAATAGAAATGCTAACCTTTGAACAAAAGAAAAATATTGACTCAAATCAATATTATAAAATTGATGAGTATGAATCATTTGAAAAATGAAGAATTTAACAGATATTGAGTTTAATAAGAAAGAGAATGAATTACTTTCAAAAGCTTCAAAATATAACGTCAATTTGGATAATAAAACGAATGTAATTGAAGAACAACTTTTTGATATTGAAACCTCAATTAGATTCAAGAAGAGAGAGATCCAAGGTACTTTGAGGAACAATTTTGCGCAGGAACTCGGAAAAGATAACAATCTTAGAAAAAAGAAATTTTAGTGAAAGCAAAAGAAGATATGAAAATTATTAATTCAATTTCAAAAAAATTAATTAATGGAAAAGCTATGATAACAAAAGCAGATAAAGGAAACACTACAGTTATCATTAAAGAAATAGATTATAATGATAAAGTAGAACAATTTATTAGAGAAAATAAATTTCAAACTTTAGGAAAAGACCCAACTAAAGAATACTGCAAAAATATAAATAATATTATATCAAAATGTGGAACTATTTCTAAAATAGATCAGTTTAAAATGAAAATGATTAATCCTGCCTCACCAATTTTCAGAGGTCAACCTAAAATTCACAAAGTAGGTATACCTATAAGACCTGTGGTAAACTATAGAAATGCTCCAACTTATAAAGCTTGTAAATATCTGAATAAAGTACTTCCTCAAAAAATAATAATAAATGAAAATTATAATGTAACAAATTCTTACCAACTAGTTCAAAAAATCAAGGGAATAACTATTCCAAGTCACGCAATTTTTCTATCATTTGATGTAGTCAACATGTATACTTCTATCCCAATTAATGAAACTATTAACATTTTAAAGCAAAACTTGATTGAAAATGATGTGAACAGTAATGAAATAGATGATTTAATAGCATTAGCAAAAACATGCATAGATCAAAATTATTTCACTTTCAATGACAAAATTTATAAGCAAAAGGAAGGTTTAGCTATGGGATCACCATTATCAGGATACCTTGCTAACATATATATGAACAATTTGGAAAAGTCTAAAATTATGAATGATAATAATCCTTTGAGAGAAATATCATTTATTGGTATAGATATGTTGATGATATAATATGCTTATACAATAATAATAACGATGAAACACATGAAGATTTAGAAAAATATTTAAACTCAATTTCACCTTCTATAAAATTTACTATGGAAGTTCAAAAAGAGAAAATAAATTTTTTAGACTTGGAAATAAGTAAGAGAAATGAGAAACATAATTTTAATATCTTCAGGAAATCCACGCATACAAATACTCTTATTCCAAAAGACTCTAACCATCCATGGCAGCAAAAACAGCAGCATTCATATCAATGATTTATAGATTGATAAATATTCCTATGTCAAAAGAAAATTATGAAAAAGAAGTGAAAATTATAAAACATTTTGCAGTAACAAATGGATATGATACCAAATTTATTGATAAGATGATATATAAGCAAAAATATAAACAAATTAATCCACAAAATGATAAAAATTCAGAAAATAAGGAATATATTTGTGTTCCATACAACACTATTCTCAATAAGGCAATTAGGAAGACATTTGCAAAACAATTTTATTTAGGATACAAAACAACAAATAATGCTTTTAATTTAATAAAGAAGATTTCTAATAAAAAAATACAACAAGAACAATTTAAAAATCAGGCGTTTATAAACTGGAATGTAGTAATTGTGAAAAAATTTACATTGGTCAAACACGTAGATGTTTTCAAAAAAGGTTCAATGAACATATTCAGGCTTTAAATTCAAGAGATACTACTCAAAAATCAGCGCTTGCTGAACATTTGATTGAGAATAATCATAATTATATCAATATAGATTCTAATATGAAAATATTAAGCATTGAGTGAAAGTAATAAATTGAATGTAAAAGAAGAATTTTATATCTATAAAACTGCAAAATTGAATAGGAATAATTTAATAAATATAATCCAATTTGACTTAAATAATCCTATTTTTGATAAAATTAAAATGAATAAATAAAATTAAAATTTTATAATATAAATTTAAATTTAAATTTAATAACTTTTACCATAAATAATTAGTCATATGAATTTAAACATATGTCAGTTTTATATCAGTTAGTAAACAGTTATTGAATTTTATTTATTTATTTTAGAACCTGAAGATGGTTTTAGAACCGAAACTAGTTGTTCAACTATTTTAAGTTTCTTAATAAATAAAGGGTGCTACAAGTTTTATTTTGTTTTATTTTGTTAATATATGTATCAAATTGTTTATGGTGTGCGATTTATTTTTTATTCCTCAATACTATAGGATAAGTACCATATATATATATATATTTTTTTTAATGAATTATCAGAATTATAGTGGAAGCTCATATCTGGGCCTATAAAGATTTTTATGAGACTGTATCCTATGAAAAACCACGACCTAATTTTTATAATTATTCAAATATTTCATGCTCTACCGACTGATGCCAAGCAGGAGGCTAATCGTATTAAATATAAAAAAATAACGTGACAGGATGTATTCCACTTGTTTCTTGTGCCTTTGAAAAAATTAATACTATTCCGATAAAAATCAATATTCTGCTTGTGAAGTAGAGGCTTGCAAGTGTTCTTCTGGTCAGTCAGATTCATTCAATCCAAAACCAGCAGAAAAACTATCGCAGTTGAGCATCATTGCTTGTTAGCTACTCCCAACTTCATCAACATGGGTTTTTAGTTTTCATCAGTAGTATTTCAGCGGAGATCGATAGAATTGTAACGACAGAGCCTGTTGAATATTCATAGCTGCTGCCACCGCTACCAAAAGTACAAACTCGTAATACTCGGAAACTTGCCTCGGAATGTATGCCTTCCCGCTATCCCGCCATGCATGAGCCATCATAAGTCCTCAGCAAATCACCACCTGTTCCAAAAGTTGGCTGTTTGGATTAGCCGGCACAAATTGATGTCAAAGATTGAACCATTTAATTTTATACTTTCTATTCATGCTGTCTTATTATATTGAGCAGAACACTTTACTGGTTCGCTTTTGATATCTTTGGTGTGAACAGGGATGAATAATGAGAAATACTGAGAAGTGAATAATTGTAAAAGTAAAATCACTTCACTCAAAAAGAGCTATTCATTATTACAAATTAATAAAATCTATATAAAAACTTGTAGTACCCTTTTAGTCGTTAAAATATTTTTAAGTGTTTTTAAAATGTTAAATGAAAGGGTTTTATATTGTTTCTATTAATTTGTAAAAGTAAATAGTACTTTTTGTAAAATCGTTGATATTACTTTCCACAAATCCCATTTATTTATAATCAATGAGAAAGAATATTATGTAGGATAAAAATGATTTAGGGGTGAAATCTTAATCCTGTTTTGTATGATCGCATTTATTATAATATGTTTCAATTGAGTCAGCTGATGGTTTGAACTAGAATTTCAGTTAAACTATTGTGATGAAAGTGACCCTTTACAGATTTTAATAGATTGGACCATACATTGATTTAATAGTTTCAATAGTTGAACCAATTTTGGAGAGAGCATGGAAGCGACCCTTGGGAGAAAAACAATTGAACCGGAAAACTTCCGAATTGATAAGATGTGAATTTGAAAAATATTTCACTAGTTCATCTTCTCGTTTTTATATTATTGAGGCGAGTATGCTCAATACGCTAGGAGTCCCAAGTATAAATTGCACATTTTAAATTTAAACTGTTAAATGTTTCCGGTTACAGATATATTTTTCATAAGCCGACTTAAAAATTTACCCGTTATCAGCTGTTTAAGTTACTATATTAATTGACATTCAAACAAATATCTGACAAATATAATGTTGGGGAACAGTAACACAATAGTTATTTGTGCAACTAGTGCGCAAAGTGACAGTTTGCTGCACCGAAAGAAACGTTTACGCCCGAGCCGTAGGCGAGGCGGAATGGTTTCTTGAGTGCAGCAAAGGAACTTTGCGCACGTATTCCACATTATGTTTTTCCTACAGTTACCATTGAATATGAAAAGTGGGTAATTATGGTAAAATTGCCTGAAATCCATCAAATGTATATCTGTGTAATTTTATTATTAATAAATAAAATAGAATGGGTATGTGTGTTTGAATGGGGGGGGGGGCTGTGTGCTGAATGAGGTAGCTGTCGCTGCCCCCCCCTCACATCCACCGCCTCAATATTATGACAAACGTGCACCACAGTCACAGTTACCAACTTAATTTTGATTTTCTGCAGCACTGGTGCTCCATATAACCTACTAACTATTTTGCGTTGTCATGTTGCAAATCTGGAGTGCGGAAAAAAATGTTCCTGCACTAGAGCGGAAAAGTGATTCTTTGCGTTCTGTAATCAGTGCAGCAATGGCCACTTTTCAACGTAACTGTAGGAAAAATATCAAACTATTCAAACAAGTTATCAAACTATTTTCATGTTCGAAACAGGCTTTAACGAGTTCTTCAGCCGGGGAGCTCACTAGTAGCTCTTAAGAGTAGCTAATATTAGTAGTTATCAATAATACTGATGATAACAACTAAGGAATATCGGTTCATATTGGATTATACATGATCAAGACAATGAAATAATAACAAGTTCCCTTGATCTTCTAATGATCCAAATTGGTGTCCACTTACAGATAAGGATGTATTCTACTTGTTTCTTGTGCCTTTGAAAAAATTAATACTATTCCGATAAAAATCAATATTCCGCTTGTGAAGTAGAGGCTTGCAAGTGTTCTTCTGGTTCAGTCAGATTTATTCAATCCAAAACTAGCAGAAAAACTATCGCAGTTCAGCATCATTGCTTGTTAGCTACTCCCAACTTCATCAACATGGGTTTTTAGTTTTCATCAGTAGTATTTCAGCGGAGGATCGATAGAATTGTAACGACAGAGCCAGTTGAATATTCATAGCTGCTGCCACCGCTACCAAAAGTACAGACTCGTAATACTCGGAAACTTGCCTCGGAATGTATGCCTTCCCGCTATCCCGCCATGCATGAGCCATCATAAGTCCTCAGCAAATCACCACCTGTTCCAAAAGTTGACTGTTTGGATTAGCCGGCACAAATTGCTGTCAAAGATTGAACCATTTAATCTATACTTTCTATTTATGCTGTCTTATTATATTGAGCAGAACACTTTACTGGTTCGCTTTTGATATCTTTGGTGTAAACAGGGATGAAGAATGAGAAATACTGAGAAGTGAATAGTAAAATCACTTCACTTATATGGGCTACTCACAAATAAGCTATTCATTATTACAAATTAATAAAATCAATATAAAAACTTGTAGTACCCTTTTAGTCGTTAAGATATTTTAAAGTGTTTTTAAAATGTTTTAATAAAAGGGTTTTATATTGTTTTTATTAATTTGTAAAAGTAAATAGTTCTTTTTGTAAAATCGTTGATAATACTTTCCAAAAATCCCATTTATTTATAATTCAATGAGAAAGAATATTGGTAGGATAAAAATGATATAGGGGATGAAATCTTAAACCTGTTTTGTATGATCGCATTTATTATAATACTAGCCGTCAGGCTCGCTTCGCTCGCCATATCCGTCTAGCCAGGGGGCTCCGCCCCCTGGACCCCCGACTGACCCTGGACCTCGTCCAAGAATGGGATCAGCAGGCTCGCTTCGCTCGCCTGCATTTTTCATTTGAGCATTTTTATCATATGTTAGGACGATCCAGTCGGGGGTCCAGACTAAACGTCTCGCTAAACGGACATGGCGAGCGAAGCGAGCCTGACGGTTAGTAATATAATATTCCCACTGTGGAAGTAGCAGTGCCCAATCAATTTTACAGCGATAAATGCATTTAAATCTTCAACTTGGTGCCAACCTAACAAAGTCAACCCAACTTAATGCCAACCTGACAAAATTATTAATTAAGAGGTACTCTATCTAGATTATAGTTCTATAGTAACATATGATATTGAAATTGCAATTATAATTAAGAGATTGGGAGAAGAAGAATATACATGCTAAAAGACGAACTTTAAACCCTTAAAAACAACCCTTAGAGTTCAAATATTGCCAAAAGATTTCTTAGTGCGCCTCTAAAGGGCCAACTGAACATACCTACCAAATTTGAACGTTTTTGGTCCAGTAGATTTTTAGTTATGCGAGTGAGTGAGTGAGTGAGTCAGTCAGTCAGTCAGTGAGTCAGTGCCATATTTATAACATCAGCTGGTCCAACTCTAACACTAAAACACAATATACACTATCACTATAATAATCGCTACAATAGCTATTAAATTCACTCCTGGAGAGAGATAAACTTTGGTCAAGCTGTTCTTGAGGACATCGGCCCAAATCAAGTTTTACTACTCTCTATAGTAATAAGTTATAGTTGCTGTGTTTGATGTAACAGATCCTAAAAGAGTAGAATGGAACAATAGAATATTCTGCTCCTTAAATATTGATCCTCTCTGTAAATTCGAGATTTTGAATACTGTAATATTGATGAATCAATATGATGAGTTTATAATCGATTCAGAACTTTTTTCCGATATTTGACACTTCCTGCATGATTGTGATAATAATCATGATTGGAAACTACAAGGAAAACTTGTTCTTGGAAGAAGTCGAGCACAAATTGATAGAAGATTTTGAAGTACGAGGAGTCAATACACTCGAAAAGGGATATTTTTCAAGTCAATAGATCCAGTTTAATAACTCTCGTATATGAGAAGTTTGTTTGAGCATGATGGAAAATGTATAACTCACAAAGTAACAATATCGTTGAGATCCAGAAGAATCAAGAAAATAACGATTTGAAGCTCTTCATATCTTTGTCATGTCAAGATACCTCTCAAAACATGCCCGGCTATGTTCCCTGTTACTTGCTCCCCCAATTACCTCGGGATTTTCACTCTTATTGTCAACTGGCTTTCTAAAAATAAATAATTCCGAGCGTTCCTTACGAACGAAGCTGACAAACTGCTCGAAGTTTGAACTCCAAACCTGACAATCCTGATAGCGAGCGATTTATTTAGTTATTAGCCTTGAGAACCTTTTAGTGAACATCTTTTTTCTACTGTCTGGCGTCTAACATGAGAAATAGCGTCTCAAGAGTTAGTTTTTTTCAGATTTCTATCTACGTTGTGTTTTACGTATGGGTACCCAAAAATAACCGGAATCGCTGTCCTGTGAGCTTTTGTAAGACGAATTCAAGCCGTTAAGGGCCTGCAACGGAACTCATTGTTATTCAGTGCTGCTCAGTGTTAGTTCAAAATATCTAGCTTGTTCTGTTCGTCTGCAGTGATAGTTTTCGCTAGCGTTGTTTTGATCATATTTCGTTTTTTGTGATTGTGAGTTCAAATAAACAACATTCTGGTTTTTTTACTTGGAAAAAATGCTGCTGAAATTGTGTTAATGTTTAAGACTGCCTACAAGGATGACATTATAAAGCTGCGTACACATATACGCGCTTCCAACCCGCACCGAGCACGCTCCGCCTTCGTTCCTCCATCGTACCGCAGTCGCTCCGCCACCGCTCTGCAGTCGCACCCATCATGAACGTTACGGAAGATGTTAGATCTTCTCGCGTTCCTTGGTCGAACCACTGTTGCTCCCCGGTCGATCATCAATCGCTCTGCTGGAGTGACGTTCGGTTGCGGAGCAGAGCGAAAGATCAGTCTGTACGCACCTTAAGAATAACTCAAGTGTACTCAAAAACGGCGACATGTCAATTGATGACAGATCTAATTTATTTTTTGATCTCTCAGTAATTCCTAGAGATGACTTGAAAAATGTTTTGAACAGTGGGAGAACCGTTGGCATAGATGGATTAGTTTCAATAGAGAGTATTTTGAAGGAGATAAGGTTCTATTGTATAAGATATTTGAAAATATAGCTTTTAAAAAAAATAATTCCGGTTATTTTTGGGTACCCTCAGTATAAACCGCACAAATGAACTAGATTCAGTAGAGAGTATTTTGAAGGAGATAAGGTTCAATTGTATGAGATATTTAAAAATATAGCTTCTAGAAAATAATTCCGGTTATTTTTGGGTACCCGTAGTATAAACCGAAGTATAAACTCGTCGTAGTGTACCAATTGAGTTTTTCTCATAGCAGCCTTTAACACAGTTTCAGCAGAATTCTCTTCCAAATAGAAAAAAATAATTTCACAGCTGTATGTTGTAAATTTAAACTCGTCAAACCTGAAGACGAACTGATATATCTCATATAGACGATCTGATTACAATCAAATTGAATTCACTCCATAGCATCATCTTAAAACTGAGATACTCACCAGATTTGATGAGTGCTGAGTGAGGTGATTCTTCACGTGACAATTATACTCAACTCACCTGCGGCTGCTCTTCATGAAGTGTTAATGAGAAAATTGAGGTGCAATTTGAGCAACTAGCATTCATGAATTGTGTGAGCTTTCGTGTGGAAGTGGAACTCTTGAAAAGCGGAAGGAGTCAGTGAGGGTGGGGGGCGGAGGCTCAGGGAGGGGCGCATGCAACGTCGAGTGAAATTCGGTGTTTCATCCTTTTGCTTGATGCAACTTTCATGAGACGCTTTCTGCTGCTGCTTCTGCAGGCTGACTGTGGATTGTGGAAGTGTGGAGTCCGATTCAACGAAGCTGGTCTGCTACCTGTTGCTCTTCTTGTTTAAAGCAGCGCTGCCTGCTGGGAAATTAGCGATTCGCTGTGTGCCTTCGCAGAAAGCAAGTCAGTTTGCCTTTCCGTTGCAATTGTAAAACTGGATAACTGCTCAGTTATAGAATGGAAAACGCCCTCATCTTCGCATAGAGCGGGAATGAGTGAGCGAAAGATTAATGAAAACAGAAGATTAGGAGTGAGAGACGGAGATTAGAGAAGGAGTGAGAGACGTTCTTTCTTATTGGCCAACAATGAGAGAGAACATTAGATAGAGAGAGATAGACTTCAAAAAGGATAGTCTTGAAAAGAAAAAATAAAGATTGGGACAAAAACCGGGTAGAAAAAGAAAAAGAAGAGGTGGAGAAAAGAAAATAATAAATCGATTTATATCATACAGTTTTCTCCATTAATTTCTCATAGTGTCTACTTTCAACTTCTTGCATTCATTTACTAGACACACTTTCCCTTTCCCTCTTACCTTTCAAAAAATGGTCAATATCTTTGAACAGGCAGTGTACCTATTGAACTCTGGTGGCCCTCCGCTCGTAGACAAAGCTTTAGGATAGGTACTGTACCTTATCTTCCTCCGTAAGTTTTATTTATCACTCACTCCACTCTAAATACCTATTGATCATTCTCTTCTACATTTTTCATATTCATGAAATTCAAGCATCATAAATGAGTACTTGTTTAAGTAAACTACTTCGAACACCCAATAATGCATAATTTCTCATTTTATAATCCACTTAGTAGATCCAAGCAATACAACATAGATCCTAGGTTCAGTGATTCACCCTGAATTATTGTTCTCCACATGATAGTGCCTCGTCTGTATAGCAAAGTGTAGAATATACAGTTCATGGTTGTTGTTTTCAAATAACTTGAATACACATCTACTGCAATAGAAGTAGTAGTTATGGAATGGAAAATGAAAAATACAAATGATCTTTAGAGTTGAGTGAGCGATAAAAAATTACGGAGGAACGGAGGAAGAAAAATTAAGAGGAAAAGGAAAAGAGTGTATAGTAAGAGAGTCGAAGAATTTGAAGGTATAGGCTGCATACGTTCGGCTCAAAATTACTTGCAGAGGGGGTTGCATATGACCTTTCAGCGAACCTGGCGTTGTATTGTTAATTTTATTGTGATAAAAACCCATCCAGACGTTTTCTGCTCGATTTGCATAGTGACTACTGTAGCAGAAGAAGCTTCCTCCGTGCTAGATTAGGCAAGATTCACTGATTAGAAGTTGCTGACTTTCGTGAATTTTTAAGCACTGCGAACCTCTGCTTGGGACCGAGAACGCTTCTTCCTCATCCCATAAGCTCCTTGTTCTGACTTGAGCAACCGCTTGTCGTTTGGTCTACATCAGCCATGAAACCTATAAATCATAAATGAGTTATTTAAGTACTTTGAGCATCCAATATTCAACAATGAATCAGATACGGACAGATTTCAACAAAGTTTTGTAATCATTAATCAGTTAATAAGAGATTGCTGAAAAACTGCAGGAAAATTACATTTTCTGAGCTCAAGTATTCCATTAGGACATAAATTGTCCCAGTAATAATGAGAAAAAGATACGCTCTTTCATTCAAATTTGGTTTTTTAAGTCATATCAAAAAGTTATTCTTCTTTGGAAAAAGCATTTTCAAGATTTATTGTAAATTAAGCTGAAGAGCTTCTTCAACTCTTTATTGTAGGGTAGAATACTAAGACATAAATAACTTATAGATTCTTCTATGATTTCAATGCTTATTTAATAATATACTAAGTAAATACCTACCCTTTTCAATGTTCATAGTTCAACAATTGTTAAGTTTTTGAGATGATTTTATTCCACAGAAATTAACGAACAGACGGAGATGCCTCAATCCTGAACGGAAGGAGAAGAAAAATTGATGAAGAAGAATAAGGAATTGTGAGAAATATCTTATATTTTATTAATAATTATGTCAGCGTGCATGAGAATCATAGGGTTTGTGATTTTTCAAAATGAACTGTAGAAGAGCATGTGAATGTGGTAGAAGGGCCCAATATCAAGACCGTGTTTGATCATGAGAAACTAAAAAGGCTCTATGAAAATGCTTAGCTCCTAAACAGAAAGAAGCAGGAAGAATCTACCTATTCCGGACATGCTTAGCATGAAATGCTTTCGAAACGTTCATACGTCTAGTTTGCAGGTTAGCATTATCCAAAAGGCTTTTAATTTTTTTTGAAACATATTCTTCGTTGCGAAGTTGTGCGGATATATTATTAAACTCCTTCATTGGATAGTCATAATAATTTCTATTATTAACAGTTCTATCTTAGTAATAGTCAATCGTTGTAATTATTTATAATAAAAACGATAAAATCTATCATCTGCAATTTTATTTATTTTATGAAATCACTACCAGTTTCAACTCATTAGGGTAGTCTCACAGTTAAAACTAGTTGTAATTTGATAGAATAAAAAGGTTACTTGATATCTTTTGCCGTGATTTAATCATTTCAGTAGCCCTGTGAAGAATAATGAGTATTTATCATTATTCCTAACATTTATTCAATCTTATGAATTCAATTCACCCTTAACTTGAGATTCAAATCCTTCTGCTGTAATTAAAACTTCCCATAAAATGATTTTGTTCCAATTCCAACTTGTTATTGTGATATGTGAAAACTTGTCATAAAGGAGATGCAATGAAACTACTCTCCCGAATCAGAATCCACTCTACGCCATCAGGCGTGTGCGAGAATGAAGCTTTTCCTGAACTGAAGAGGAAAACGGAATGAAGAAATTGCTGTGGAAATTGAAATAGTCGTCTCAGGATCAGTAAGTTTTGTGCTAGCAGCTCTTGGGTCGTTGAACGACGACTTGGAGCTAGGAAGAGGCCAATGCCTCTCATTCTTCGCCAGGGAGACGGAAGGAAACAATTCCATCCCTTGTTCCTTCTCGTGTATGAAGCTGTTCTACTGCATTACATTGCAGGGGAAAGCAGGACAAGTAAGCAGTGAGGGGAGCTCTTAACATAGGTTGGCGTTATATGTATAGAGGGGCAAGCAAAATAGAACTTGGCTACGCTATTATGGCACAAAGGACAGGGTTATCCATGTGATTTATTATTTCTAGAGCTGCCGAGAAGAAGAGTTCAGCACATATATACACAAGTTGTAATATTTACATTTGAATTGGAAACGAGCTGCTAGACGCTGCTCCTTCGTTGATTTTGTCTCTTCCACGAATGATTTGCAAATTCCACCCGAAATATTCCTGCTCAGAAAACCTGAGTGAATGTCATCAAAACGTAACGAGTCGGGAACAATGATGAATGTACAAATTTGTAATGAGCATTGTAGTACAGTTACTGTTTCTCAGGCTGCTTTGTTTGACGGTTTGAAATGATGAAGTATTTTTGAACTTGAATTTCAACCAATGTATTCTAATGTTCAACAATAGTTTAGATACCTTGAAGACAGAAAAAGTTATATTTATTTTCCTAGAATTCAAACTGGGAGTTTGCAAAGGTTCCAGGTAAACTGAGTTCACTTTCACGCACTGGATTATGTATAAGCTACTTTGTGCATTCTTTATCTTCTTTCGTGTCAGGAGACACATCGAGTCAAATGCTATTCCAGAGTTTAGACGCAGAAACTGCTCTGTAATTTCCTTAACATCCATGAGCAATACTTTGGGTATTATAATTGCAAAAATGGACAATAATTTCTCTGATAACTGTTAGAAGAATCTTTAAACATGGTCTTGTGATGTCATATTTCACTCAACTCCACTCGATCACTATCTTCGTTATTGACTGTAGGAGTGCTACAATAAGAAAGCTAGCAGGAGAGAAAGCTAAAATACTTTTTAACTAATAGTGATCACGCTTTGCGAGGAAATTGTTATTGTTTTTTGAAATACTGGATCTTCACAAGAAGAATCCATCATTGACTTCAAACAAAGTTGGTTCAAATCAAATAAAAATCATTGGTTGGTTGAGCTGATAGATTCTTCCTCCAGCTACTGTCTGAAGTGCTTACTTTACTTCCTGGAACATAATACTAAAGTGTCACTTTTTCGCTCTCGGAACGAAAAACGAGAAAAACTTCTTAGAGCGTAAAAGTAACTCCATTTAAATAACATGGGAAGCATCTCTATTTTAATAACTTACATTTGAAATATGTTGGAAGGACTAAGTTCAGATGAGGGAGCATAATACAGGTGTCTGTCATTGAGTCAACTGAATTCAATACCACAACCAGAAATTTGATTAACTCAAGAAATAATTATATGTTTGTATGATATTACATACTTAATATTAGTAGTATACTGAGTGGTATTAGTAATATACTGATCTAGTTATGTTGTTAGGAAACATTGTCACCAATAACCAATAACGTAAGTTATTGATGATTTGATTTGCAGTTTTTATAAAAAAAATGTAGATGGAGGAAAAATGTTGTGTACATCACGAGTGTAAAATACTTTTTCTCCCTCAGGAAAATTGTTGCCCTGGGCTTCGCCTCGGGCTTCAAACTTTTTCCCAAAGGGAGCAAAAGTTGTACTTTTCACTCTAGATATCCAAAAAACTATTGGGAAGTACTCTAGAATCTTTTGCATGGTTAACATCTCCATTATGAATATTTTTCAAAGCTGCACAATGTCATGATGAATGAATAAATAAAGTATTCGCTGGAATTTGTAAGATTTTTCAACAAACACTCTGAAGGAGACTTTGATTCTTCAAGAGATTCAAAATTCTACTTACGTGATAAAATCATTTTACTTATATGGGCTACTTTATTCAAATTGATAAAAATTCATAATTAATAATTTATTCAAGTTTTTTATATTGTGTATTAGTTTTTTATTATTGTTTATTATCACGTGATAAAGTATTCTTATGAACATACTATAATCTTTCCTTGCACTGTAATAAACCATGGGTTTTGACAGCTCCTCAAGCACATCAAATTTTTAAATTATTTCCCTTTTTAATTTTCAATAGTAAAATCAGGATCACTAGAAAGCCAAATTGCGCTGACTGAATGAAAAATCGCAGAGCTTCATAGTGGTGGAACTTTCCAGTCTCCCCACCAGCCGGCATTTTCATATTAGATTTTCCCACTTTTTCCACTTTTTCGATACAGTCTTTTTTGTGCCGCTCCTCCGAACATTCAAAGACTCTGACTGGCCAGGACCTGGACCTTCCTCTAGACCTCACCTTCCAGCCAAGCTGACGAGATGGTCATCATAAAGGGGATTGCTATCGTACTCAATTAATTATTCATCATTTTATTAGTTGTAATGTCATGTTGTTTTTCTTTTTCATAGGAATTTAAAAATAATAAATGAAATGTAGAGAATTCAAACCAAGAGGAAAATCCTCAAAATATTAAATACTGTACCTAAATAGTTTTCAAAAATTTATCAAATTGAAATAAATAGAGACTCATTTTTAAATAAGATAATTGAGACTTGTTCGATAATAATCTGTTTCCCTTTTCTTCATAGCCTAAATTATATAACTTTTAACTCACCTACAGTATACATTTGGATTTATTTCTTTTTAAAATATTGTAAACCAATAAATTTTGTATTTCTTAGAATGATTTCTTCTTTTTATTTCTTTAAAATATCTGCTCTACCATCTTCAGCTATGTATCTCCTTTGTAACTCTTCTTCCCATCTGGGAAGTGGTGGAGCCCCCAATATTTAAATAAAATTATAACTTGGTTACAAATGGTGATACATATTAATTGTTCACTTTTAACGTAATGCGATTGTAAAAGCTTACTGTCCGGTACGTAACAGCACTATATCTGATGAATTCAACACTTCGATTTTAAAACTATTTGGTGGATTTAACATCTGTAGATAGCATTGCTTATTGGAGGCCCGAGTAATGCATTGTGGAAACAAAAGGAGTTTTTGATAGAATTTGGCACTCCATTCTCAAAAAGCTGCACTAATCGTTCTTGTTAGTTTAGCGAGCTGAGCGAAATCATTGCAAATGTCTTCCTGTGCCAGCAGCTGCCCTGGTCCACAAAACGAGACGTCAGCCCTAATCTGTTTCCAATACACTTTACAATTGATTTATTACCTGCTAAGCCGTTGATGCTCAAGCCCAGTTTCAATGTTGAGACCTGTTCAGTCGTCACCGAATGAACAGAAAAAGCTGGATTTGGAGCTCTTCCTGGTTGGTTTCCAGAAAAAGAACACTATCATTTCAGGTAGATAATACTAAGGGAAGTGAGATTGAGAAAAGTGGATGCTAAAGACGAGGGCAGTCTGAAAAACCGTATCTGTCATTTTTTATGGTTAACTTGAGTTGTATAGATTTTTAGAACCTGGTTGGTTTCGTATCATTTTAGAGAGATAATCTGAATACTAAGGGAAGTGGAATTCAGAAAAGTGGATGATTTAAGACGAAGGAAGTCTGAGAAACTGTATCTAATTTTTTACGGTCAACTTAAGTTGCATAGATTTTTAGCCAGTCGAAAATATGTCTTAGTTTTTGGGATTGGTGTAGTCATAGTAGATAGTTTATTCTTCACCTTTGAACATGAACATATTCACTAGTAACTATTCGCTAGTCAAGTCAGCAATAGCTGTGCAAGCCGCTAAAAAAACTTTATACTGACGATATTTTTCAAAAATTTTCGTTTTGCATAAAACATTTGATCGTATTATCAAAGAGGTGATTAGATTTGATCAAGTAATCAAAATAAAAAAATCCGGTTATTACTTCTTGAGATATGAGCGCTTAAAATTTAACTTTTTTGAACAGATCATTTCAATTCGGTGAGGGAAGAATATTATTATTTATACAATTTAGAGGATACATTTTTCAAGGTATTGCTGATTGAATAATGAATTTCCTTCAATTATGAATTTTCGAGAAAGTTATTCCATTTTAAAAAATTGACTAAATATGACTCTATTTGAGTTGAGGTTTAAATCTGTAATACTACGATGAGTAGACACTGATCAAACAACACTTTCAAACCTCACCTACATAGGAAGGATACATGAGATACAGTAGCTCATTATCCTATCCACCTATTATAAATAACATCATTATGGCATTTTAGATAATAATGAATCAATCCCCAATGATTAATAATAAATTATCCATGATTAAGGTTCTGAGCAAGTATCTACTCAAATGTCAACGGAAAAGACACGGACAATAATTTTTTTCTAATTATTTTTCTTAATTCCTTGCAGAGGAATCAGAAAAATCTCGAAAAATGCACAAATAAAAGGGGGGGGGGAAATAATTAGTTCCGGCACGACTTTTGTACCGTATAAAAGTGTGGTCTTAGCTTCAGCTATTGTTATTGAAAAGTGGATGAATTTTGTCAGAATATTTGCAGAAAGACCCTCATTGCTTGTTATGAAATATTGATTCAAATAAATGGTTTTTCATAGTATGGGCACGGTATACAGCGTAGGATACAGTATAGAAGTTTTTTTCTGGTTTGGGCCTACAAGCTTTTTTGTGATCTGCTGCAATCTGTGTCATTGATACCAATAGAATGCTGACTGATTGAGTGTTGTTATTGCAACTTTGATCGCAAAGACTGGATTACAATAATTTAAATGACATGGAGATAATTACTCTTGTTGCCTGCAGTCGATGGAGTGCTCTTGTTGATATCGTATCTGGTTGCAAAGTTGGGAAATGGAAAGGTTCCGAGCAACTATCTACTCAAATGTCAACGGAAAAGGCATGGACAATAATATTTTTTCTAATTACCGGTATTTTTCTCAATTCCTTGAAGAGGGATTCGAAAAATCTCGAAAAATGCACAAATGAAAGGGGGGAAAATAGTTTGTTCCGGCTGTCACGTGGTATTTTAGCACCACAGAATACTTGGAGTAAACCAGTGAATTTTTAATAGAATTATAAAATGGAAAAGAAAGTTAGACCTAGTCAAAGGATCTATCCATTTTCAATGATAAGAAAACATGTATAACTGTGATTCAACAACCGAGAATCCATTGGCGGAATAAAAAATTATGAAGCGGCTTACTTATTATTGGCAGATCATAAAAAATAAAAGTTTGCATGTACATTGAGGTTAGAATTATTTGTTTACACTTTTAAATGAATCAATCGATCTAGAATAAATCGATAGTTATTTGAATCAATACTTAGCGAATCAGCTGATTGTCGATCAACCAATATAGGTTGAATTATAAAAATTTACTCACAAAAGATGTATTATATATACTAAGGAAGGTTGATATATAGAAATACGGACAACTATTATTGCTGTATAAATATTTATTATAATCTAAAAAGCACGAAAATCAAGAGTATACAAAACTCACATAAAAAACTAAATGTATATTATCTATTAACATCATATATCGCGATTTATTTATGAATATAGTTTAAGATAATCACTCCATATATTTATATAAAAACTTTTTATTTAATTTTTTCTATTATGAAGTTGAAGAAGCCCTGATTCTGAGGCGACCAATTGTATTGAGTTTACTAAATTGAAGGCCAATCAGAAGAAGCTTACAAAATTGTTCTAGGAAGAGATAAATTTTTCTGAAAACCACTCTCTTCTGGCTTGTGATCTTGACCTGAGAGGATGCACATGGAGTTTAGGGTTCTTTCTTCCTTTAAATGTTAAAATTATCAAGCCAAACCCTTTTTCTTTAAATGTGGATATTTGTAATTAATGTTAAAATTATCTGTGAACTCAGTGTTATTGAAGAGTTTGTAATTGTATTCATTCCCCATAAATATATCTTTAATTCAGAGAGAAATCTATAAGAAATCTGGACCACGCGTTAGCCCAGCAGTGACGAAAGGGACCTGCCTAATTAATTATTGGAAATAATTAATTCAATCCATGAGACTGTCAAGAACGTTATTCCATTTTAAAAAATTGACTAAATATGACTCTATTTGAGTTGAGGTTTAAATCTGTAATACTACGATGAGTAGACACTGATCAAACAACACTTTCAAACCTCACCTACATAGGAAGGATACATGAGATACAGTAGCTCATTATCCTATCCACCTATTATAAATAACATCATTATGGCATTTTAGATAATAATGAATCAATCCCCAATGATTAATAATAAATTATCCATGATTAAGGTTCTGAGCAAGTATCTACTCAAATGTCAACGGAAAAGACACGGACAATAATTTTTTTCTAATTATTTTTCTTAATTCCTTGCAGAGGAATCAGAAAAATCTCGAAAAATGCACAAATAAAAGGGGGGGGGGAAATAATTAGTTCCGGCACGACTTTTGTACCGTATAAAAGTGTGGTCTTAGCTTCAGCTATTGTTATTGAAAAGTGGATGAATTTTGTCAGAATATTTGCAGAAAGACCCTCATTGCTTGTTATGAAATATTGATTCAAATAAATGGTTTTTCATAGTATGGGCACGGTATACAGCGTAGGATACAGTATAGAAGTTTTTTTCTGGTTTGGGCCTACAAGCTTTTTTGTGATCTGCTGCAATCTGTGTCATTGATACCAATAGAATGCTGACTGATTGAGTGTTGTTATTGCAACTTTGATCGCAAAGACTGGATTACAATAATTTAAATGACATGGAGATAATTACTCTTGTTGCCTGCAGTCGATGGAGTGCTCTTGTTGATATCGTATCTGGTTGCAAAGTTGGGAAATGGGAATATTACATTGTATCATCAGTTCGGTTTGAATGACGCTTCAGTGATGGAAATAATTGGATTGTTGATTTTGTAAGTAATACTGTATGTGATTGCCAGTTAGGTACCAATAACATTCTGCAATTGAATTGACGATTGCCATGAACATGGACGTAATATGATACTAATTGGAATATTCTTGTGGCTCGGAACGTTTGCGAACGGTGAAAAATGAGTGTTTTCAGTTTTGTTTCAAATTTCATATGCGTTGCTATCGGTAAGAGGTCATCGTTGAAAAAAAAATTTTATCACAGAAGGAATATTTTAGAAATGTATTATATTCTTGTCATATTAATACTACTCACTTGTATCGACAAAGTTCCAATGAGCTTATTACAATAAATATATTTAATCTTATCAATCTGATGATTGTGTCCAACATGTGAATGAGTGGAGACCGGATTCCTAAGCAGTCATTATTGTACAAACAAGTTGGGAAAAGAAATAGAGGACGTCCAAGAAAAAGATGGTCCGAGTATAGAGACGATGAGGTTTGGAAAAGGCAATGATGCCTTAACCGTGAAAGGAAGAAGAAGAAATCTGATTAAATACTTTTATAGGTAACTAGCTCACCCGGCAAACTTCGTACCGCCAAAAAGTCAATGCATGTCATGTCACACTTGACTTTATTAAATCATGAAATTTATCTCTCAATCAATATTTTCATTTACATCTCAATACGGACTTCCTATGTGCTTAAAACTGCCGTTTCAATACCAGTAAAAAATTTTATCAGAGAGTGACGTGTTTATTACAGCTGATAACTTGAGATGCTCAATCTTATTATCACAACATAATCTTGAATCATGATGATCTTCCCGTTCTACATTAGCCGCTCGGTCGACAATTTCGAAAACATAGGTCTGTAAAATGGATTGATATATAATTATTATTAGCCCTCCTATTAAAATTTCTGGTCAGAAACCACCCCAATATTCACACAACATATTCCTAAAGTTGCATGCCGTTCTTTCAAGTAGTTTTCGAGTCTATAGGGAACAAACAAACTAACACACAGACATTCATCTTCATACATATTTTCATAGATGTCTAGCTATTACATAATTGATTAAGGTCATCATATTTATTCAAACTGTGATAACTTTATTTTAAACCAAATCCAAGCGCATTTTTCGTTTTTTGTTTTCAAATCAAATATCTCTCAGACAAGTAATCTCGAAGTAGATATGATAGATTGGTTGCATAAATTTGGAAAAATACAGGTTCAGGCAAATATATGTTGTTCTGGAACAATTCATTAGTTTAAGGATTAGGTGAATGAAATTATAATATAATAAATTCAAGCCTGAAAATGAAGTATCTCATGAGGAATCACGAGGCTCACGTTTATATTGATCTATGAGTTCGTTCCAATGAATATGAATATGTTGTAATGAAGAATTCATAATATAGAATTTTTTATCTTTGATTTATTTTTCAACGGATTATTTCCGAACTGAGGCTGGGAAAATACGATATTATTCAATGCAGTAACGTTGTAGTTTGTCTGAAGAGCTCCCATCTCGAGTCTTCTGAAGCTTCAGATATTTGTCATCTCGACATCAAAGCAATCACAAGCAGTTACTCGGCTTTCGACTGCGAATATCAGCTATCACAACACTCTGTCATGGGGCTGTTCGTTTGTGCTTCACCTTGAAGCTTGACGACTGAATTATTCCAGGTCTGTATTGAAGACTCCGCAACCAATCATCGCTGATACTATCAAATTGATTCGACTGCCTAACTACCGAACTCTGTTGCAAATTTCGAATGGAAATCCACTCAAGTATTCCTCAACAAACTGATCACAGTCGAACTTGTCTTTTCGAAATTATTGTCGAGTTGGAATTGAAACAGTGGCAGCCTTGGAAGTTGGAGGATTGGAGTAGACGTTGGATGATTTTAATTAATATTGCTGTTCGAACTCTTCCTCTCAAAGAACTGACGGAGTGAATCGCATAACTTTCTGGCAAATTCCATTTCGCTGAAATCAACTTCGTCTTGGGCTAATTATTATCTGCGATCGATTTCAATATAAATACAAAGTCAACCAAAATGCTGACTGGCAACTCTTCCAGCAGTGTCAAAATCCCTTTCTCCAAAAACACTTCTTCCTCTTTTCAAGCAAACTCATCCTGAAAATTCAGCCTCAAACTTGTGAATAACTTTGGAAAGCAATGCCATGCGTAAATAATCCTTCTCTGGAAATTAGTGAAATCTCCAAAAGTTTTTCTCTATTGGATTGGGATTTTCTTTCTTTATCAATAATCATAATCATAAGGATGGATCAGAAAAAAATTGTAAATCAATTATCATTGATGTGAAAAATTTTTGTTTTTGTTATAGGGGAGAATTATTATTATCATCTATTTCAATAAGATGAATAATCAATAAATAAAATAGATAAGTATAAAAGCTGATGACAATAAATATAGAAATCAATACAATGAGGTTCCTCTGAAAGGCTGATTAATAATATCGGTCAGGCATATTCATGATAGCTATAATCTACTAGAAGCGGATATGTTTTAATGTTTGATGGTGTGAAATCAGCAAATGTATTTCCTATTCTTGCCTTATTGATAGAAGAGTGGTCAATACAAAGGAGTTCGAAGATTTCGAATTATTTAAAAAAAAGTATGTTACCTATTAAGACCAACTGAATTTTTTTGAATGACAAAATTGGTGTCCATCATTCCTCACAATATACCCTGATGATAATTTTCTTAAGTAATGGTCAACCTCAACCTTTATCTATCTTATACACCATATCAAGAGTCTTTACTGAAGAAGAAACAATCTTCAAAATGGAGAATGAAACAATTTGAGGAACTCGTAACACAAGATGAAAAGCTGGTATGATTGGTATGGAATATGAAGTAGATACACTATAGATTATGATACTGTCTCTTTAGTCCAACATGATTGTCTTTTCCAATTAATTAGTTCGAATCACAGATTTTTCTCACTTTTCATATGACAGTTTTGAATCCACAGATTGAGCAATGCAGAGTTCTCTTGAACGATCAGAGGCTCAGAGGTGGAAAGAGCAGCTTAATGCTGAAGACCCTATGGAAGCACCAGAGTTAATGGAAAAGCCACATCTCATCTTTCAAATTGCTTTTTTCATAGCTCTATATAAGTAGACGAAAGGATGTGAGAGTGATTTTCTTGAGAGTATTAATCTTGGATGAAGTAGGGTACACCGGCAGATGAATAAATCCAAAGTTCAATGTCAGAAGAGCGGATTTCATCTTGTAGAGAGGATTATGAAGCCAAGAGTACTCTATGTACTCAGCCAACAATGAGAAACTCCGTCTCGTATTAAAACCATCGCTGAAGATGCATGTAGAATTCAAATTGGTGAATACATTACTCCATAGAAGAGGAACCACAAAAACTATCGACCGAATGTGGAGACAATATTCCATGATACTTTACGTACTATAGAAGCTATTTTTTTCAATTCCTGGCTCATCATACTATTCCAATATATTCATTCTCACACGCTGCACTACGGTTGTACCATTAGGGTAAACATTTTTTACAATTGAGAACATGTAATGAGTAGAGTTACATGTAATGGGTAGGACAGTGATATTAATGAGTACGTAGCCTACTACATGATATCATACATTTTAGAATTTATTATAGACACGAGAAATAATCAACGCATCAATTCATCATCAAATGTCGAACATGAGAAATATCTTTCTGTTCGAACAGTTCGATGTGCAATAGAAAATGTGGTCCTGTTCAGCATAGTCTTAAAATAATTCAATATTCTAATCAAATAAATTTTATTTAGATTATATACTAATTCAACCAGGATTTAACAGAAAAAAATGAATCATGTTAAAAATCATTAATTAAGAATTATCAAAATTCCGGAGTAGGATATCCCCACTACCCGAGATTCCATCCTTAAATGGTGTTATTTGATACAATTCTAAAGTTTTAACCATGATTTGTATTATACCATTATTTCGTATTATCTGTTTCGTAGGAAGAAGGTATTAATTAAACCATTTTTTTTGAATGGTTGTAAATTTTCAATTTTCAATTTTTTAAACTTTAATTTCTCTCTCTTCAAAAACTTTTTCACCTCTCCTAGATGCGAGATATTATTTTACTAAGTTCCTTTCTACAGATCTCTGGACTGAATTTAATCTATGAAGATGAATATTAAGAAGCTGATGAGATAAAAGCATACTTATGATTTGATTAATCCGAATATTACTCAACATTATAAGTGGAGAGGAGAAAATGAGTATTCTTGGTGATTAAAAGCTATAACTAATGAGCAATAAATCTGAAATGGAATGCACTCATTACGATGGCTCAGTGCAATTTACTAAAGGCACTCGATGAGCTGCTTCTGACAGATGATATTCGAATTGTTGATCGCATCATATTAGCGTCAGACAAGACTCCATCCATCGTCTCCTCAACTGAAATGCCCCACCCTCCTCCTCTCTTGAACCACCCCCATACTGTTTAACAATCCAGCTCATGACTGACATGGCAATATGCCGGCTCCCAAATACTGTCTGAGTCATACTCTCTAATTAGCATATCGCCGACGAGACGATACCACTAATTAATTTGGCTGAAATATCTGAGTCAATCTTTCTTCACATAGCATTGTAAGCCAGCTTCTTGTTTCTTATTGTTGTCTAGGCTAGCTTACGCCGAGCAAAGCCGAGCAATTTGTCTAGTTAATTTCGTGTCTCGTGTAGAAAATGCTTCTACTTGCACAGCGACTAACGGCGGATGTCCACTGCAAAACTCAATTCTATACGTTATTTCTTTGGCTTATTTACAATGTGTCTTATTAAACACTCACTTCATACTTCAAAAGAAGGGAATTGTTCATGAATTATAATTATGGATATGACAATTTTGACCATTATTGAATAAATTAATTCAAAATTCAAGAAAAATTTTTAGGCTAAAATTACATTGATAGATATATGGATCAATAGATTTCGCCTACAGACAAATCCATATCAATCTATATAAATGATATTTTGGATCGAACATCTCATATTCTCCTTCGCATATCGAAATCAGGTCAATAGTAGGGTCAAAACTCTTTTCCTGTTACATCTACTGAATGGAAATTGTATTTTACAATCTTTGACAATGATTGATTTGAAAATATCAGAAATATCTGGGAGATTGTTATGGAGAAATTTCGGAAAATTAAGCTACAATAATCGTTCACTGCATAGTTAGGTTTACCTTCAAGTAGGGAACAAATTGAAAAATTCAGTGTTCAGACGAATTATAATGTCAACAAAAACTCCTCAATCGAAACCTTCAAAAGCTCCTTCATGGTTAGGCCACCAAGTTTTATTGTGAAACACAGGTAGAATCAGGTGAGACTTGAATACAAATACTGGGAGTATATAACTATTATCAGTGCAGCAGGGTCAACAAGTCATAATTCAAATTATATTCAGCTACTTTCGAGCTATTTTAAAACTTTCAAATTCCAAGTAAATCGAAAAAATAGCATGAAATAATAATCTTCTGAGAAATCAGAAGTTATCATTGAATACAAAAGCTGAATTCTCTTCCCCAACTACTATAACGGCAGCTTACAAGCAGTGTACTGTGCTTGCAAATCTGAAATGGTAAAGTAGGTGCCATGGCCGATTACAATCGAACTAAAAGCGAGCATTGTAAGCAGAGAAGAGAGAGAGAAGCAGTGAATGAGGGAGAGAAAGGGAGTAAGAAAGACAGTGAGAGGGAGAGGGCGAGAGAGAGAGAGAGAGAGAATGAGAGGAAGAGAGTGAGTGTGAAAGAGAAAAAGTTATAGAGATTAGATTGGATTACATAAGATTAGATTTTTTTATTTATTTATGTTATAATATTCACTGGCTTATACATTAATTTACATTGAATGACGGTAATGCTTATTATTTCAACGAATTTTAGAAAGTATAAAAAATTGATCAATGAGAATAAAGATTGAATACAATTATTAGAATAACGATAATATAATATTGTGATGTAACTTCATATATCGGCGGTGTTTCAACAAATAATTGTCGATTCTCTAAGAAGGATATAAAATAATATCCTTCCCATCAACACAAGACCGCGGGAGAGAGAGAGAGAGAGAGAGAGTGACCGAGAGAGAGGAAGAGAGAGATTGATTGATTGATTTATTAATTGCCTCTATTAAGGTGGAGTTAGGACTCCTGGTCCTCTCTACCACACAACCCTTAAAGAGAGAGAGAGAGAGAGAGAGAGAGAGAGTGAGGGAGTTGAGTTGAGGAGTCATCAGGCCAACAGCAAGCAAGAAGCCAAGTTGGTACATAATTGGGAGCTGAGAGATAAGCGCGCCAACTATCTAGGGCGGTTGTCGTTGACCGCACGGCGTCCACAGCGTCGGAAGCGTATTGTTCTGCGTCGGAACGCCGATCATATGATAGCTTTGTGCCGACAATGCATTCATCCAGAGACGCTCCAAAGGACACTATCGTCGGTAAGAGGTGGTGCACTCGACTCAATGACACCACATTCATGCTCTCGCCTCACTCCACAAACCAAGCCAAGTTTGCGGCATGCATTGTGTCACAACCTGTATTGTGTGCCGTGGAACGCACACTCCGACTGTCTGCTACTGGTATGCACCTCTGCGAATTCTATTCAATTCAACTAATCAAGCGAAGGATAGTTGGCAAACATTTGCATAATGCAATGGCTTAGTCAACCTATTCACATTTGGTGTCATCATATTATGGATAGGCGAGAAATTGCGTCAAAAATATTTGTGGGTGAGAAGTGATGGGAATGATGGCTTTTGACAATGTAGAGTCAATGTTACCAATGAACTAGAAATGTTCGAGTGAACAATGGGGATCACTGAGAAGATTCAATCTCTGTTTTATATTTTGACTGAAATGCAATTTTCTCAGTGATAATTTCATTTGAGAAATTTTAGCGTAAAACCTGATATTCTTTACCAAAAGGTCAGCAGTGTATGAAATGACCACTTATGACTGATTGGGTTTCTAATTTATTGGTAAGGGGGAAAGGGGGTTAGAAGCTAAATTTTTCACATACAGCAAAGTAATTATTTTCAAAGTTTCCCGTTGATATTGATGGGCAGTTGATAATATGATGTTGGACTTTCATGGAGGAGTGTTCACACTTTGGTGTGCATGTAAAGTCTGACAGACACTCACCATTTTTTAATGTGTATTTTGGTCAAACTATATAGGATGCCAATTCCTCCTTTTTTAGTACTTTTCTTCCATTCATTCTGAACTCATTGTAGTCGTTAGTTGAATGACAGACCCAGTGGTGTGAGTAAACGACGCGTTTGAAAAGTACAGTTACAATCAGTGCCACTGCATAAACTCATCTTATATCATATTTATATCCTAAGAGATATAACAGCATGGACAGGTTTTGATGTTTGATCTCACATGTATCACCTCTATTTTTGTTTTTATTCTATAATGATATTTTCTTCGTGTTTTTCTATAATTTATTACAATATCTGATAAATCCAGTTTTTCACATTCACTTTCTTTTTACGTTCAATCATTTCAGATCTAAGATTCATCGTGAATATCAATCAGTGTATGTTAGACACTGCATACACTCTGGTCAAGGGAATTGTAGCATACACACCACGGGTTGAATATGAAGCCTGGAAGATACAATATTAAAAAATCTACTCTTCTACATAAGAAAAATATTCAATAAGCTCGAGTGTGTTGTATTTGATATTATACTACAACTGCATCTTCATAATCAATCACCAAAGATGGTTCGATTTGGAATTGGATTGGTAATAATCGTTGAACAATCTGGGTTGCTAAGGTAACCCAGTTATACAGACAAGTTTTCCGAGTACTCAATTCAAATCTTGTGAACTGTGTGATATAATATAATAAATTCAATTAAGTTGGCCCACGAAGTGTAAATAGCGCCGTAATATGTGTTACAAGCACCTAGATCAGGATTACGGTACAATCGAACTTTGTAATGCTATTAACCAGGCGTTGAAATCGAGGAGCTTTATGTGCATAAATAACAAGTGTTGTTTGCCATGTACTGTTCAGTCAGCAATGTACTGGTAGCTTAACCCACAAGGTGATTTCGAATGTAGCGATTGGCCTGTTGAGCAAAACTGCTAGCCCATGCACAACGTAATCAGCAAGTTTTGAATACACTGTGAACTTTACCTGCCCCATTCCTGTGGAGACTGCGAGATACTTCATCCCGCCAGAGCTCAGAGCAAAGATCAGCCTAGTTAGCAGGTTTGGAAGCTATGACATTAATGACGCCAGTACAGTATGTTTTCAGCAAACTTGAACAGAAATTTGATATTTGATAACATCAAAACCCATACATTCATACAATATCGGGATTTCTTCCTCAAACACCATGAATTTACTCGTGTGGTTGAACTGAAGAATTGGCTGTGCTTTGCAAACTGTATAAGATCGATCCCTCAAGCGATAAGTATGATTTGTCCACACATTTTGTAGCAGTATTAGCTACACCAAAGGTGAATGCAGTATTATTGATAGATTATAAAACATATACAGTATTATGATCTGGCTCTTATACAGGCTAGACTAATTTCCTATGCAATGAAACAAAGCTATCCATGTTGGAATTGAACATTTTTTTGGGAAAAAATCAATTTTCATCTATGACGGAAACACTTTCATGATATCACAATATGGACTCTTGGAAGATCCTACATCTCATGAATTTTCCCATTTTGTGTGTTTTAACAAACCTCTGTATAAAAAAGTGCTAAAGAAAAACAATATAAAAACTTTTAGTACCCTTTAATTAAAAACTATTCTGTAAAGTAGTAATATATTCTATATTGTTTTTATTCAAATCAAATAGCCCATATAAGCGAAATGATTTTATGAAAAATTGCTAAAAGATGTTGGGAAACCTCAAAACATCAGTCCATTGTAACGTCAACACTGAGCGGTTTTAGTCAGAGAGTTTTTATATTGTTCGCTTCAAATAACACCTATGAAATTAACGAAATTTCAAAAAGTTTCAAATTGCAAGTGTTGGTTGAACTCAATCAAATTGTGTAAGAATAATGTTCAAGTAGAAGCTGGAGATGTATGTTCCAAATTGATCACCATGGAAGCCGAAAGAAACAATCATTGTACAAGAAAGAAAGCCAATTTTCTCATAGCTCTTCCATAATCAGAAAATGTGATAAATCTTTCATTTTCAAATCACACGGTTTTGTCGACAAATTTACTCTTTGGAACTAATTGGGAAGTCAATTAATTACTGCGGTGCTCAGCATATTTGTCAATAATGCGAAAGTCAGCTCCAAACCACAAGATTAATACAACACTCAATTTTTCTCAATACCACTGGAAAGAATTGGAGAATTAAAACATATATTTTGAATATGAATAAACTTCTCCATTGAGATCATCGCAAGAGTATTCCGAATACGTTTGCGTATTTACCCAAGACATCATTCGTCTAACGAAGTCCATGACCATTCTCACGGTGCCGAGATAGTCATTGATGGGTGAGGGCATGGAGGGGTGGGGGTACGAAGGGAATTGCGCACGTCTTTAGCATAAACAAACAGACGAACGACAAACGAACTGAGCTGAGAGAGTGAAGCGGCTCAAGTCATCCCTATCCATTGTTCCTCGGATCTCTTGAGATATTCGGCTCTGATCAGCTTAAATGAATTCAATACAACGGCGTGAAGCGCACTACAGACTACCCACTCCTTCTTTTGTTGATACTCTTCCTTCCTGGAACCTGAATGATTTCGGGTGAGAAAGGTGCACAGGAGAATCTAAGGACGCCTCCTCACAATTTAATCACTGAATGACTGGATGATCTCATCCTTGTAGATAGTAAGAGCTTGTAAATTGTATACGAACCTCTTCCCCAGTTTATGAGAACTCTTCTAAAAATTCACCGTCCATCGAATTGAATCGCTTATTTCAGAAACTACCTAAGTACAGTTTTGAAAAATTCTGGCAAATCAATAAAAACTGTTTTTAACAATACTTTTTGATCAATTCAGGTTGTAAATATTTTTAAATGAAAGTTGAATATGTCGGAAGTGTGTACATAGTGTATTATACTCTATAAAATTATAAAATTACATTTGTTTACAAAAAATATAAACTTCAGCTAGGTTGTTTCTGCAAAAATCAGCTCTTCCAAATCTACTTAATCAAAAAAACTGGTGAAGAAGGTGCCAATAGGCTGAAATTTTCAAGTAGTGATACACAAAGATTAGTTTAAGCACTCAAAATAGTTTTCAAATTGCCATCATGATTTATTTAATTATAAAAAGGAAGAGAAAGTTTACTGCAGAAACAACTAATGTGATGTCGCTTAGGCACAGGCTTAGGTACTTTCTGAAATAAATACGACATTCTACAATCTGCCAGGCGCTGACTATCATATGAGTAGATAGGTGGTTTATGCACTAAACGGTGTATTTATCTCCTAATAATGATATTCAGTCAAAAACGCCATTTGAGAAAAAATTCACTTAGGTGCTTTCTGAAATAAAATATTCAATTAAAATATTGAATTGATCAAATTCCAAGTTTAAAATGACTTTGTACTCAACAACTTTGAACTCACTAATGGATTATCAAGTTTCCTATAGATTAATTCATCATAGATTGCTCATCATGTAATCAACAAATAACATCTTTAATTCGTTGTAGCTTAAGGGTCAGTGACACTGCAAAAGTTCACATACACATGATTTGGGATGAATTATTCAATCACCTGTTTTTACTATACATTTAATAAAATACCCCAATGGCGGCCTTCAATTTCAAGTAAGAGCTATCATTGGGAAGGCACAGGCATTGTGGGTCTATCTCTTTAAGGTCTCTGCATTTAATGATAGACAAACCTCATGATTTGAGAGGGAAAACATCATTAAGTAAATCACATTAATCAATCAATTACATTATTCGAAGTTGGTAAGATATAATCTTTGAGGTGTTCATCGAGTACATGAGTTATACGATGGATTTTTATTCATCGTATAAAGCCGTGTCCACACTGAACAAATGTTCGACAAACATGTTTTTGAGGAGTTCAGGGACAAACATTTTAAAAAGTTTGGACAATCATTGTTTGTCAAACAAAAAATTACAGTTTTTCCAAACATTTTCAGTGCTGTCAGCTATTAAACAGCTGTAAAACATAAAACCTTCTCTCCCCACTTACAATAATATTTTGTTTGGTGACGCGTCTACACTGGCCCACGAGCAAACATTGTTTCTCAAACATAATAAAATTTGCCCAAATTGTTTCAACAAACATCTTTGTCGAACATTTGTTCAGTGTGGACAAGGCCTAAAATACGAAGAATGAATTTTTTTGGGTGAGTGTAAGAATTTGGTCAGTTCATTCTCTGCAGCAGGTATATGTGTGAGAGAGACATTACCGCCCCTACATAAACACGCCAGCGACTCATTCATCGTTTGTGGGGTTGAAGCTCATTTCATATCTCTTGAATGCTCTTACATGTAATGCATTTCTATATCAACACACTATCATCCTAGCTGTGGAAATAGGGGTTAGAAAATAGAAACAGCAGATAGAAAATTATTTATCTATTTATCAGTATTTACAATTGAATAATATGCTCTTAAATGTTCTAGTAAAATATTGATTTGTGATGAACTAATAGGCTAATCAGTTTAAACAATTATTTAACTAGTTGAAACTGAATAAGTTGATATCTTCTCTCAAAGCTCAATCAGATTTTTCTCGATAAATAACAAAATAATCAAATGTAACTTATCTTCCGCACAAAGTTCGAAGAAACAAATCTATCTCTCTCGAGTCTTAAGTAGTGTACAAACATAACTCATGAATGTAGTCGTAGTTCAACTGCTACTTATTTGAGGTTCTACTGGTGACATCTTTCAATTTTTTCCGATTTCGAAACTAAGTTACCAAAATGAGATACATTTTCAAGAAAAAGCTTTTTATGTTAATTTTCACTTTTCGAGATGAGCACTTGAATTAGATATCTTTAAAATGTGTCAAACAAGAATTGATAGAAAATGAATTGATGACATTTTCAGGATACATAAATGTACTTAAAAATATTGGTTATTGAATGACATACAGTACTTGGTTCTCAGAATATCAATTCTAGGAGAAATCATCTCGAGTTTTGTTGGGTTGTGAAATCCTAGCTTTCTATAAACTCTGTCGCTCAGAAAGCTGTTTAGTAGAGCCATCAGTTCTCAACACTGTATAAATATCTATAATTATTGAAACAGTAATTGGTTATAAAATCTTATTTACATACACGCTAAGCCACTGAATTCTTGATAGTCATGTAATTCAACATTAACTATGATTGATTTCGTACATTCTTCAATAAAAACGTCTGATTCTCAAAGTGAAGTTGTTTTCAGAAACCCTAGTGGAATATGGAATTTTAAATCAATTCTACTAGAATCAATTAGATTTCCTCTTCGTTTGATTCGAATGTGATAGAAAACTGAATCCTTTCATCCAAAATATATTATATTTCTATTTGAAATCAAGAATGTGACACTCAGTAAAATAAATTATCGTGAAGCTCTTCTATGATAATTGATGTAGAGAACAAAGAGCTGAAGAAATCTAATGTTGATATCAAGAATGTGACACTCAGTAAAATAAATTATCGTGAAGCTCTTCTATGATAATTGATGTAGAGAACAAAGAGCTGAAGAAATCTAATGTTGAAATCAAGAATGTGACACTCAGTAAAATAAATTATCGTGAAGCTCTTCTATGATAATTAATGTAGAGAACAAAGAGATGAAGAAATCTAATGTTGAAATCAAGAATGTGACACTCAATAAAATAAATTATCGTGAAGCTCTTCTGTGATAATTGATGTAGAGAACAAAGAGCTGAAGAAATCTAATGTTGTATATTGTGATATTAGATAATTGTATAAGATGAGAACTGTGATAAGGTGAGACAACGAAAAAAATCACATTGTTTCTTCTCTTATAAAATACAGCATTCATTTACCCAGTTCAAACTTAATAAATAATATGCGATTAGCAATAATTTGAGGTACTGTACTAAAAATGTTTTAAATCGAACAATTCTACTTCACCTTTGTTGCTTGAATCAATCTTTCTTGGAGCCACATTCAATATTATTCTTATCCGAAAATACCTATATCATTCTTTTGATATGATGGCTGATCGCATTCAGGCTGAATATCTCACATGAAATCATTATTGCAGGAATAAAATATATTGACATAAATATGTTGACGTAACAACGATCAAAGAAAATTGAATAAATGACATGAAAAAAATTTTAAGAAGCTTTTCATCTGCTTCGCATACCAATTTCCAATAAAAAATGATAAATTGACAGGTTTCAGCATTTCAAATAAACATGATAAATCTCAGCGGACACATTATTCAAATTTTCTGTTCAAACATATATGTCTTTTGGTCTTATTCTAGACTCCTTCTAGCAGAAATTGCGTTGATGATTTTTTTACAAATTGTCGTGCCTCCCAGATTAGCCTACTCCTTCACAAATCATCAGTTTTCATTTGCTGAGAGATGAAGAAAGGGCAATGGTCACCTCACGAGGAACATCAATGAGATCAGTAGTAATGGCCGGGCATCTGAAAATAATAAATCAACAAACATTATTATCATTTTTGCGGCACATCACTACTAGAGGACTGGAATCCATTCAAATATTATCCAGAAAATACAATAGCCTCCAAAAGATAGGTCATTCAATTCTGAGATAGATCAACTTATCTAATATAGTAGAGATTTTAGTTTCTCATTTATTTCACCGTAAACTCAATGAAATAAAACCCCTCACCTTCTTTCCAAGGGAGGTTGACTCGATTAACTACCACTACTGTTCTTACTTCTACATTTACAGTGAGGTACCTTAAAATGGAACAATCATGTTTTCTGGAAAAACATTCAGTGACTAGAGTATCTTAAGGCGACGTTATGAAAATCAGAAAATGCATGGAATATTAGAACACCTAGAATTGTGAACCAATATTAGGCTAATAATTTGTTAATAAATTGGACCAGTAGGTTTACAATGCATTAATAAGCATGTACTTGAATAAGCTTGTGTTACATAAGATCATGTTGTATACCTATTAGCGAATGTACACGGGGATGGAGAATATCAAACTATCATTAGATACCGCATACAAGCCCCGGTCATATGAGGCCCAGCAAAGCAAAGCCCCCGCGTCCTGCTAGTGATATCAATATCAAACGCACGAATATTGATCATGTGTCTGATTAATTTGTCCTTTGAATTAAACTAGTCAAACAGAGCAGAGCTGGCAATATTGTGATGGCTCATGAGACCACTTTAATTTCGATACATTATGAAACCTCATTACCAACTGTGTGGTCTTTACCACCAATTATTATTCATAAGTACATCCCTTGTTCAATCAATACGTCTGTAAAATGAACAATAGTTTATTGTTCTCAATTCAACAGTGTTGATTGAAGAGGCGGCTGAATCAATTCTTTGAAATACTGCATAAAACATTGGAGCGTGATTCGTTGTAACAAATAAAATCATCCAAAAAAATAATTTTAAAGTCATCATTTGTAGCGGCTCAACGAAATAATGGACTACATATCATAATTTTGATTTTCATAGTCAACAATTGAATTTTAATCTTTAAATACTTTTAAGAAAAGTAACTGTTCAATATTAACCGTTATTACCTCAACCATATTATCAGATAAATTAATTCTCACATCCACTGTCCAACTTGATGTATCTATTCAATTCTAAAACTTATCAAAAATCTACTCAGATAAAATCAGTCAACGTTAATTGGAGATTGTTTACGGTTGCTTTGAAAAGCTTCAATAACTTTTCATGGATCAAATAATTTCTTCCTAACTTTTATGCTAATTTCATCACATTTAAAGAGGAGTCTCGAATCTGTTCAAAAGCTCCAAACGTAATAACTGTGTACTCTAACCATGATATTGCATAAGTTCACAAGTAATAGAATAGCCATCGTTCATACAAGATTCCAATACAATAAAATTCATCGTCCACCGTTATCAATCCCATTTAATCAAATCATCTCTCATTAAATTCATCATCTTTCGCAAAACTTCATAGATAATTTCGATTAACAGCTCCTGGGATAGCCACTATACAGCCAAGGTTAGCATACATATGAATACCATGTAGTAATATATTTCATGGCATAATACTATACAGCCTTGGTGTTACAATGTAATTTTGTTACCACTTTCCAAGTTTAAATATTGTACTGTTAATTTTTTCATATAAAACCAATCTGCACTGCAGTGCATTCAATATCTATTTTCTATTCATAATATGTATGGAATCAATAAATAAATTAATAGTAATTGATAAGTCACCAATGAAATGAGTGTAACTCAGAATATGATATATTGTCACTATATGAATAAATCCATATATTTAATACATGTCATTAAATTCCACCAACAGACTTGTGTTATATGAAAAACTACACTATAATTTACTTATTTATTTATTTATGGAGACAACAAATTACCCCTAATGTGTCCCCTTCACAAATACAACAATAAAAAATTATTATAAAATGAAAATACGATGAGCAATGTAACTTACAATATTGCAATATTGTTAAAAAAAAAACTATAGAAATACAAGAGGATGAAAAGATAGATATACACAAGAGAATTATCATAAAACAGAATATAGAAATGAAAAGATTCTAAAATTAAAATAATAATGGTTCAAAGAATGGATCAAACTAACAAATGAATGTTAGGGGACTGATACCTGCCAATGAAGCATCAAAATGAGTAAGAAGTACGAGTGCAATAGATACACACCTATATAAAGCAATAAATAATCGGTAATACGACTAAGCAAGGATATCTCACGATAGACTGTTCAATATTCTATAACATTTTCCACGAGACAACCAGAAGATGTCCAGTTGCCCAGAGAAACAGTTAAAAAGTATTTGAATTCTATTGACCGGAGAATTATAGTGACTCACAGTTCAGGAACGGGGCACAAAAAAAGAGAAAGTGGAGCGACGTGATATGGTAGATATTATATAAATATTGACATTTGAAAGCAAATATGGGGAATCTATTTTATTATTTAATAAGCTATGAAGGAAAATTAGAGACTTAACATCTCGTCTTGTTGATGTGTTGAATGTCGTTTGCATTAGGAAAGAACGTAAATAACTTGAAGAAAACGATGATTCAACCGTTCTTACCAGGGAGGATAGTAATAGAATTTCTGTATTATTCATTTTGATATTTGATTTATAAAACTTCATTATCAAGATTATCATTCATTAATATTTCTATTTTATTTGTTGACCTTACCGATAAGATTGATAGAAGTAGCGAGGGAAGTGTGTGCTGGATGATTGAGCTGTACCGAGCTGCGATCGTAGGTGAAGAAGCGGTAGCTGGCATTGAACCCGGTCGCGTCGAGTCGGTCGTTGGAGCGGAACGTGACCCGGAAAAAGTTACTCTCTGACTGCACGAAGAACGGCTGCAGCTGGCCGCAGCTGCGTGCGTACTTGCCGTCTCTCAGCATCATATCTGAGAACTCCACGTAATCACTTGCAGAGTTCGCTTCGCATCTGAAACAAGCATCATTAGTAATCAATGAAATGATTGATTCATTGTAATGTACAAGCGTATACGTTCGATAAATGAGCAAAAGAATTGGTAATTTGATCAGAACAAAATACAAGATGATTCTACTTGAACCTATCGCGAGTGAAGGAATAAAAGTTGTGGGTTCTACCATAGAGTCTCATGATCTATATCTATAATCTTCTAATCTCATAATCTCTTAAGTACTTATCCTAGTATTCCGTCTCTGTGGTTTTACACATTGGAGAGTCCATTCAATGCAAAAGTCGGTAGCTAGTTAAATGGTGGGAACTATCGGAACGGAATCAAAATTTACGAATGTTATCGAAGTGTTCTTTCGATGTTCACATCTGTAAAATACATAAATCCTAGTCAATAAAAGTGTAACACTCAAAGTGCTCAATTTGTAATGTTATTAGGACACCGCGAGTCAAGAATAGTTGACTATATCTCCAATAGCGATTCTGAGTTGAGAACTGTAATGTACTTGTGGAATGGAGCAAATTTTTTCAGAACAAATTTCTTATTTCGGGGATATGTGATGCGTTTTTCGTGAAAATGCCTTATTAGATTCTTCCCAATAATTGATTCATATTGCTTTTTCCGAAATGAAAGAAGTACTTCAGTTTCTCTACTGTGAGCAGAGACATAATAGGAGTGATCATTGGTGGTTTTCAGCAGGTCATTGCCATCCAACTTGTATCGTGTCTAAGGGCTATATGCTACCACTATGTTCAAAGCTAAACCACCTTAACTTGTAGATATAATGCATTTTATCTTGAAGTGTTTCATACGTGGTTTGAACGAACAGCTGAAATCTCTTCGTTTAAACCGAATATCTGCATATGGGCCTTATGATTTAATACCTAACTAATAAGTTAGTTGAGATTGGAAACAAGTTGTGTTCCTGCAAATAAACATAAACTTCCATTGGATATCTTATTTCAAGATGACTGATACTTGGATGAATCACTTGTGAAATAGAATATTGAGCTCTTGTTATATAGTTTGGTTGAGGTGACAGTTATCTGTAGTTGTTGATGAATGTGAATAACAGTTTGAGTCAGTTGGGTGCTTTGTCTAATGGAGCTTAAATTACATATGACATACGAGTAACCTCAACTGGGAGGCAAAGTGCAGGTGAGTTTCAGGGCGGCACAGTTAGAGTTGCGTTCAATAGTTTGAAGTTTCAGCAATACTACAGTGAAACACTTCACAAAAGCAGAGAGTAAAGTCAATAACTCTCACTTTTCATGAACACAAATTCACCGTCAGTTGAGTTGACCAGCACAAGTTGGAGTACCCTAGCCCTTACACAATTTTCAAACCCTTACCCAGTAAACAAACTTGTTGCACTTGTGGCTGGGTTGAGAAATGCTTCAATAGTCGAGGTTATTGCTCCGATGAACGGTTGGCTCAGAAGGTTCAGGTCAGTTACCCTACTGAGTTCCGAATCGGAGAGCATAGAATTCAATATTTCATACACTCTGATTGCATTCAATATCAAACAGAGGGAAATCGATGTATCGACAACACTACTTTCTTATTCCATTGAAATTAATCTTGTTCTCTATCAACATTTTGTACTCACTCAAACACATTTTCTAAATTTTCAATCAATGCTAAAAATAATGTCTCTTATTGGAAATGTCCTCTTTGATATTTTTTTCCTGATATGCCCTTCAATATTTTCAACTGCCACCACTGATGTAAGTAAAAAACGGTAAGGAAATATTTTATTGAAAATCATAGGTAAAGAGGAAGTGAACATTGAAAAATGATAGAAGTGTACCAGTGTTGTAGTATGTACTACCACAATGTAGTTCATTCATAAGATCAATTTAAGGGTACGATAGCTGCAGAAATTCAAACGACTGTCGTGTCATATTACACGTTTTTCAAGGCGGTTCAACATTAATGAAGAGAAGCGCCGAGTTTTGCAAAGGTGCTGCTACTATTATCAGATTGCTGTTCGTTATTCGGCGTAAGTTCATAGACGTTGCTTCTCTCTCTTCCACACCCACTTTCCATCTCTCTCGCTTTTCTTGCTACCTCATGCTCAGTTCCTCTTTTGAGTAATAAATTCAGTTCACATTCGAATTGTTATTCGATGAGAAGAGGAGAATCGCAGAGAGTAATCGAATTGAGCCGAATTCAGGGTGTGCTCGCTCTCTTGCAAGAAAACTGTTCGCCTTGCGAAGTTTCGTCGCCGCCGCCGCAAAACCGCTCGACTGGATAAAAGCGCGCCAAACTGATGAAGGTGAGCAGGGAGAGAAAGGATTCCGATAGGCAGACGTTAGTTGTAGTGGAAGGAAGCAAGCGTGTACACGGAATAATTAATTACGCCACTGTTGAAAGATTGAGAGCTCTGCGGCATCAGATTCAAGTAATTCTCGCCCTTTTTCCGCATTTTACTGCCCCCATTCACCACATAGAACACGGCTTTTTCGTGTTGCTGACTCAATTGCTGTGATGGGTTTTGTAGTTTATGCCATCCCTCTCTTTAGAGCATTGTTACCATCGCATTCGGTTGTTATTGGATGTACAGGAGCATTGATGTTCATTGGTACCAAAAGAACGATGAACGATGACACAAGACCAATTGTGGAAGATAACCAAAAATAGAGAATAGTTTCACTGCTATTCATGAGTGATCAAGTTCTCCCTTTACAGCACTGCTTCAATATACATCTTCTGCATTTGGAAAACTAACTTCTCGGTACCTCCACTTCGTACTTCTACTTGCTTTACTCCACTTTGCTTCAGCAGTACATATACTAAAATTGGAACTTGGATTTTTATGCATTCATCATCATGTCAATCTCTGACTTGATTCATAGATTCATCTTTAAATTATTCTCTCTCGAATTCAAATTCAAATTCTTTATTCAATAAGATAAGTTTACTATAAATAAAAAAGGTTTGTTGGTCTTCATAAGTTGAGTTTTAAGTGGTGAGACTGCTCCTTATAGCATGTTTAAAATCGGTATTTGAGTAGTGATAGTATGAAGTCATACTTCTTATCAAGTATTCGACGTAAAATATTACGAGATTCACAACAAACATAATGAACAATAGAATCAATAAACCTACTGAAAATAACGACAGAGTATGAAGTCAAAACCACCTTTGAACAGCGTAATGTTTAAAGTATGGACGTATTATTGAGTCCTTAACTCCATTACGGATTTTGATCATTAATAGTTCAATAACTACCCGCAACTAACTTCAGTCATAAAGTAAGAAACTACGAGTTCCATTAAATTAATGAATTCTGCATGACGCTCAGTTGGCTCATAAAATACTGAACTATTATTACTACAACTGCCGTCTTTTATGACGATATCGTTGCCAAATAAATTATATCATAATCCCCGCAAACGTGCCGATGGCAACAAAATAATAATATCGTTTGCTTTGCCATTGTGACCGTGACAAATTAGCATATGAATGCCCAAGCCACGCATAATGACCAAAATTAACGATAATACCGTTAGCAAACATCAATGCTTTGCTGGTAATAGAAATGTTCAGAATCTATTCAATTAATGATAGGGTTGTAATAACAGCCACTGCGATGCAGTAATTGTTTTATTGACAACTCTCATTTGTAACATGTTCAATAATCTATAATTATTATTCATCTGTTCATTTATCATCACATTATCGAATAAATGATCACATACTGTGGTATACTGTAAACAGAAACTGAGCTCCATAATCAACTGATTCAATCCTATGATGATGAATTCGATGAATTCAAGGTATATGATTGGGTAGTGCCTGTGTTTTTTCAACTAGGAACCTAATATTCACCAGTAGAAGTATGAAAAATAGAGACATGAATAGTTACAAAAGTGCATTATTTCAGAGATGAATGTGAACGAGTTTCTAATTCACGGTTGAGAGCTTGCATAGCAAAATAACACGGAGTCATATGAAATAATAACTTTTTCATGTGTATTTTGGTACAGAGGAGATGAGTACCCAAAATTTCCTGGCATCTGGGCATCTATTGTATTGTTTTTGGTGACCCCGTCTGATTGCTTACGCCCATAATTTGGAACACAGGAACTGGAAATTGACAGTAGTATTTCAATAGAATATTGAAACATGAAATTATTTTCCAGATTGATGATAAGGTGATAAGTATAAAAGAGTATAGCAGCTTATCTCATAATATTAGAATAGGAACTTAAAATTATCTGTTATACATTGTAATTTGTGTGAGATACAATATAGAAATATACGTTTACTATGGAAATAACACAAATTCTATTATTTCCTTCTCATCTAAACTTGAATAAAGTGACTCATATTGTACGTAGATTATAGGTTTTCAATGTTAAGAGGAATCCGGGATTAGTCTCATTTCTGGAGAACACGATGATGCAATTCAGAATACCAGATTAATTCTCACTTTCTATCTTGGTGTTTCCTAGGTTAGTGTAAAGTTCCTCAATGGGAAAAAGTTTAAATGTTTAATGAAGTCTATCCTTTGATTTGATATCAATTCATAATATTATTTTTACTAAAAACATATTGGATTATAAAATTTATTGCCAATTATATTCTTTTATATATCATGCCATGTCATAAAGATGAAAATTTTCAATTATAGAAAGTCACTAGTCACCTTTCTATAGAATGTTTATTCGAGAGTCAACTACAATATTCAGAGAAACAAGTTCTTGTATTGTGATAGTGGTTTTATCTACGGTGATATAGCAACAGTGACAAAGATCGCGGCTGGCTGATGCAGTACGCATTTTAAATTCATGAGGACGATGATCCTAGGGGAAATGCTGCTCGCAATTGTTACAGGAGTGTGTCGTGTGGTGATAGAGTGAAGAGAGTGATGATGATGTTGGTTGGTGTATACTCACGGCAGCATTCCTTCAACGTCAAAGTGCACGAAATGGAGGCGCACTCGCTGGAAGTGCTCGCCGTAAAAGAAGTAGTGGCACTCGGTGTCCCTGGGGTAGTGGCCGGGGAAGTTGGGGCTGTGCACGACTCCCGTCAGTGACGAGTTGCTGCTCAGGGCGAACGCGCACGTGTAGTCGGGCAGCTGACGGCCCCATCTTATCCCGTAATCTGACAACAAACACACCAAAAAGTGAAAGACTCAACCTTGAACTCTTTCAAAATAGCATGGAATGATTATGTACTTCTTTTCTTATATTATAGTCTAACAGAAAAAGGACAGGAGAAATGTAAAATATATAATTTATTCAATCTTGAACTATTTCAAATAACAGAGAAGAGTTTAAATGATCATGTCCCCATCTTATATCATTACTTCTCGAAAAAAGACAAGAAAATGTCAAAAAAGATTTAATTAACCTTGAATTATTACAAAATGACATGGAATTCAAATGATCATGTCGATCATGATTGTTTTTTCAATTATTATCTGCAGATAGGAGGATTTTGTACAAGTTTAAGCTATTTGGGATTTGTGAAAGATTTCAAGGGTTACTCAGTACGCATCATGATAAATGATACAGTTTTTCCGTGTTACTCAATTCTACAATATTATTAATTGGTTGAGCATTATAATTCTGTAATCTTGAAAAACTCATATTTAAGCATTTGAAACTTATAATCAGTTTGTGAACCTAGGGTTTTTAATGAAATTCTACCACTGAGATGCAGAATTGTTATACGTATAATGAGAAGACAATATGTCCAATGAACAGATCACATCATTCTAGTAATAATTATCATAGTTTCCAATAGTTCGATTTCTTTGTTTGGATTGTGCCTTTCGTTAAACATTCAGCAGCAGTGGCGCAGTTGTGTGCCTGCACCTTTTTAAATATGATAAAAAAGATAATTTTGAATATAATTTAGAATTTAGAAATAGGCCGACACATCTAGAAAATACCTGAGTCTATACCTAATTCATGCAGGTGAATGGGCTAGAGTCAAGGAAACTTCAATTAATCTTGCCATGCCTGATTTAATAGGTTTATACTATAGAATAACACTACAATTTGAAATAATTGAAAAATACAAACAGCTTCAATAAACATTGGCAACTAAAATCGAACAACAGAAACAACAATTTCATGTTACTTTGGTGACATTCTTCATCTGATTCGGGGGCGCATTACTATCCCCGATTAGATAGCAATACGTCACAAAACCAAACAATATCAGTCATCAAGTATATCAGTCAACAATATCAATAACCAGTTAATTTCAACATGGAATTACTCAAGAAAGAAAAGCCCGTTGAACCCAAGTTTCGTCGATAGTAACCCATATAACCCATTTCATAATAATTTTGAATCCCCACTTTTGATTGACATTCTCGAATGAACCTTTGTTTCACTACACTGCACTTTCGTTGGTCTGTACGTTGCTTTATCGTCGGGGTTACAGTACCTTGTTTTTGGCGGTGAGCTTTTACCGGTTGAATTTGGCTTGACGGCGACGTCCTCTTACGTCCCTAGACCTGTCGTCTGAACGGGTGTCTTGAAGCGGTGTTACATAAAGTTGCGGAACCAAAGGGGTGGTAGTACAAGAAGTTGGTTTGGGGACACACATGAACCGCTGTAAATAAATGTATTACAGCATTAATTTCTAACTCTTCCTACAATTCATCAAAAGCTAAAACAGGAGTTTATTCTGTTATTCAATTTAGATTTTATCTTGACGTTCTGATTTCATTCTCAAAATTTAACAGATTTAGAACAAATTTACTTGCCAGAGTGTCATTAATATACAATGCAACATTTATGAAAACACCCGTAATAAATTAATATAATGCTTTTAGAAAATGAATACTTCATTAATTATGATGTTAACTATCATGATGTTATGATGTTACTTCATTAATTATGATGTATAAATTGATATAATACTCTTAGAAAAGGAATAATTCAGATTGAAATGATGCTAACTTATATGATATTTTTCGTTTGGTTCGCGAAATCAAATATAATTTTTCATATAGTAGCTCGACTAGTATTATTGGAAACTTGTGCGCTAGCCAACATTTTTTAATATTAATTTCATGGAAAAGAAAACTTTCTTCTTTGTCTATTAAGATTTCTATCTTAAAAATTTACTAAATTATTCGAAAGCCTTAATGACATAAGAAAACAGAGTCTGAAAAATATAAAATTATAAAATGTCATAAACTCAATATGAACATAATCTTAAAATTTTCATTCCAATTTAAAGGCTATCTTCCTGACTTTCAGCAATACTCTACGATAATATATCTCCAGAAACAATAACTCAAATGTAACGTAACTGAAAACTTTCTATACTTCTTTAGAAAAAATTTATAAGTATCTTCCATCACTAATAAAATCAAAAGGATTATTCTCAATCAATATTATTAACTTGAAAAATAACAGGCTTTGTTGATAAAATCTTTTGATTGAAGTTTCAATTAATTACCTAATTTCCCTAAATTATATTTTAACCTTAGTTTACGTACCTTAGCGGTTATTTGAAGAAACAATTATTCGTACATGAAGAAGAAACACAATTAAACCTTTCAGGACATGGCACTACTAGAAAATTTAAACTTTAATAAAAATAAAACTAGCTCTAAACATTAACTTATTATATAGACTTTTAAACCTGCCCAAAAAGGGCGAAACATAATGACTACATCTTTACTCTCGTAGTGCTCCTAGTAAAGTGTCCTCCGAAACGTAATCTGGTCTTGCGGTTGGGGAATCCCCCCACTACTGTATTTAGAAACAGGTCTCCTATTGGGCTAAAGGAATCAATTTGACCAATCGTCGCGTGGCTTCTAGAGCCTTTGGACCAAATAGTAACTGCAAAATCGGTAGTTTGTTATAATTTCAATGCTTGCTGTTTTCCAACTTATCGCACTTTATGTCGCGACAAGAAGGCTAAGTTTTAGAGATAATTCCATAATCTACATTCCTCGACGACTCGGAGCCACAATTTTTAAATATCTATCATGGGAAACTCGAAGTCATGGTCGTTCATAATAGAGAGAGAAAATAATTTATTTCGCTAACTCACTTACAATAATGGCTCTAGTCTATTGCGTATTAAATGTACTATTATAACTTGGGAAAAGGCCTGAATTAAATACAGTGCTCGGCACACTCCCCTTCCTTCCGGTGTGAAACACGCAAAAAGAAATCTAATCAGGATATGTTACCATAGAGGCATTCTGTATGATTTGGAGAGTCGAATTTCTGGATTGATAGTAGGATCCAATTTGAAGCGGGCCCTCTTCAAAAGAAATCTCTTTAATCATTCCGAAATTCAGCAAAATGTATAACTAATAGAGATTTGTGGCAAGAGTCTTTAAAACTGTGGCAAGAGTCAGGACAAAACAATATGGGCGTGTCCACTTTTTAAGTAGGCACTAAAGATGGACCGAGTATAATAATCTTGAATACTTCAATCACTTTATTGAGTCCCTGGTTATTTTCTTGGCAAACTCTAACAAGGGAAAACGTTTAAAAGACATCATAGTTTTAATTGGTTCTATGTTACTCTGCTGTTGTAAAATATGAAGCACATTGATTATAATAGTAAAGGATGAAACTTTTTCACTCTGCTGAATGTATTGAAATCTAACTATCATTACTATAGAGTTGAGAGTGCAACATATTTTTAACAATATAAAGCAATTCGATAGGCAAAACTATTCTACATAGAGATTACGATTCAAAGATAACAATGATTGAAACAGCATTATTAGATCAACGCGAGAGCTATATGACACAAGCGCGATTTTGCATTCCACAATCATGAGAAAAACACTTTTCATTATAATATTCCAGTAGGAAAGCTTTACCACAGAACGCTAGTCAAAACAAAACTATGATCGAGTGCCAGGCTATTATTTATCGCAAACTCAAAGTACGTGACATTTTCTCTAAACACTGGAAGCATACTTTTCATCGCATGATTTAATAATATGGAAATTCAACTCGATCAACTAGCTTGGGACTGCTAATGCTTGACTTCTGATTATCAACATTATGAAATTGACCAATACATTAACACCTTAATAGACTACTATTACACTATTACTGATTTACAAGTGCACTGACATTTCCAACCTTACTGGAGCCTCACATAATTATTTCTCAACAATAAACTTCATATCCAACTAGTTTCAATTACTCTACTAGATCTCAAAATATCTCAACTTATTCACATGGAAAACTTGATTGTAATTATTTTACTATTCATCATTAAAAAAATTTATCATTTCATTAAAGATTTTCCTATTTTTTTTATTTCTTAATTCTTTTTGAATACTTATCTCTAAAGGGTCCTACTACTGTTAATTACCTCAATTTAATTTTGCCAACAAAAATTCTATTTCCTTTTTGACACGAATTTTCCTACATATTTCTACTTTCATATCCCCAATTAAATTTTTAATCAACCTTTCAACTCTCAACTACAGAATAATTTAAACTCATGCTTAACTCAAGAGATTTTCCCTTTTCATTTCAGATTCAACTAGAAGAATTTCACTGTTAATTTTATTTTAATTTAACCCGTTCAGTACTGTTCCAATATTTATTTCTACTTTCACTGATAACCATTTTAACATTACCTAGGTACTCAAAAAAGTTTCTCTGTTATTTTATTTGTATACCTTAACTTTAAATATTCATTGTCTAAAACTTTCAATTTTCGTTACCATACCAAATTTCTAAGCAACTTTAAACTCAATAATACCCCTTTTTTTTACCAATTATTACTTGTGTTTTTGCGGCTGACTTTCCTACCAAACAATAACGAACCTTTTGACTGGGCTTCCCTAAACTGCCTTATTCTGATTGCTTTCCTTACAATCACTACGAAGACTCACTAAATATTCTAGATTTCGGTTTACGTTATTCTACTGACGAGCCCCATAACTCTCGAATGAACCAGACCGTTTACTAGATACAAAAAATCTCAGCTCACACCATCTTCGGTGCCTTTCGCTAAAATTATACAATTCCACCGTACAAATTTGCAAGGTTAGTCACAGCTAAATTCCTTGATCTGTTACATGGACAACTTTCGGGCAGTGCTCCGTTCTCTCTGGACACGGACCTACACTCGCGCCGATTACCTAAATTCAACAACAACACACACAGGCAGGACATCCCCGTGTCCTCCTCTAAATCTTGAGTCTCAACTAAACAAAAAAAATTCCCCACAGCCTACAGGAAACGTCACCAACACAACGGATCTTTACACTATCACTACGCATGCCTACCGCAAAAATCACACCTAAAAAAAATATTTCCAATAATAAAACTGATTCACCTTTTCGAGAATAAACATTACTGATAAAGGGACTTAACAACCTCATCTGAATCAACTTATTTTTATACAAATTCCCAAGGATTTGATCATCGTTTCAACTTTAATCTACAATATCTAATTATTTAGTTTAAACATCTCAAGGCCAAAACTACTCATCAACTTTTCAAAACTACATATCAACAATAACTAATAAAACAGTTTCCTATTTATTCTCTGATTACCTTCGATCTACCTAAACTCATCAAAAAAATTTCCTATTTTCCTCAAACATTCTCCCATAATAATTTCCGAATTTTCCTAATTTACTTGGGTTGACCTTTAAAATCTCAATATTCACTTTCACTACTACTATACTATGATGATACTCAAGTACCCGATGCGTGAGACCAGAATACGTACGTTGACATTACAATAATTTCTATCATCATTCACGGAATTACAGAATGCAAAAAATCTATTCAGCACTTAGAATCAGTTGTTTTTCACCTATGCTAGTTTCTTCTACTAATTTTTATTCTAACGTTAAACCTTTAATTTCTCAATGATCAATTTCAATAAGAAGTTTCAGAATACTTTCAACTTAAGCATCAATGATACTTGACTTTATCTTTAAGCACTTCAAAAGATTATCATTTTCATGGTTTAACATAACTGAATAACATTCCTATTTCATCTACAATTATTTAAACTTCAGAAAAATTGGAGTAGCAACTATAAATTATTCATTCAACTCCAAACCTAAAATATTGACAGTTAACACGTTCACAGAATGAATTATTAAGTATAGACTCAGAAAATTGATCTAGTATTATTAGAGTAAGTTATGAAAAATTTAATTTTTTAGAAAATTTGAATTCCAGAGATTTAAATATCTCTAGACAGCAGAGTCGGCGCAGTTGTGTGCCTTTCGTTAAACATTCAGCAGCAGTGGCGCAGTTGTGTGCCTGCACCTTTTTAAATATGATAAAAAAGATAATTTTGAATATAATTTAGAATTTAGAAATAGGCCGACACATCTAGAAAATACCTGAGTCTATACCTAATTCATGCAGGTGAATGGGCTAGAGTCAAGGAAACTTCAATTAATCTTGCCATGCCTGATTTAATAGGTTTATACTATAGAATAACACTACAATTTGAAATAATTGAAAAATACAAACAGCTTCAATAAACATTGGCAACTAAAATCGAACAACAGAAACAACAATTTCATGTTACTTTGGTGACATTCTTCATCTGATTCGGGGGCGCATTACTATCCCCGATTAGATAGCAATACGTCACAAAACCAAACAATATCAGTCATCAAGTATATCAGTCAACAATATCAATAACCAGTTAATTTCAACATGGAATTACTCAAGAAAGAAAAGCCCGTTGAACCCAAGTTTCGTCGATAGTAACCATATAACCCATTTCATAATAATTTTGAATCCCCACTTTTGATTGACATTCTCGAATGAACCTTTGTTTCACTACACTGCACTTTCGTTGGTCTGTACGTTGCTTTATCGTCGGGGTTACAGTACCTTGTTTTTGGCGGTGAGCTTTTACCGGTTGAATTTGGCTTGACGGCGACGTCCTCTTACGTCCCTAGACCTGTCGTCTGAACGGGTGTCTTGAAGCGGTGTTACATAAAGTTGCGGAACCAAAGGGGTGGTAGTACAAGAAGTTGGTTTGGGGACACACATGAACCGCTGTAAATAAATGTATTACAGCATTAATTTCTAACTCTTCCTACAATTCATCAAAAGCTAAAACAGGAGTTTATTCTGTTATTCAATTTAGATTTTATCTTGACGTTCTGATTTCATTCTCAAAATTTAACAGATTTAGAACAAATTTACTTGCCAGAGTGTCATTAATATACAATGCAACATTTATGAAAACACCCGTAATAAATTAATATAATGCTTTTAGAAAATGAATACTTCATTAATTATGATGTTAACTATCATGATGTTATGATGTTACTTCATTAATTATGATGTATAAATTGATATAATACTCTTAGAAAAGGAATAATTCAGATTGAAATGATGCTAACTTATATGATATTTTTCGTTTGGTTCGCGAAATCAAATATAATTTTTCATATAGTAGCTCGACTAGTATTATTGGAAACTTGTGCGCTAGCCAACATTTTTTAATATTAATTTCATGGAAAAGAAAACTTTCTTCTTTGTCTATTAAGATTTCTATCTTAAAAATTTACTAAATTATTCGAAAGCCTTAATGACATAAGAAAACAGAGTCTGAAAAATATAAAATTATAAAATGTCATAAACTCAATATGAACATAATCTTAAAATTTTCATTCCAATTTAAAGGCTATCTTCCTGACTTTCAGCAATACTCTACGATAATATATCTCCAGAAACAATAACTCAAATGTAACGTAACTGAAAACTTTCTATACTTCTTTAGAAAAAAATTATAAGTATCTTCCATCACTAATAAAATCAAAAGGATTATTCTCAATCAATATTATTAACTTGAAAAATAACAGGCTTTGTTGATAAAATCTTTTGATTGAAGTTTCAATTAATTACCTAATTTCCCTAAATTATATTTTAACCTTAGTTACGTACCTTAGCGGTTATTTGAAGAAACAATTATTCGTACATGAAGAAGAAACACAATTAAACCTTTCAGGACATGGCACTACTAGAAAATTTAAACTTTAATAAAAATAAAACTAGCTCTAAACATTAACTTATTATATAGACTTTTAAACCTGCCCAAAAAGGTCGAAACATAATGACTACATCTTTACTCTCGTAGTGCTCCTAGTAAAGTGTCCTCCGAAACGTAATCTGGTCTCGCGGTTGGGGAATCCCCCCACTACTGTATTTAGAAACAGGTCTCCTATTGGGCTAAAGGAATCAATTTGACCAATCGTCGCGTGGCTTCTAGAGCCTTTGGACCAAATAGTAACTGCAAAATCGGTAGTTTGTTATAATTTCAATGCTTGCTGTTTTCCAACTTATCGCACTTTATGTCGCGACAAGAAGGCTAAGTTTTAGAGATAATTCCATAATCTACATTCCTCGACGACTCGGAGCCACAATTTTTAAATATCTATCATGGGAAACTCGAAGTCATGGTCGTTCATAATAGAGAGAGAAAATAATTTATTTCGCTAACTCACTTACAATAATGGCTCTAGTCTATTGCGTATTAAATGTACTATTATAACTTGGGAAAAGGCCTGAATTAAATACAGTGCTCGGCACAGGATACTTCAATAATAATTGTGTATCATTGAACCTGTATTAATAGATTATGAACTCCAATTTCAATCGTATCATGCAAAAATACTTACTTACTTTCCGTGTCCAGGATCACCAGTCTTCTATTTTTCTATATATTTCGCTCCCAAAATTTAGCCACCCGGAGGGCTTTGTCGTTGCTTTGGAGGAGGTCGTCGTGAGAACAGTTTGTGTCAAGCAACTCGCACTGCAATAGGTGAATGTAGTTTTGTTCCAGGCCGCAGTCGCAGGCAGCATCGTCCTGAATGTAACCCCAGCGTAGTAGATTTGATTTGCACCTTGTGACTCCTGTGCGTAGTCGGTTTAAAGACTTCCAAGTTGTGAAAGGGAGTTCACTACCACAGCTAGCACTTTCTTTCAGTTCCAGGAGCGGATTTTGCAGCTCCTCCTGCCATAGATCCAACCTTCGTTGTTCAGGAGTTGTGGTAAGAGGTACTGTTGACTGGATAAAACTCCTTCTTGACTTGAGCCTTGTTGCCGTTGGTTGATGGTGAAACAAAGGGTGTCTTGGGTCGCTGATTTGCTTCTTCCGTTCCACTTCTGCTGCAACAGTTCTGCGAATGGGTGGTGGTGCTATTCCTATGATTGGGAAAATTTTACCAATGGGTGTGGAAAAATGATATTTATGTTTTATCAATACATGTCTTTATTATTTATTCATATCACTCATATTACAAGTATTGAAAGAAAATATTCATGTCTGTGTTGATAACACAAAAAGCTGTTTTGTAAGTGGAGAAAGATAGTCTTCATGCAATAGTGTATTACTCACCTTCGGTGAAAACATAGGTCGCCTTGAATCCGCGAACATGAGCTGCGGAGTAGAGGCCGTGGAATTGCAGCCGCATTTTCGGTCCGTTGGACATCACTGCAGTTGGAATGCTCTCTCCGCAGAAACTCTCCGACTTCTCCAGGCGACCTTCGACATACACGTAGATCATCACTGCGTCCACGCTGTCGCACCTGCAACAATTTGGATAATTTGATAGAATTAGAATTGATAAAAATATGACATAAGTGTTGAAATAATAAAGTCAAGAATTGTCTTACTATTTTGGAGGAAGTTCATTTTGAGTGCATGACTCATAGAGAAAAATAATATATATAGCGTTTGAAAAGTGATTTGGTGAAAGCAATTCAAACATAGAACTTATTAAGACAGAAAAGGTGAAAATTACAAGTACACAAGGGAAAAAAGTTGAGAGTCCTGTTATTTTCTCAAAAATGATCCAATCACAGTAAAACAATGCTTGTTCGCATAACAATAACATGAAACAAATTTTTCTCCTTAGTTTATTGTTGAAGTTAGTATATCATTCTATTTATGTATTTTATTATTTGTAGGCACCTGCTGTAAAATCTTTTAGGTTCAGCGGGACCAATTTTGAAATGCATTCTACTGAATAAAGTGATTGGTTGATTGATTGAACCTGTTCAATCGGACACATACGGAATGTACCCTTGCAGTCAGTTTCATTGAAAAAACTTAAAGGCATAATATTTTTTTGCATCAATAATATTGATTAATATATTTTTATGAATAAAGATATAAGTTGGACGCATCTTGTATCATACATTTATCCAAATTTTACATAATTCAATAAGAATAATTTATTCCATTGTTTTTGACTCCTATCTACTCATTTATTTTCAAGTTCTCATGAACGGTATATACACGTATAATAATTACTATAGACTCAATTTACACCTGGGAGAGTCTACTTTGACTGAAGTAGTTTAAATTACTACATTTTCCTATACATTGAAATCGAGTGAATAGATTGCTCAAACAGAATCTGGAGAAATGCTTTATTTTCTCTTAAAGTCGAATGAAGTTGACTCTTATAGTTGAATTGTCTCTAAGGAGAAGTTACAAGCTACTTCCTCTAAACTGTATAGTAACTACTGTAAGGTTATAGTCAGTCTTCAAAGTGATTCATGCACATGAAAAAACAAACTTACTCTTTAGGATCATCAGTGGGATGATAGAGCGAGAAGTCGGTGAATGTGACGAGCACCCTCTGCTTGCCTCGACCCTGGAAGTCGAAGCGGCAGGAAGAGCGCGGAGGGTAGGGTCCCGGGTAGCCCGGCGAGATCAGTGTACCCGACTTGGCTACACTGCTGTCCAGCAATGTGTGATTGCAGTTTGTGGCTACATATAAACATATAAACACACATCAAAACGCCATTAATATTCTGATTTGAAGCATCCAAGGAAAACATTGAAGAAGCATAGTATATAATATATTTTATGTAGACAAAATATATGATCTAAGAAAATAAGCCGAGATCATCAATAAAATTATCCAATACCATGAATACGAAGAGGTCATCATTGGAAACAAAATTGAATGCTAAGTAGTTTCGAACACCATATTGGCCTATGCCTTGAGTAGAAACTCATAAGTTGATGAACTATAACGTTGATGTTAATGTAAGGGTACATTGGATGAATAATGAGCATCATAATATTGTTTGATTCTGTGATGTCATTTGCTTTGAAGTTTTAAGGATTTCACTTCTGAACGAAATCTTTGTTCAGTTCCCCCGACATTCAAGTCGACATTCAACTTCCATTGTAAGCCGCGAACGCGATCGACCTTCATAGGCACATTGTGAAGGATGGGTATGAACTGTACGGCTACGTCTCCATTTCCGTACACCAGGGTGACATTCGAATGTTTTTATCATGAACTAGAAGATAAGTGGTATCGATCGAAACCTAAATCTACACCACGATATACTAGTTATGTTTGCACCTCGAAAATCCATATGAATATGAGCTCATTGTACTTTTCACAATTATTTGTGAACGATCTGTGATTTCACCACAGAAATTATTTGTGAGAAGATCTCTTTATGTTTCTTACATTATATCCATGATGCCCGAACAGAGCATAACTTTTATATAATATTATAGATTTCTCTAAAAATTGAAGCACGACAATAGTCTATTTATATAGAAACTATTCCTATTTTCAACTTTCATTCCGACTTGCCAGGTAATCAATAAGTCCCACAATGGTTAATTTTTTCTACAGCTCACAAAATGTTGATCTCAGTGTTATCTTCTCTTATCTGATTAGCCCAATCCCTTGTTATGCTCCTGGGTTGTGAACAGCTCAGATCGACTTTGTCCAAATAGTTTATCTGATATACACTATTATATCTCGAGGGAACAATTTCCTGTTTGCCTTCTGAAACACGTCTTTTCGATATTGGGACAAGAATTTTCTGCACATTCCCGGCAGAATATTTTTGTCTTCAAGAACCCTGTTCTGGAAGTAGAATAAAAGAAGTATCATTCAAGAATAAAACTCTTCATGGGACCAATAAGAGTATCTTTCTCCAGAAATTGACTAAGAATTATACTTCTCTTAGCCTGGTAAACAATCTCTCCTTATATAGCACTCCACCTTTTGAATAATCAATTGGATTATAATGAGGAAATATAGATCATGAAATCATAGATCATTGATCGTGATTGTTCGAAGTAGGAGAAAAAGCCGGCATCCCAACAGCAGGGGACTCTACTTGACTTGATAATTTCACAGAAAAATAATCTTAGGGGGAAACATATCCCACTTAAAATGAAACTTCACTTGAAATGAAATGAATCTATTCATTAATTTACTAGCATTCTCGAGCCGTTGCGTTTGTTCGGCCGATTACATTATTCAATTATAGTAGGATGAACACATCGATTACGGGAGCTCGAGGTACCTGACTGTTATGCGATCCGTCTAGGCTAACAAATCCACCAATGGGGCATTTTGCCAAAATGTTACCGGTATAAATAAACTCTGTGTTGAAGAATATAAATGCACCTATATTCATACTAACTATATTCAGAGGAATGATGTCCAAAATAGCTATTTATGTATTAAGAGCGTAATGCGCGACTTTATCGCTCGCGCAAAACAGTTATCATGTTACGCGAAGCGGAGCGTGATAATTTCGCAAGAGCGATAAAGAAGCATTACGAGCGAATTACATACAAAATTTTTTCTACAACTGCCCAAACCTGTTGAATTACTTATGTCTGGTGGAGTTAATAATAATTTGTCTTCACTGATATCCATTATCCATCATGGCTGCAGAACCGGTACACCGTACAATTATTACCGACTTTTTAGGTTAAGATCTGACCTACTTTTGGGAGATGCTTATCATCAGCTGATTAGCGAGCGTAAAGAAACTCTTCTGCGCATGCGCGAATGATCAGGAAGCATAAAGAAAATCTACTGCACATGCGCAGATGGTTAGCGAGCGAAAAAGTAGATTCTCCTCAGAAATAAGCTGTTATACGAGGAGAATTATTGAGATATGTAAATTCTTTTTTTACGCGCAGTTGTAGAAATAGTTATTTGTATATCTAGAGTGAAAAGTACGACTTTTTCTCCCTGAGGGAAAAAGTTTGAAGCCCGAGGCGAAGCCGAGGGCAACAATTTTCCTGAGGGAGAAAAAGTATTTTTCGCTCATGATGTACACAATATTTTTCCTCCATCTACATTTTTTTATAGAAACTGCAAATTAAATCATTCTAATAACATACGTATTGGTGACAATGTTTCCTAACAACATAACCTAAAAACTAAAACCTAAAAACAGGTCGTCTGATAGGCACTGCTGATTGCGCTATCTATCGGCCAAAGTTGTAACAATCATATCAGCTGAGCTACCAAAAATGGCTGACTCAGATGGCTGACGCGGTTCAGATTTGAATTGCAGAATGCAGATCAAAAATATTTGTTGGCTGGTATTTTGAATAGAATAAAATATTTTAAAAATTGTATAAATTTTTATCGTCTACCAATATTAAGAATATAATATCATACAAACATATATTTCATGAGTTGATCAAATTTCTGGTTGTGGTATTGAATTCAGTTGACTCAATGACAGACACCTCTATTACGCTTTCTCATCTGAGCTTAGACCTTCTAACCTATTACCATGTAAGTTTTTTAAATAGAGATGCTTCCCATGTTATTTAAATGGAGTCACTTTTACTCCCTAGGGAGTTTTTCTGTTTTTTACTACCTAGAGCGAAAAAGTGACACTTTAGTATTATGTTTCAGGGAGTAAAGTAAGTACTTTAGACAGTAGGTGGAGGAAAAACAATTTTTCATTCAGTTATGTATCTCCATTCTCTCACTGAGTTAGCCTACTTCTATCCACCAGAGTTAGATACCCTTGCTACCTCTATTCAAAGAGGTTTCACACTTGGTTTAACACAATTTTCCACACTTTTCATTGTTATTCCAGTTGTGGCGACAAGAACACATTTACAAGTTTACTACATTCAATCACGTTTTTTCTAATCTATTACATTAATCTCTACATTTTCCACCTATTACATTCAAAGGTCACATCTAGTCATTATGGCTATCTTCCTCTAATGAACGGGATACGTTGAATTGTCAATGAATTTTATTTGTATCAAATTCCTAGTGAGATAAAAATTAAATACAAAATTGAATCCAATGTCCTAATGATGATCAGGACAAGTTTGAAGAAAAACGTTATCATTGAATGTCAGAGACCTAGTTATTGTTTCTTTTTCCTTTTTTCCTGCTCTTCTCTTATTACATTTTACGTTTAACTTCTAATCTTCTCGAGGTCTAGTCTTCTAGTCTTTCATCTTCATCATTGATAAACTGGCATGTGAACATTTTGGCAAATATGTATAAAAACCTGGTGGAAAATCTGAGAATTTTTTTTTTTGTTTAATCCCATTGCAATCTAGTCTAAGAAGACTAATGAGCAATTTTTTCCTAATATAATAATGGGTTAAATATTAATAAGATAGGTAGTTCTCACCAGGACTACTACTTCTAGCAACTAACTTGGAATTAACAATAGATAATAATAGTAATATATATATATATATAATATATATATATATATATATATATATATATATATATATAAATAGAGTAAATCTGAGAATTGAATGCAAAATTATATTATTCTAGACGATGATTGCATTTTTACAATCTTGAGTTATCGCTGCTTAGACTATTGTTTGAGTATTTATTCCATCTTGTATTCCATTCAGTCGCAATTCACTCACAAGTTAAAAAATGTAGGAAAGAACAGAGGGAAATCAATAGTCAGATCATCAAACAGTTATCAATATTGAAGGAGAATGTTCCCTGTTGTTGGGTAAAGAGTGGGAAATAATAAAGGAAAAGCGAAGTTGATAGTTATTGCTTGAATTGACCTGCTCTGGCGATACTATAAAATATTGCAGAACTGGATGAAAAATGTGATTTTGATTCATAATGAGTAATAGTAGTTCACAAATAGAGAAATAATACTGTGAAATTATAAATAACAATGAAATAGTAACGCCTGAAGAAGTAATCTTCTACTTTGTGGTTTAAACTGATTATGAATTTTATTGTATGTAGTAATATTCAGGAATTAATAAATAGGGTGAGAATAAGGTGATAGCACAGCTTGAATATATATTGTACCGTTGGAGGAGGTAGAATCTTTTAAGGACCTGGGTGTGATTTACAGCTCTGATTTTACATTCAATAAACATATAGACCTTTTGTGTAGTAGAGCCAATCAGCAGATGGGGTTTATCCTGAGAACATGTTCACCTTTCAATGATGTCTCACCCTTAATATTTCTGTATAAATCTCTTGTCAGAAGTATTCTTGAGTATGCGTCTGAAATTTGGAACCCTTATTGTAATGATCAAGTACTATTTTTGGAGCGTTTACAAAATAAATTTTTAAGGTACATGTACTTCAGGAAATTCCATTTCAATTGTCCGTTTGACTTTCCCTCTGCCACTCTGAGAAATATTTTCCAATTGCAATCATTAAAATCAAAACGAGATATTAAGTCTTTAATTTTGCTTCATAGTTTATTAAATAATAAAATAGATTCCCCATATTTGCTTTCATATATCAATATTTATATATCTACCATATCACGTCGCTCCACTTTCTCTTTTTTTGTGCCCCGTTCCAGAACTGTGAGTCACTATAATTCTCCGGTCAACAGAATTCAAAGACTTTTCAACTGTTACTCTGGGCAACTGGACATTTTCTGGTTCTCTCGTGAAAAATTTTATAGAATATTAAACAGTCTATTGTGAGATGTCCTTGCTCGGTCGTGTTGTCGATTATTTTTTGCTGTATATAGGTATGTATCGACGTTTTTGAGGAAGAAATACAAGTTGTCAAGAGAAGAAAAGTTTAACCACATCAAAATAAGGGAAGACCTTGACATGGAAACGCGCATCATCAGAAAGGAATTATTCCCATTTCTTATGGAATACAAGAAACGAGGTAAACAGGTCCTAATGAAAAAAGATAAATTAATGATTGACGGTGAGCTCTACAACCTGGATAGCTTGAAAGAAGCATATAATAAGGAAAAAGAAAAAAAAAGGCCAAGGAGTGAGGGAAACTCTCCCACAACAGGAGGCGACGGTGACGCAAGCACCCAAAACACAAATACGGAACGACTCGTGAAGAAAAAGAACTTGAATACAATGGAAACATATATAAAGAGAATTGGAAGAGAGCAGGGTGGTGTGGAAGAGCCTTCACAACCACAATAGCAACCACGGCGTGGAGTTAGAATAGCAAGAACGGAAAATGAAAGGAAACCAACTGATAAAGACTTCGGAAAGGATGGAAGATCGGCGAAGAGAAAAAATCAAGATAATATCATTATACTCACATATAATTGTAGATCTCTTAGGGAGAACTGGAGAGTGGAACAGCTGGTGGAAGAGGTCAAAAATGTAGAATGGGATATAATAGGACTTGCGGAAGTAAGGAGAGACGGAGAACAATGTTTGAGCCTGGATGATGATAATATTGTTATGTACGTGAATGGCAATGGTCCAACAGGAGGAACAGGTTTTCTAATAAACAATGCGACAAAAAAGAAAATCATAAGCTTCAAGCAACATACTCACAGAATATCGACAATAATTTGGAAACTCAAAGAAGGAATGGGTAGAATTAGAATAATACAAGTCTATGCACCAACATCAAATTCAACTGATGAGGAAATTGAAGAACTATATGAAGAACTGAATGATGCCTTAGGAAAGGATATATGTAGGTACAATATAATAATGGGAGATATGAATGCAAAAATTGGCAAGAACAACGGTGAAAAATGTGTTGGAAACTACGGATTTGGTGAAAGAAATGAAAGAGGAGATAGGCTTGTTGAATTTGTTGAAGGGAAAAATATGTATTTGATGAACTCCTTCTTCCAGAAAAATGAAACAAGAAAGTGGACTTGGATGAGTCCGGATGGAGAAACAAAAAATGAGATTGACTTCTTCATAACAGACAAAAAACTCATTGTACAAGATGTGGACGTAGAGAATGATGTTAACATAGGAAGTGACCATAGACCAATTAAGATGATTATAAAAATAGAAGAGAGAAGAAGATTCAACAAAAAAGTCCGCACGAGACTGAGTTCAGAAGCACTAAAAATGAAATCATTTGAAGAGAAATTGGAAGAAAACCTAGCTCATGGAATGAATACTGAATGCTCCGATATGGAAGACATATCAAGTAAACTATCTGCTATTATTAAAAGTACAAGTGATAACTTGAACGACAGAGAAGGAAACAGAAAACGTTCAACTCCAAGAGAGATAATCAGACTTTTGGCAAAAAGGAGAAGACTGAAAACGTCTGATAGGGATAGAATTGAATTTACTGAAATTTCCAAATTAATAAGGCGAAAATGGAAAGAATGGACAGCGCTCAAGAAAACTGAAGAATTAGAAGACACAATTAAATCAAGAGGAAGTATTAAACAAACATTGAGAAGACAACAGCTAGGCACCAATATAATGATCTCGATGAAAAATGAGACTGGCGAGGAAGAGAGAGAAGTGGAAGGTATTCTCAGGACAATCTGTAACTTCTATGAAAAATTATATAGTATACAGGGGCCTGAAACAGACACACCAGCAGAGTGCAGTGGAAGGAGAGAGGAACAGCTGGATGCAGGTCAAGTAGAAAATAGCCTTCCAATCCTGGAAAGTGAAGTGGAGAGAGTAATAAGCAAATTAAAAGAAGGAAAAGCGGGAGGACCGGATAGAGTTACAAATGAAGAAATAAAAGCGGGAGGAAGAGCTGTAACCAGTATACTAGTCAAGTTGTTTAATATATGTCTAAAAAATAGAAAAGTTCCTGATTTATGGTTGAAGGCTAACCTAATACTACTGTATAAAAAGGGAGACAGAAAAGAAGTAAAGAACTATCGCCCAATAAGTCTCCTCTGTACAATTTACAAAGTCTTCATTGCAATAATAACATACAGAATAGGAAGAAATTTAGATGCCGCAACACAGAACGATCAGACCGGATTCAAGAAAAATTTCTCTACACTAGACAATATCTTAGTACTGCTGGAATTGATACGAAAGGCGAGGGAATACAATTTCCAAATGGTCCTACTATTCATCGACTTTGAAAAAGCATTCGATAGTGTAACAACCAACGCTATTATGAATACGTTAGCTGGACTTGGTGTTGAAGATGAATATTTACAAATTTTTAAATATATATATGAGAATATGAAATTAGAATGTTCAGTAAGAGGAGAGAGTAAAGAGATACGTGTGAAAAGAGGATTAAGACAAGGTGATGTGCCATCTGCAAAAATATTTAATGCCGTTTTAGAAACAACCTTCAAAAATTTAGACTGGCAAGATAGAGGCATAGATATCAATGGGGAGAGGTTGAACTGCTTGAAATTTGCCGATGATATTGTTCTTATAGGAAGAAGTGCAAGTGAAGTTAAGGATATGTTAAAGGAGATGATGGAAGAAACAAAACAAATAGGCCTTAAAGTAAATTTTGAAAAATCAAAGGTTATGAGTTTCAATTGTCAAGCAGATGAAGTAATTGATTTGAACCAAGGAAGAATTATCGAAAATGTCAACAGCTTCATATATTTAGGGCAAAGAATTGGAAAAGACGGTCAATGGGGAGAAATCACAAGAAGAATTGCGTTGGGATGGTCAATGTTTAAAAGATTTAATCACCTTTTCCGCTCCACGGTTATTATGGAAAATAAGCGAAAATTACTTCAGATGTGTATAATCCCAGTTATGTTGTATGGCTGTGAAACATGGACTCTCACAGGAAAAATTATCAGGAAAATGAGAACTAGTATGAGAGCAATGCTAAGGATCATGTTGGGAGTTACTAAAAGAGATAAAAAGACGAAAATATGGATATCCAAAGAGACAATGGTTGAGGACATAGGACGGTTGATAGTAGAAAGAAAATGGAACTGGGCAGGACATATCGCGAGAACAAAAGACAACAGATGGACAAAGAAGATAATAGACTGGTATCCACGAACACTGAAGAGAAGCAGAGGACGACCAACCAACAGATGGGACGAGGAATTTAGGAGAGTCTGCGGTGGAGCAACATGGCAGAGGGTAGCACAGGAGAGGACGGAATGGGAGAGGATGAAGAAGGTGTACGGCGGTGTTTGGCTATACAAAGACTAAATTTCAAAAGTGAATGTTATTTATCATGTTCATATTTCATTTGGTGCCAACCAAAGAAGTAACCTCAGCGGAAGCTGATTTGCAACCATGAAAATTTTATTTTATTTTTACTATGTACCAATAGGTAAATACTGTAAAAGTTGCAATAAAAGGTTTATTTATTTATAGGTATGTATCTATTGCACTGTGTACTTCTTACTCATTTTGTTGCTTCATTGGCAGGTATCAGTCCTCTGACATTCATTTGTTAGTTTTATCCATTCTTTGTAACATTTTTTATTTTAATTTAAGAATCTTTTCATTTCTATATCAGTTTTATGATAATTTTCTTGTATACATATTTTTTTTCCTTCTCTTGTATTTGTATATATATATTTTTTTTAACATTATTGGAATTGTAAGTTACATTGCTCATTGTTAATCTTGTATTGTTGTATTTGTGAAGGAGACACATTAGGGGTAACCTGTTGTCTCCATAAATAAATAAATAAATAAATATCGATAATATCCTGTAAAATTTGATTACAAGCACTTCTATCGTGGATACAGAATATAACTATTCTCATTCTGGTGTTAACCTATTTATTAGCCTGGTATTGATGAGATCCAAACCATTCGATTCCAATTATAATTTTCCATTAATAAGGCTCACAATAGGTAAACAACTAGTAAAAATCCCATCTTCCTCTCTCTTACGTGATTCTTATGTTGGTCAACAATACAGCACGTATTTTTCTACCTTTTCAACCGACTTCCCGTTTTCCCAACATATTGAAAATTGGAATGCAAGGAAAAGCTCGATGTGGGCTTTGGGAAATCCTTGAAGAGGTTTTTACAACCTTTTTTTCTCGTTCAACACAACACATTCACCTAGAAAGCTCTAAAGCATCCAGCGCCGCTCCTTTCACCCAACAAAAACGAGCCAGTCTTTAGTTTCTCCAATACAAGCCTATTTGTAATGAAAACGCCCAACTTTTTTCGTTCGTTCAATGAGAATAAATACGTTCGACTCTTGATTCCAACTAGCACTATGTCTTTCAGTCGATTGGTTCTATAAACTTGTATTTCTCACTCTGCACAAATCGTGAAAGGAAACTTCTAGAACTCTGAGTTTTCATCTTGAGCCTGGATTTAATCCAGAAAGTATCTCAACAGATTGATAGGGAACGTTCGACCGGATATCATTGGATTATTAAGATTAAATTTAAAATTCCAATATTCATTTTTGTATCTGTCCTAGATTAAATATGATTCTTTTTAATCCACTTTCATAATTTTGTAGTGCTAATTCATTGATAAGGGAGTGAAGCACACTGAGATTACAATTGGTTATCACAGTAACATTCAAGGAAAACAATACGTTAGGAATCCTCCCACATCGAGTTTATAGATTTTCTTTATCTGACCTCTATTTAGTATATTCACATGAATAGAAATGTAAATTCGAGTAGACCCGAACAATTAAATTCCTTTTATGAGAGGCAACCACAATAATTATTATAAGACTCAGTTTATGGAAACAGCAATTTACGTGTATGGTAATTTGATATGAGAACCCTCTAGTTATCTTGAAGAAAAAGTGATAAATCTGCATATTAGATCTGAGTTAAATCAGAAGTAAATTCTATGTGACTAACATTATAGTATGACCGACAATGTCAGTCGATCTGGAACAAGGACTTACGGTATAACGGTTTCCACCATTAGGAAATCTCATGCATTGACTACAACTATAGAATTCACTATATACACTACAACTATAGCAATCATTTGACTACCTAAAATTGAAGGACTCAAGTACAAGTATAGTACCTATTTACTAGCCTTGACCCTACGGTAGGTGTGTAATGACTAATGTATCACTGATGACACTCGGTACACCTTTTGGATGGTCTAATGAAGATGTGAATTCAACTATTCCTACTCCTATACTGCAACGTCCTACTAATTTTGTGATAGTTTAGAAATGCAGCTGGATTTGAACTCCCGATGGAAAATTGAGTGAATTGTTCTACAAATCGACCAACAAAATATATCACTAAGGAATTCCAATTTTCCTCTTTTTTACTTTCCTTGCCCTATTATAGCCGACTGATTACTCGTTGCCATCGCTCAAACTACTTAGTTTTGCTGGTAACGCCAATGATAATATTATAATCGATTTTTAAATGGAAAATATTTTAATTTTAAGTTTTTGTAATGTATTGTATATGAACATTTTTATATTTTTCACATTTTGTAAAGTTTGTTTAATGATTTTGGCAATAAATATTATTACCATAGGTAAGGAAAGTATTGCTTTCCAAAAAAAATTAAGGTACCCTAATTTCATGTTTTCTATACGTTCCAAGGCCCCCTGAGTTCAAAAACATAATTTTTGGGTGTGTGTGTGTGTGTGTGTGTGTGTGTGTGTGCGTGTGTGTGTATGTCTGTGAACCAGTGAACTCTATACTAACGTTAGTATAGAGTTCAGTGCTGTGAACACGATAACTCCATTCCTAATTAACCGATTGACTTGAAATCTTAAACTTAAGGTCCTTATACCATGAGGATCCGACAATAAGAGATTCAATTCAATATGGCGGGAAAAATGGCGGATAATTACTAAAAAATCATGTTTTTCACGTTTTTCTCGAAGACGGCTTCAACGATTTTCTTCAAATTTATACCATGGATAGCTACCCATAAGCCCTATCAACTGGCATGAGTCTCATTTCTGTGAAAATTTCAGGAGCTCCGTAATATTCTTGAGAAAAATGGCGGATAATGACTAAAAAACCATGTTTTAACGGTTTTCTCGAAAAAGGTTATAACGATTTTCTTCTAATTCATACCATGAATAGCTTATTCATAAGCCCTAACAACTGACATGAGTCTCATTTCTAGGAAAATTGCCGGAGCTCCGTAATATTCTTGAGAAAAATGGGGGATAATTACTAAAAAACCATGTTTTTTACGATTTTCTCAAAAATGACTCGACTGATTTTTTTTCAAATTCATACCCTGTATAGTTATTTATCAGCTCTATAGACTGGCATGAATCTTTTTCCTGGGAAACTGATGGGGGTTCCACTCCATCCTTGAGAAATGGACTGTCCGACTGTGTAACCTCCTTCTCGTGCATGAGGTAGGTAGGTGAGCAGTTTATGAAAAAAAAAACACTTAGTCGAGATATTTCATCTTTAGAACAGCTGTTTTGACGACTTTTAAAAAAATCATCGAATTTCACACTATTTACACAAAGGAAAAAGTACTCTGAAAACAATTATATATACACATATACAGTATCTTTTTTCTGTATAGGACTACTTTTATAGAAATAGAAAAAAAAAAATAAAAATCTTAGTAGCCTACCCTTTTTGAAATATTTAATCACAACATGTTCCGGACATTGATGCCATTTTCAAGTGATATGGAGTAAATGAATAAATACTGCTAGAAGATTCTTATTTTGATCATAAATGTTAGTGTATTCATATGATTTTATGAACTAAAACTATAAATTGTGGATTCAAATTCGCATGATTCTATCAAAAATGGGGTTATTGGTGTCTAATTGGATTAAGTTTATTATTTTATCTCTGTTTAATTTTGCTGCTTTTCATGTACAGCAAGATAAGTTTAAAATATCTGGATTCTATAAACTTAAATGTAGTGATTGCCACAAATTCCATATCGGACAAACGGGTAGAAATTTCCATATTAGATTTAGAGAACATATAAAAGCACTAAAATCTAAAAATTATACACAAAAGTCGGCATTTGCTGAACACTTGATAGATTTAGGCCATAATTTTACAGTTATGAATTCCAATATGAAAATACTAAATTATGTTAATAAAAGTGGTAAACTGAATGTTAAAGAAGAATTTCATATTTATAAAGCGGCAAAGTTAAACAGAGATAAAATAATAAACTTAATCCAATTAGACACCAATAACCCCATTTTTGATAATATCATGCGAATTTAAATCCACAATTTATAGTTTTAGTTCATAAAATCATATGAATACACTAACATATGATCAAAATAAGAATATTCTAGCAGTATCCATTCATTTACTTCATATCACTTGAAAATGGCATCAATGTCCGAAACATGTTGTGTTTAAATATTTCAAAAAGGGTACTAAGATTTTTATTTTTATTCTATTCTACATATATAGTAGTCTGATCGTAGCTGCAAATATGTTGCCGCCAATCGTCATTATGTTATTCCCCTAAATTATTCTCGTTTAAGAATGAGGCTCACAGTTCAATGAGCAAGGAAAGTTGTGTGAGTGTACCACACCAGATTTTTATACTTGTTAATACAATCATATTAATCAAAACATAGCCCGGCGCCCATCTTATACATTTATCCTTACTGAATACTATTATTTCTATATAGAGATACTAATATTAGGTTATGGTTTGGTATAAGAGAAACGTTGTTGATGATGAGCGATTAATGCTCATATAGTTGAGTGATTGAGGATGATGATGATACTCTGTTTTCGATTTTTTAATGAAAGAGATTTTTTGATTTTCAGATTGGTGGCCAGGGCTATCACTAAAGTTGAGCCCCATAATGTCATAATATGACAGTCAATATCATTATATTGACTGTGTACAGGCAGACCCTTGGATAAGCGAAGTCCCAGCTTTGAACGGAACGTACTGATAGTAAATGCAGATAAGATGTTATCTTCCAGCTTCGACGCTAATATTCATGTCCCTGCAGAGCATGTATCAGCTTTTCAAAAATACTCCCACACTCCCACAATAGTTCACTTTGAATCAATGAGCTAATAACATAAACCTTCATGATGCCCCTCAATACTCGGATGGATTAAAATTGTGCATCACGTGGTATTTAACGTGTTATGTGATGTCGCCGTTGAATGGCGCGATCGTTGAATACTGGAAAGCCATAAAATCGCAAAGAGATGATAAATGGACTTCAATGGAGCTTTATTTCATGCCATAAAGTTGGTTGGGCGCAAGCAAACGCCAGCCAGCCATGCAGGCTTTCATGGCTACAATAAAACGGGCATTAAGCTATAGTGAGATTCACTTGGATCTGTCAGCATTGATTGAATGGCAAGCATTGATGCTATACATAGGGAATGCTGACAGTTGAAAGTGGACACTGTGCGTTCACATTACTCGCTTGCCAAGTTTCAAGAATCCTTGCTAGATTTTCCTGTCAGTTGTTCCACGATCGTGCATTTTCTTTGCAATCTTGCAGTTATCAATGCTTTAATGACATTTTGTTTTCAACGATAATTGCTATACACTCCCTACTACTCTTTGCATTCATAGATCTGGTACGATGCTTCCATTAGCACAGTTTTTATGTTCTCTACAATTCATTACACACATGAGAATCTAGTTGGATTTCAATTTCCAATTCTCCATACAATTCTGTCATGAATATTACGAAACAATATTGTATTTGTTTTTTGGAATGTATTTGATTGTTTATTTATTGTTTTGAATAAAGAATTAAAGAATTGAGTTGAGGTCCACCACATCTACACAACGAATAAAAGTATTACAGAAGTGTACGCTAAACCACTTGCAAGAATTGACGTTTGAACAGCACTGTAATAATATTGAATAGTTTTCGAGTTGATTGAAACAGATGAGTTCCCTCTCACAACACCCTTCCCACCACTCCTTATAAACTTTACCACAATTCGTCAGGTGTATTATAAAAATGATAATTAATTCTTATTCATAATCAGCTTTGGACAATGTTCATCAACTCTTATTTGGCAACAATTGCACTCATCTGTTCCCATTTCCATCGGGCTATTTTTATGCGGTTGACTCTTTAGTGTTGAGCAATCAATATAATTTAATGGAAGCTACTTCCGAATTGACTGGACAGCATTAGAAAAAGAATGTGCAGTTTCCGTGCAAGAATTTTGATGTCTGGCTAGGTGTATAATGCAGACAATTCAATTGAGTTGGCTGCATACATGATTCAAGGAAGATACATTGGGTTGGATAGCAAGTGGAAAAAATAATAACTCCATGATTGAAATACCACATGAATTGAATCATATTCACTAATAAGAATGTTTCACCCGATAAATCAATAATTAATGTCTCCTGATTATAATAGATGTGCCGTGATATAAGTTATAGTGTTGTATGATATAAGATATAGAATTAGTGAACTAATATAACATCACATCTATTTTAATCAGATTCTGATTCTAGAGAATAAACGAGGCACTGATTACAAATAAACCAAAATTGATCTAATTATGAATAATAATTTCATTTTAAATGGGATGGATATAGTAAATAACTTACATGAGGCACTTGCACTGACAGATGGTCCGTTTTGTCCCGGACTTCCCGTTTCAACTGGAAAAGAAAATAATATGAAACAATGTCTTTGAAAATAAGAAATTTTTCTAAGAATTATTAATTGAACTAATCTTTTTGAATTATGAAGAGACAATAAGTTCAAGAAAATGAGATAGAATACAAAGTAGAACTGTGATACAACTTCTTATCTATTCTTATCTATGTTAATATAGTTTTCTTGCGCTCTAATATTGTTGAATCTGCAAATGATTCATTGTTAATGACTTGGCAAATGTTGGATATATTTGATTGTATTTTCAGCTGAATAGAGAATTATGGTGATGATGATGATGCCATATTGTGAAGACTATCAGGGTTCTTCCACTGATTTTTCATTCCATGGAACTCAGTAACTACAGGAGCCTCATGGTTGAGAATTGATTGATAATATCGAATGATCCCAATCAGGAGTTTTTGAGGTATCTTCTGATTAATTTCAAAGCATTTGACGTGACGTCAGATTCATAAATTGTCCATTCGAGACCGGGATGGATAATGTAATGAATGATGATATTATAATCTGTTATCAGAACTGGTAAGCTGCTTGATCCTTGAAGGGAGAGGAGGATTCTGAATAATATATCGATGGACAGCATTATTCATCTGAATAATAAATGAATCATCATTCATTCATGACCCTGATTGGACAAGTATATGTGACGACCTAGAACCACTCTCCATTGCCACTTCCAAAATATGATCTAATATACGGAACGTATGAATTGAGTAGACAGTCTAAGGAGAACTAGAATTTAAGCTTTCATATTATGTGAATGGATTCTTCTTAGGGGAAAACTTATTTGAAATTCACACGGAAACTAGAGTGACACATTTTCAAGGTGATTCCCCACTGGAGACACGTGTCTTACACAACGAACCACAATGACAATTCACTATTCATATACATCATAGAGGGAAATACATTTTAAAATGCAGACAGGGAATTATCATAGCGTGAGAACTTGCAATTGTCAGAACTGTGATCCGCATATATTGGCGTTGTGTGTGAGAGGGAACGGAGTGAATGAGCTGCATTCAAATAGAGCGGCGCGTAATACCGGTTGGAAACAGAAATGTAAGTGGTTTACGATGACATGACACAGGGGAGACCCTGTGGGAGGCAGACAGCAAGCTGCTCTAATCCCGGAGGATGCGAATTATGGAGGAACACTGGCAACATACAGACGGGAATTCTCCAGAATTCCTTCTGCTAAGCCGTGCGAGCGGCTCATGCCAACTTCAACGATAGCATGCTCTAGGATGAAGACCATATTCTCACTAGTGAACATAATTAGCAACGAAAGTGATAAGACACGATTAAATTTGGAAACTTGGAGATTCAAGAAAATCTAGAGAACACACCCTGAGAACACTCTCTTCTCTCATGAAAATTTCATGCTCCAGTGGATGAAATACTTTTTATAGGAACATAATTTTTTTGCAATACAGAGACAAATAGTGAACTACATTGCTTAATTTCCTCAAGATAATTGTTTTTTTAGCAACGAAAGTTATAAGACACGATTATATTTGGAGACTTGGCGATTCAAGAAAATCTGGAGGACACACCCTGAGAACACTCTCTTCTCCCATGGAGCTCTTATGCTCCAGTGGATGGAATACTTTTTATAGAAACATAAATTTTTGCAATACTGAAACAATGAGTGAACTAGATTCTACCATTTCCTAATGATAATGGTTGATAGATTATCAAGCTTCGAAGCATTCAAATTATAGGAATGAGAGAATATAAATGAGTTTGTTAAAGAATGTGAGTGAGATATCGCCCTATCAAGCAGGTTATTTATTCGAATGAGAATCTAATGAATCATTATACTTTTGATGCTAAGATGTGGATGAGAGAGTTACATAACTGAAGTGAATTATTTGTTTCGAAACTCATTACATATGAGGAAATGTGAAATTTGAGAAACGTCATTTTAAATACTTTGACATGTCGAAGTGGAAGTTGGAATGTAGTACACGATAGTTCGATGTCAAAAATATATTTCTTGCTCAAGTGCACTGACGGTATGCAAAGCACAAGACCATAAAGATGGAAGTTATGATAGCTCAAGTATTTCTTCCCAACAGGAGATTGTCTGGACTTTTACAAGTGGCCATAAGAGCGTATTGCAAAGTTGAGAGAAAAAGAGATAGTGGAGAGTGAGGGTGTAAGAAAGTAGAGTGAAGAGAGACGAGGTGGTTTGTTTTGGAAAAGTTTTATAGGATCATACTCTTCTATCGCTCTATGATCGTTTTCAAGATATGAAACTTGTAGAGGACAGAACACGTATTTGCATTGCTAAGCAATACGCTTCAGACATGGATTCCTGATAGCGATCAATCTCTGAAATCTGAACTATAAGTCGAGCACTCATAGCAGGCAAATTTAAGTAAAGTTCGTCGCCAGAGAGACAAAGTCGGTATTTTTATTCGAAACTATCGATCAGCGCCGACTCGAAGGCCACATATAAGTCGCAAAAGCCCAAGGCAGGAGGAAGGCTTCCAGCTTCCAGCCGACTTTTGAAACAACTAAATCTGAAACTTGGAGGCAGCCGACACCGCCGCTGATCCTCGATCATGTCCCGAGAGAGGCGGTAGGCGAGGGGGCGGTACGGTGCCAGTGTGTGGCCAACTTTTGAACACTGCGATACCAGAAAAGCGATACCGCACAGCTGTGGCACGCCAGAAGTAACGGATAGGGGACATTTTAGATCATTTCTCAAACAAGAATAATAGAACAATACTTTTTGTTTCTTACTAGTTTTTTTTGTTGAAATACTTTTTGACCTCTCACTCACACAGTCCTTGTGAAGAAAAATCCAGTTGTGGAATGATTTAATGATATTGTTTCAATTTTTGATTGAGTTTTTGAATACTCTTGATCGGAATTTGGAGAATCTTAATTGTACTGAAAAAAAAAACATGGAGAATCTTAAGAAGCCCTCACTGTCACTACTATTATTGAAATAAAATAACATTTATTTTCCTTTTAGTCTACAATACTCTCATCAACTTGGAAATCATCCACTTTCATATAGAAAAAATATTGTAGAAATTTGAAATCGCGGTTCATATTCCAATTATAATTTGTATTATGCAGTTCATTATGTAAGTCTTTGTCTCTTTGAAACTCCAATTGAAACTTCAATTGAAACTCCTTCAATTGAGTCACGTCTCCTGGGCCGAATTATTTAGAGCCATTCAAATTACAGTAAGTGACGAGTAAGTGTCATGACAGGTAAGTGAAAGTAAGTGACAACAAGTAAGTGACAGGAATCATTTAAAAAAACTTCTAAGCACTTTTGAATCATGCGATTCATGGATATATTTGGTGAAGACGAACAAAAAACATGTTTTATCAAGTATAAATCAAATAATTATTGAGCAAATGACTTTGGATCTAAACTCACTTGGAGATAAAAGCTCCATTAAATACCATTTATTGCTTCATAATCGAACTAATTGCTACAACTTATAAAAAAAATAATCAAGACTCATAAAAGCCTTTGGTCATAAATGAATTTCAGAAATTCAAGGAATTTGAGGAATGAATTAAATGATATGTATTGGATTGTTGAATTATTTAGAAGAACTGGATTCAAGAATGAATTGTTCACATTCAACATTTTTCTCAGTCATTCACATGGTAAATATTCTTGGAATGATTATGCAGGAATGAAAGTATACCATGAAGAATAGGGAATGGAACCATTCTACTGGATCTCAATCGACCAGTATATCACATAAGGTAACATCTCTGATTTGAATGATTGCAAAATGATGTTTTCGGAGTCACTCGTGCATGGTTGATTTACCTAGATATTTCAACTTGAATGTTCCAACTAATCTCCCTCATACAGGTGAAAATTACAAAGCAAGCTCAACTCCAAAAACGTGCATGTTGATACATCAGACTTTCTGCTTTCCAATTAATTACCACCAACAAAAGAGAAAGCAGCGACGAACTAGAGTTGATTCAGAGCCATTAATAGTGTAGTTGCAGCTTGTCGCATAGGAGAAGAACTAGTATTTAATTGGAAAGATCTCGAATTACAGTCAAAGCATGATGTTCAAAGAGATTTGGAACAGATTCGTTGTTGTCTCCCATGACAAGGTCTTCCCCGTCCCCCGGCAGCAGTCAATGCCTGTCTTGGGTTGGGTTGCCTCTAACACGCGCGCGTCTTTTGAACAACACGATCCAACACAGTTTGTCGGCTCATTTTCGCTTTTCCACCTTTGTCGTCTTGCTTCACCTCCTTTGTCAACCGACTTTTCCTCCTCTTTTTATTGACGACTTCTTAGCTGCCACACCCTATATTGCATCGCATCTCTAAGAAACCCATGTCAGATGTTCAAGGAGTAACATGGAATCCATTGAATCTATTGATAAGTTACAACACTATGTTCAATAATAATAAATATGGAATTTGTTGTGAGATATCAATTCCACAATAAACAATAGAGTTATAAATTTGTTGGAGATATCAACTCAATTTTCCCATCAATTGAATTTTCGAAAGTTGCAGTGGGAGGGCGTTTGCAGACTTTGCAGTAACATTAAAATGAAAGGATTTCTGAAGCACTATTCATCAGTCAATCTTGTAGTATTACTAGTTTGAAAGTTTGTTTTATCCAGAAACGTATCACTTTTTACACTGTTGAATGGATTTGTATATTTCTTGAAAACATTGCTCTCCATGGGGACCTGTTAAAACCCATATCGACTTTGTATAAAAAGGAATTAAAATGTTAAATCCTTTTTTTGTGCATTTTTGATTAGGAAAGTAAATTGGAATTGATTTTAGATGGTTATTGTATCTCTGTTTAAAATCGATCGAATTGGATACAGATTAGCATTTTTATGGCTGTCAAGATAGTAGTTTTCCCATGAACCACAGAGACGACATCAAGTTACCTGAAGAGATCTGTCTCATAGCTAGTAAACCATTGATCCTAATAATCGCAATAACAATTTGAAAAACTTTGCATCATCCAAGAAAAGGTTCAAATTGAATGGTTATACAAATAAGCCAATTGAGGTGACTTCAAGACTTGAAACAATGTTATTTGTGAAGATCAAAGACAAGTTTAGGAAATGGCTGGAGGAGATAGTGGCCGAGAAATGCGGTGGTGGAGTAATCGACTAATGGCTCGAATGAGAGCAACGTGCAAACTTTACGGCTACAGGGCAAGTTGAAGGAAGATTCAGCTGTAGGGTGAGGAGTGTGGCACATGTAGTGTCGTGATAGTACTCTTACTTCGAATTTCTTCACCTCCCTGATTCAAACTGATTTGTTTTTGTAGAATTATGAAGAATAGTACTCATTGATATTACTGTTCACTTCTCGGATCGATTTATTATTTTCTTCTTGTGTTATTTTTGAGAACTTTATCATATTCTTCGTTGAAACAATCTATGGAGGTTTGTAGCAAAAACATATCGTCTGTGATAGTACTCCAGCTCAAATCTTCGTCACATCAGCGATTCAGAGATTCGAATTTTCATTCGTAGAATACTCATTGGATCGATTTATTATTCTCAACTTATTAAATTTCCAAGATCTGTCACATTATTCGGTGGAAACATTTTGCCATAAAGTTGTGTAGCAGAGCTGTGTCTCTTGGATAAAATTCAAATTTTCTTTGAAATGATTCTCAAAAATTTCTCCATTCTTGGATCTAATTACAGTCCCTACCACCTTTCTTTATGATGTTCGATAATACAGTATCAGTGATAATATATGATGAGTCTTCATGAGGAGTGATTCATTATTGGTCTATTCATTGTGATGATAAAAACTTGTTACTCAAGTTCATACTCAAAAAGGTAAGCTGGTGTAGATCGTTCCTAGAACATGTGGTTCGTTTGCAATAGAATCTTAACCTCTTAAGACTCGGAAAAGTTGATAAGAGAATTCCAAATTCTATTGTCAATTCAAACTTCAAAACAAGGATCTTTTTCGAAACTGCTACAGCAATGGATATAATGGAGAAATGAATCTATGAAAAGATACAGAACAGCCTATAGATAAATTTTTCAAAACTCCTCAAGTCACGACTTTTCCAATTCCCAAGACATGAGAGGATCTCTGATACGAGGACCTAGAATGAGGACTCAACAGATGAGAGAAAACCAGTTTCTAAAACTGAAAGATGATAAAACTCGCGAGAAATCTTCAAATTTCTAATTGAAGAATGTCAGTTGATGGTTCGATTAAAATATTACCGATGAACTTGATCCGTTCATCTTTCATGAAATATCAAAGCTTGCGAATCTCACTCAATGTACTTTTCACCTCAAATTATTCCACAATCTCTTATCTGGTCGTAAGTGTGGTCCATTCACTGATCAGAACAGTCTCAATTCATTATTGAAAATGAGATCAATATTACTTGGAAGCGCTCTGGCCAGTATGTTTCTCCAAAACTCAAACTCTAGTTTGGACCAATAGCTGGCTCAATTGAAACACATTATGATGAATGCAAACATACATTGATTTAACGGGTTTAATGACTGAACAGACATTGGATGAAGCGACCTTCAGCAGTCAGTCCTTCATTGCTAAACAATGGAATCCAGATGTTGAATATAATTCATATCAAATGGAACCCATCATTCATACTCCAATTGTTGGTTCTGGTCAATCAATAGTCAATGATGATGTGCTACTTACTTGTGTTGTTGATAACCGGCTGAAACTCGTAGAGGGCGTTGAAGCCCTGGCCGGGCCACTGCGAGTCGGCGAGGAACTCGATGTAGAGATGCGGGCCCGTGGAGAGCACCTCCACCTGCGCCACCTGGTTGCACACCTCGCGGATGACGGGCGCCGTCGCCGCTCGCCCGTCGAACACCTTGATCACGTCCGCTCTGTTCAGGCATCTGCAAACAACACCGGTTTGAAAATATTTCATTCATCGATACAATTATTACAATGATCTATACTAATAGATATCATAATCCGAGAATGGAAAACTATAACCTTAGCTTGTACTATTCCTCTTTCAAACTTCAACGATAATGAAGTCCAAAAGGTTATGTGTATGTCACGCATATTTTTAACAAAAAGGCCCAATTTCTATGACACTTATTGAATGTAAGGAACTATTGAATCTATATTAGATCAAAAGCTTGAACGGTTTATTCGAATTAATAAGTCATGTCCAAGTCAAGGTCAATGGAATAAGATAAGTCACACAAGAGTTAAAATCACTGGCTATAAGTGTGGAACACTCATTGAATCTAATGGACTATGATATCTTTATAGGTTGAATAGTCCATGAAATATTGTTTTTTTTTTTTGAGTAATGAAATTCATCACTCATTATCTATTATGTGACCAATCTACCGGCTCATAGCCTATTAGATGAGATTGATGCTCTTTAAATACTATAAATCTAATATGAAACGTTATAGATTAAACGTTCCCAGTTCTCAGTGACATTATTAGTCCAATTAAATGCAATATTTCAATTTGACTCGGGGTTTTACTCATCTAAACTGGAAATTCCTTAACCTATTTTTGGAACTATTTTTATACAAATTCAAGGAAGGAACAGTTTTGGGCTGTCCAACCTGTTGCTCCTTTTTCAATCATTATACCCCTCATGTTTTGTGCATCATCGAATGTACCAATGGGTAGAGTATGATGGTTTTACTAATATCATTCAATATTAGATGTAACCTCTTTAATATCAGACAGTAAGATTGAATTTAAATCTTTTATTCATATAGACTACTATATAACATACTGGCTCATACCAACAATATAGCCAACTATTCTTCATAAGTGGAGTGTAATAATTGGAGAACTATTGGATGAAATAGAGTGGTTTCTAGTTGATTCTTAAAACGCTCGTCGTGAATACAAGTATTCACCAATATACCCTTTCAAAATTCCTTAGAACTTACAACGCCAGTTCTTGAAGCTCTCTGGATCCTTATATGATATAACTGGAACCTTATTAATATAATTTCTTAATATACTTGTTCTGGCTGATAAAATGAATATCATCAAAGGATGATAAATATTGAGTGCTCTGAATAAGGTTAATATTATTTGATTCTATGATTTTAAGTACTGCTAAATATTTGTTGGTACCAAAACAGCTCAAACTATATAACACGAGATGAGTTAGGATATAATAAAAAATTCTATAAGTTTGTATGCTGACATAAAACACGAAATATATTCCCATAAAACAGATGTGCATAAGATATTCGATAAATCTATAATTCACTTAAATAATCTACTTTTAAAATCTGAATAATTATCACAGGCTTTGCTAATATTCACAATAATGAGTTTCAAATTCATAAATATATTATATTTAATACTGGTACTTAGACTTCCAATCAATACAAAATTCTACCAATAAAAACCTGTTCGGTCTATAAGTTTGATATGATATACTTGGTTCAATTACAAAATTAATATTTAATAAATTAATATTCAAACATGAGATCTCAGGGCTTTTAATATGAATTCGGGCAGTGCATGGAAGTAAGCTTCCTACATATAATAAATAAATTTATAAAATGTTCTTGTGAACTATGTGATATTGTTCAACACGTGGTGACTCTTAATTTTAATTCAAATTAATAGGAATAGCGCTTTTTTATTAATTATTACCCCACTGAACGTAGAAAAAATGAGCTCATTTGGTTTGACTTATCACTCACTGACTGAAGTTCTGGATGTTCTCGTGGATTGAATTAATTATTTCCAATAATTAATTAGGTAGGCTCCTTTTCGTCACTGCTGGGCTAACGCGTGATCCAGATTTTTATAAGTTTCTTTCGAATTAAAGCTATTTTTATGGGAATCTTTACAATTACGAACTCCTTGACAGCACTGAGTTCACAAACAATTAACATTCAACAAACATACATTACATTTAAAAAAGGGTTTGGCTTAATAATTCATTAAAAAATTTTTAAAAGGAATAAGAAAAAACCCTAAACTCCATGTGCATCCTCTCCGGTTGGGATCTTAAGCCAGAAGAAGGAGGTTTTTAGAAAAATTTTGCCTCTTCCTAGAATAATTCTGTAAGCTACTCTCTGATTGGCCTTCAATTTAATAGACTCAATACAATTGGTTGCCTTGGGAATCAGGGCTTCCTCGGCTTTACAATAGAAAAAATTAAATGAAAGAAGTTTTCATACAAATATATGGAGTGTTTATCTTAAATTGAATTCATAAATAAATCGTAACATACGATTTTAATAGATAATACATTTAGTTTTTATATGAGTTTTGTATACTCTTGATTTATCATGCTTTTTTAGATAATAACAAATGTTTATACAGAAATAATAGTTATTTGTATTTCTACACATCGACTTCCTTTAGTATACATAATATATCCTTTATGAGTGAATTTTATATGATTCAACCGGTCATATGGGTTGATCGAATAATCAGCTGATTCGTTCAGTATTGGTTCTAATAATTATCGATTTATCCAAGATCGACTAATTCTTTTCAAAACGTAAACAAGTAACTCTAACCTCAATGTTCATGCATTTTATTTTATTTTTTTTTTTTGTAATCCGCCAATAATAATTATGCCGCTTTATAATTTTTTGATCTTACCAATGGGTTCTCATAATTATTACATCACAATAATACATGTTTTCTTATCGTTGTTGATAATGCTATTACTCCTAATCACTAATAATACTTGATTTGAGTTGATTTACTCTTTGGATAGGTCTAACCTTCTTTCCAATTTTATAGTTCTATCACATTTTATTGGCTCATTTAAAAATATTTGGTGGTTTCAAATTACCACGTGACAACTTGTGTGTGTGTGATGTTCGAGTTCTCAAGGGAAGGAAAAGAGCTCAACATCTACTTAGGTCGGATTTCCTAAGCTTTACTGGATCCTAGAGCAAGACTCTTGGAAGTTTCGTCATTCCCTACAAAGTGAGCACCACTTCAACACTAATAGGCTTCCATGCTAGTATAGGTGATCCGAAGAGAAGGCTCGATTACTGCTCCAAGTTCAATTTCACCCCCATGTTATAGCAGTCAGCAGAGGCTGCTGTTTATAAGTATGTTGATAAATTCTCAATTATCGATGTACAGATTGCAGGAATTAATAATCCAAAAACTAGTTGGCTTTTACGGGTTTTCCTGTCACCAGGAAATAGGGGGTTTGAAAGTTTCCTAGCGATTATTGTTTCTAAAGCTAGAAAAACTTATTTTCAGTTTGTTTACTACGGCATCTTTACGCCATCAATATGTGAGACTCATGACATAATTTATTATTATTTTATTTATCACAATATGTTAAAATGAGATATGTGTGATGTATCAGTAAGATTCGAGCTGCGCTTTTTTGAGCAGTTTCACCAAAAATGTTTTTGCTCTGTAAAAGCAGTTACTGTTTCAAGATAATATGAGAAGTGTAATACATACTCTATGCTCTACTCATATACGATACTATGCTCTATACTCTATAATCTATTCGGTACTCTATAGAATGTAATACATTGTACATTTTCTGGCAATACCTCATGAAAATATTATTAATAATATTAAACTAAAATCCTCATTGAATGCTGTAAATCACTCCGAACACTCCTTGCGAATATTGACGACAGGGTTAACATCTAGATGGAAATTCGATGAGAGCTACTATCCAAAAATTATTTGCCAGCCCGGGAATCGAACCATGATTATCTAATGATAGACTCATGAGATCTTCAGTGAGTGGAGGATAACGAATTACACCACATCTAACATTACAAATAGAGTAATTACACCATATCTATAAAAAAATCGCACCAAACAATGCAACTCCAACTGGAAATAATCACGAATAAATACGGGAAATATCTAACTCTTGGAAAAAGTTCTCCAATCAAAAAAACTCTGATGCATTGAAAACGTCAATTGAAAATGAATCGAAAACCAATTACGATTCTACAATGCGTGCTTATATGAAATTGTGTAAAACTGGACGGACAGGTGGGTGGGCGCACAGCCATAATCCCTTCCTAATGGATCCACATTTAGCCAGAGCAAGACAAAGTTTGCCGGCTCACCACGAGAGAGCTCAGCATTAGTCAATACAACAATCTTCCCACCGTCGATGAAGTTTGCAATCAATAATGCCAGCAAGAAGTGTATTCGACAAAAGTGAAATGGAAATTGAAAATTTCTGCGAAGCCTACTAGTAAGCCACTTTTCCTGCCTCACGTCCACGCAGAAAGGTAGCGGCTTATTGGAAGCACAAAGGCTTACCGATCTCACAACAGTGGAGAATTGAAAATATCTTTTCTCGAATATACAAGGATAAATTGATTTCATAAACGTTCACTTTGAGAAAGAACTTTCCAAATGTATTATTTTCTGTTGAGAAGGAATCCCATGCGGTTCGAAAGCATACTCCAGTCAGTAAGTAAATATTTCATGATTTCCACGATTAACTCAGTCTGCAGGTCTGTAAAGAACCTGATATTTTTTTCATTCCCTATCAGTACTGTACTCGACAGAAGGGTTTAACCTTCAACAAACCACGAAAATATGAATTCAATTGGTATTCAATAGAATTCTAATCTAAATTAATAAAATAATCTTATGGTTGTGTAACCGCCCCCAAATGGGGATAGAAGAGATATCTCTAGAAATACTAAAGGGCGAGTCATGGGACTTTATGAAACTTTTGCATTCTAAAAAAACAAACTTCTGCATTCTATTTATCCTATGAATTTTATTGACTGAACTAATCTACTAGAAATTTCAACAACAAATGATCGAAAACGTTCTATTGCATACTCAAGTCAAGAAAACTATCTTTAAAATTTTGCTAACTGTTTTACTGGAACTCTAACTGTTTACGATGGTAGCGTGAACTTTACACATTTCTCTACTACAAATGAATAATTGAGGACTCGGTCATTCAAAGGTTTTTAGCATGAGCTAGAAAATATATTGGCACTAACAATCGTTCAATTTATAAAATCATCACTATTGGAATTTTCACTACACTAATTGAATTTGACACTAATGGAATTTTAACTCACTAATATTAATCTTCAACAAACATTCACACATTAACTTTTGATAAAATCATACACTAGTTTAACATAACCCACGGTGGAAAATGATAAAAATTAACAAATTTAACCAATGAGCACGTTAGTTATTGGGCCCTCTAGGCTCGAGGCTACCTCTAGATTTCAATCTGTTAAGATTCGCGGCTTGGAAACACGCAAATTATGTTCCCCTTCCACCAACGAGACAACGGTCCACGTGAAGACTAGCATGATTCCATGAGAGAGGAAAATAATGCAAGTTTGAAATATTCCCAAATACTCGTGTATTTTCCATCGTCAACGGAAATACAGTTCCGTGAGAATACCGCATAAATGTTGAGTCTTCACGGACGACAGCTAGCAAAATCTTAAAAATTATACACACAAAATAAAAATTTACACACAAAAATAAGCTACAAGATCAGTAAAGTCTCATTGTTGAAGTGCTGTTGCATTGTTGCAAGTGCATTGTTGAACTCTACAATTTTCGAATGAACCCATACTAAATTTATCTCTATTAAAACCCAAAGCCATAAATTAATTTATTTCAATATCATAACGATTACAGTTGGATAATCTCATATCAACTGGGAATTTGGAAATTGAATTGGATAATCTCATATCAAGTGGGAATTCTAAAAATTGAATTTTAGTAGGCAAACATGTTTACCTCATGAACAGCCATCCTCAAAATAAGTCAAGATTTGTTTTAACAAGTAGCTCCGCCGCCCAAGTTGCATAACACTGAAATCCTAAATAGATATGAATAATAAGTGGTCCTCCGTTGAAGGTATTAAGATTGGAGAAGAGAATATTACATAATATCGCTTGAATATTTAGTGGTGATCTCAAAAATCACTATTACGGAAGTAAAAACATTATTAAAAACAGCGAAATCCATGTGCTATGGGAATCATGATGGATATAGTAACGGTTGAAATTCTGTTATCAATGAAATTTTTCACTTTACTACTGTTTGATATTGAGATAAGTGATTGCAATACTCACGTGATATCACCTTTTTGTAGTGTCACCTCTTCGAAAACAACTCTGATACGCTCTTTGCTCCTGTGAAGAAAGAAAAAACTTGATTGAACTTCGTAAAAACTAAGCTTTTCTAACAGTTCTTTGAATTTTTCAAGGATTCATATCATTTCTCACGAGTTCACGATAGCAGTCAGCCTAATTGAATGATAAGAAGTATGGCGTAGGAATTGATAATTACCCCATAGAATCAATATTATCAGCTTCTAGAACACATAGCTCCTTTTTTATGGACATAAATTCACGTTTTCAATCTCTTCACGGCATTTTTCCGTGTTTTATTATAAAGAACATGCAATCGAAGCGGAAATAAACTACTTCAAGTATTCTATAAATATTATTAAATTAATATTTCGTGGAATATGTAGAGTATGAGAAAACCATTGCCGTGTTACACTAAAGAGTTGATACATCAAATGCAAGATCTTATAAAAACTTTAGACCTTATGTGTGCCAAAAATAGTACATATTTCGACTGGTTTACATTGATCTTAAGGAATATAAATTCAATATGCCCGCTGTTACTGCGAACGGGAAATTCGGTATCACAATGCCTCAATTTGCTTGAAATGCCTAAAGTTAAGACAGTAATGATTGAATTATCACAATAATTTATTTTATGACTTGAAAAATATACTTTTGAGGAATGTGGAGAATGCACTAGCAATCAAACCAAGTTCAAAGAGGGTGATGAAAGGAATCAGGTTTTAGAAAAGGAGGGAGGAGAATACGGTTGATAAATTCATTCCAGGATCACAAGATCTTTTTAATTAATAATGGAGTGAAGTGTCTCCCAGAGTGTCCTCAGCACAAACTTTCTTCTCAATCTACACAGTAAACTTGACCTAGAATGCTTCAAGGTTTACAAATGGAAGCTCAAGAGGAATCAAATATGTCCCTTCCTTCTACTAACCTCATGGACTCCTTATATTTATATATCTATTTATAAATAATTGATGGATACAATATCATTCTCAGCTATGAATGATTGGGAAAGGAACAACAGGCTTAAAACCCGAAACTGTTCATTTCCCAAATTTAGATAGAAATTTCCAAAAATAGATTATGTTCACACTTCATGATTTTTGTCCAATTTTGAGTCCAAAATATAATATATTTTTCAATATCACATAAACTAGGAGTTTAGAAGAGTTGAAAACCAAATTATTTTATATAAGTTATAATATTATTTGGTTGAGAAACATAAATAATGTTTTAAAACCTCTAACTTGGGAAACTCTTGTATTCATCTATTTTCTTATTACAACAGAAATTAGCTTATAGAAACTCTTGCATGAGGTCATCTGTTTATGATACAAGGAACATTAAGAATGCCATTCCAAATTCCTGTGTCATGAAAACACTAATGATTTACCAGTGAGAATTTTAAACATTGATGAACTTTTTTCCTTGATTCTACTTCTGATCAAAATTAATCCGAAAGCCGAATAAACTTTTAGATTCAATCTAAAATTTTTTTGACAAATTTTGTCAAACACAATCTAATCAGTGGATATGAAGTAAAGTTCAGAATTAAAACTGTAAAAGGCCGGAAAAGGTTTTTTCCGGCTAATTAATTCTACGAACCAATTGAATTCGAATTAACGAATGAGTAATTTGAAGCTATCAAATGTAGTTTAGCTTAAACGTGACGCCCTGAATATATAATTATATGGCAATCATGGAGCTGACGCTTGGCGAATGGATCATTGATATAATTAGGATGATGAGAATGATGAATTGTGCTTGATATTGACATTGTCATCTACAATATTGCCGCACTGATTCACCACTCAAAATACTATTAAAATCAATTCAAATATGAGGTGGGAAAAGACATTTTGCTATTTCATAAATTCCGGACAACCATCAACTGCAATTTGTTCACTTGATTTGAATCGAGAAATAAGTGAATCTCTATTTAGTATGATCCATTATCAATGTTCGTTCACTATTATTATGTTCGAATCCAGGTAATGTACACATTATTCATATCAATCCAGTGTGTTCGTGAATTGGTGATACGATACAAGGCAGAAAAATTGCAATGATTGCAATTTGATGATTCACAGGAGTATCAAATTTGTATTGACTCGATAGATCTTTTAAGTAATTATCTTTTAAGAAGTTCATCGATAACATATTTTGTCCAAAAACGTATATTCGACATGGCGATTGGAGTGATGCGATCTATATTTGAGAGAAAGATACGTCTTTCATGATGAACCGAGTTGGAAATCCTAAAAGAGAGAATAGTTTTAGGTCTCCAAAAGTATAGATAATCAGAAATTGTAGAATAAAGGAAGAATCTTGAGCAGCCTCAACTACTTGATAACGCACGATCCAACAATTGAAGTCTCCATTAATAGTTTCCATAGAATCTGATGAACTGGAGACTTTCGAATCTCTTCAAGTATCATGAGATTTTGAAATTTGGAAAACTACTTATTTGAATGGGGCAATAATTTGCCACGCAATACTCCATTTCGAGCAGTTGACTTTATTTCAGGTATTACATTCAAAAATCGTGTTAAGATATTGAACCAGACCACATCATTCTGATTTGAACCTCTTCTTTTATGGAAAAAAGCGTAAATCATGAATATACGAATATTCATTCATTCATATTTGAAATCTTGAAGAATATAACTTGTTTTGTTATATATTCCAGATAGAAATTGAAACTTGTACTCAAGATTTACAGCGTATGAAATAGATAAGATGAGATTAACACTGTACTAAAAAACCATAGCCACCTCTAATACAGAAGTATTAGAGGTGTCTATGACAAAACACAATATTGTTGTGTTTTCTGCTAGAAATGCTATACCTACACTAAACCCAAGGTTTCGATATTCAAGACATGATCTTCAGATGAGCTTAGAAATAGATCTAAAAATTAGAATAAAGTTCATATCTGGAGAGAAAGATTCGATTGTGGCTGTAGAGACTGACCTCGATTGGAAAGTGTAGGCACATCGAATGTTTTTGGGGTAGCTGGAAGGGTAGCGAGGCGAATAGAAGTGTCCACTCGAGGCGGGCAGATCGCCGCTCTTGAACATGTAATCGCACACACTCCCTGGCAGCTGGGCTCCCTCAGTCTTGAACATTCCTTCAACAAGCCAAACACACAACAAAATACACTTTAATATGCGACAAAACGATACTTCAATTTCAGTTCTTAGATACTTATTTTTGTTAATCTCTGTTGTATCTCTGTGATAAAGAGTAAATATTGGTCTCTGTATCTGTAATAAAGAATAGTTGGGTCCACGTTATAATGGCAAAGGAGCATCATTGCCGAACTGCGTTGAGTAGAAGAATGTACGTTGAATAGGAGAACAGCGTTGCCGATATTCTGCCTTGTCACTGCCTTCCATAGAGGATAGCTGATAACGGTATATCTGGTGTGATATCAACTGTTCATACTTGTTTAAAATAATAAATAATATTTTATTCAAAAAATTAAAGCTAAAAAATTGAATTATCTAACGACTCTATAATATCTTTGATTAAGTTCGTAGAGTGAATGGTGATGTAGTGGAACTTTCCCGTAATTGAAGTGACTTGAGATATAGTCAAAGAATACACTTTATTTTAATAAAAATTATTTCTGAAATGATAGTTTCTGTTAAAATAAAGTGGATTTTTTGACAAAATCTCAAGTATTTTCAATTATGATTCAATAATAGTAAGATTCAACTGAGATTCTCACTCATTGAATACTTTTCATAACTGAGATGCAATATTTTATTATTTAATTATATTTCTACATTGTTAAAGATTGATCTTGCAGCGTTACAGAGTTGAAAAAGATAGCACTATCTGTTTTGCCGAATGATAGACAAGCAACGCCAATGTTAACATTTTAATCGACACACTTTTTTATGTATTCAAACACGACATGCATTCAATTATTAAGTAAATAATTAAAAACTTTTACTTACTGAATGAAGTACTTTCGAACGTCTAGCAATCATTTCCAACAGTGCCGATCGGAATTGTTTTGTCGGAAATATATTTCCGGTTGGCACTGTTGAAAATGATCGCTAGACGGTCGAAAGTACTTTAGTCAATAAGTAAAAGTTTTCAATTATTTACTTAATATATGACTGCATGTCGTGTTTAAATACACAGAAAAAAGTGTGTTAATACATAGCAGCTCGGAATGAATCAAGAAACCATCACCAATTTTAATAGATTTATCGATTTATCGAATACTGTCATTATAACGTGGACCTCACTATAGGAGTAGAGCGGAACTGATATCGGGGCGGAGGAAAATTGGATACGAAATTTCCCCAGTTGAATTTTCCTAAAAATAGAACATCAGGACTTCAAGCCGAAAAAGTATATTTTTGTCAGGACTCAATTGAGTATGATAGAACGTTCTAAAATTTGCACAATAGGAATTTGAAGCATTGGATCAAATTTTATGGCATTACTTAGGAGGATAATATTCTAAAATATTCTGATATCAGTTACTCTTTACTCTTCATCAGAATACAGTTGAGTGAGACTGATATTACATAGCCCCTATCGTCTACTTTCCTCTGTTTCATTATCTACCGATACACTTCACATTTGTCTATCCATATAGAATAATTAACATACATTTACAGCCATTGCACCATCTACGTTAAACGCTGGAACACGATTACTTGTTAATAGTGTTAAATTAATTCTAATGTTTCCATGAGTATTCCAATAGGGTTACATTCATTCAAATGTTTTAAATAATTATTATTGAACGAGAATCCAAATTGAATGCTGAAAACCACCTCGAAGACTTCCGCTACTGCAAATATCGACAACAGGGTTAGATGGAAATAGATTAAATAACGGCAAGATGGGAATTAGATGAGAGCTGTCAGTTTTTGCAGTAGCGGAAGTCATCGAGTTGATTTACTGGATTCAATATTTGGATACTCGTTTAATCATAATAATTATTTATCGATTAGCATTTGAATAAATGCAATTTCCCATTAATTTCCATCTAATATTTCACATTCCAGGTTCTAACAATCTGATGAATCATCACCGGAATGAGATGTGCACATGAGCCTTAAAAGTCAACCACTCGAGAACAAAAATACTAGAAACGGTTCTACAATCGTTACAAAATCAACTCAAATTACTTATTAAAGTGTCTCTTCTGTTAAATACCTAATCATCATCTCTATTAGTAATCAAACCATTGAAAACCTATTAGCAATATCAACAAGAACCAACCATCTGTGAAACTCTATGTAAACACTTGAGGAAACTAGATTAATAAGTTGAATTCAGTATGCGAATGCAAAGAGGTCTGTGGGGCGTGAGGCTTAGCTAGTGTCCAAATCGAATCATCAGTGCCAGTGGTGAGGGGCGGGGTAGTGCTCACTCGTATTTCAACGTTCAATTTCCTGTCGATCTTCTCCCGATTTGACACAATTTGTAAATGCAAATAGCTGTGCCTTGTGTCAGTGTGTTTGTGCCCATTGTGCACTGAATAGATACTACAAGCGACTCGCTGGTGATTGAATTCAGCTCGGTTACTGCTCGAAACATCAGCGGGGATCACTTCTCCACAGATCCAGTCTCATACAAATGCAAGCTCCATCTGGCCGACACAATGTAAATACTTTGCAAACTTCAATTAACAACGTATCAACAACGTTCTGTGGAGTAAACATAGCACAAGATTTGCAATCTTTTATCAAACTTAAATGATTCCCTTCTTAGTAGTTCATTACATATCTCATCAGCAAATTAGTAGGCTACTCTTAATCACATATTCTGCTACACTTATTCTGCTACCTTGGGGAAAACTTACAATTTTATCTATTCATTTATTCAATGATACATAGAACACAATTCATGAGAATGATTGGGGAAGGACTTACAGGCACAGCCCAAATCAAATCAAATCAAAATCGTTTATTCATCCTTAATAATAATAACAAAAGATAAAAACTTAGAAATTAGAATTACATTAGAATAATAGTGACAGCCCAAAACTTTTCCTTCGCCGCATTTATTTTCTACGCATTGGAGTGAGCAATGGTGGTTTTTGGTCGATTGGTCGTGGAAGAAGCATAATCATGTAATCAGGCTCATGGATCAAAATTTTAAATCCTCTCCACAAAAAACACTTCGGATCCCAGTTTCTAATTTTGTATCACTCTCTCAACACAGCACTTTCTTCATCGCATTATTATAGCCGTCTCTGGCTAAGCTCAATTTGATCGCTTTTTGATTACTGTATTATCGATGATAATCTTCCATACCTAGTTTTGTAAGAAAGAATCACGTTGGAGAACTGACATCAGTTATCAGTGTTTATCAACTAGTCGTTTCTTTCAAACCAGTTTGAAAAAGGAAAAAAATCGTTGATGTCAAACATTCATCTGATCACGTTGATTAGCGTTGGTGATGGGAAGTTGAAGTGATCCTTAACGGATCAGAATAAATATTCCATGTTATACATTCAATAAGTATCTACATAGATTCAAAATACTTGTATTAGTTGTTTCTGATAATTAATGCTGAGAAGTTGACGAATGACTGCATTATTGTTGCAGAGCTGTTCAAAATATTCAATTCAATTCAATTCAATTCAATTCAATCCGTTTATTTCCACTTGGCATACAATACATGTACATATTTATATTTGATATTCAACAAAATAAGAATCACATTTTTACAAAAACAGTAGAAGAACATATTGATTGAGTGGAAATCCCCCCAGTAAGACTATGCGTCTGAGATTGGGGGACAGTTCCTGCAAGCAGTATTATTCAATAAGTAGTTATAATTATGATATTATATTTACTATAAATTACAATATGTGTAATTGAAATTACACAACTAAGATTCAGATGACAGTAGGATTTAGGAATAGGAAAATGAGAGAATGTTTTCTGACGTGATTCCCATGCAATATGCAATTAATAACTCAATGCAACTTGGGCTATTCCCCTTAACTTCCAATAGATCAGGTGACAGGATACTAGCGATATTTTGAGAGAGTTCTCCAGACCTGGAGACTCACTAGTATTATTTGTAGAGGGTGGGAAGTTATCCGCTGTATACATCAATTAAAAAAAGTAACTTGAAAAATTGATTGGCTTAAACAATTGATTTTATTTTCAAGAAATTGTTGATAACTCATTGAATTTAAAGTGGAGGGTGGCTAAGTGCGTTAGAAACTCATGAAAATCATTCACTTTTTAGCAGAAAAACAGAATTATTCAAACTCTAGCGATTCCTGCTGAGTAACAATTTCTCAAATTCAATTTGAAACTGGAGGCACTCCGAGTAATGATTGAGAATTAATAATTTTCTGTTATCAAAAGTAACTTTCCCGATCATTGATGGTAGCAGAGCGCGGGCTTTAAAAAGAGTTAGTTGATGATGTGATTCATCTTTGTGGCGAGGAGAAAAGTGAGTAGTAAAGCCTGGAGTCCTGCTACTCTTTCTTTGGATGAATCCAGTCGTAATGTGGATGTGCGGGTGGTGAGAGGGAAAAATTGCGGGAGGTTTTTGGAAAAGAGAGACGTCCTTTTGAGGGGAATTGGGCACCTCGGTAATTGGGCGTCCATCCGCCTTGGTTGTCGCTTAAACCCCCCGCCACCACCACAGAAGGGGACCATCAAACCGGGCCGTGCCGCTGCCAGCAGCCTGTGGCCTTTTTCTCACAGTATGTTCTTTCTCCAGTGCCTTTCTTGCTTGTAATTCAATGAATCCTGCAGGAAGCGGCTACTGAAAAAAATCGGGAAGACTGCGAACTGAGGCGAGCGGGCGACCATCGGAAACCATCTGGCACAATTTATTCGCGGCCATTCGGAAAGAAATTGTCGGAAGGAGCAAAATAACTGGGAGCGATTCCACCATTACGTAGAACTTGAAAATTCGGCTTTATTATCATACGGCTCGTTCGCCCCACCACCCCTCTCGAGAAACGCCCCCCCCCCCCACAACACACACACTCCAAAAGAAGACGATCCGACCCACATCGCGAAACGACTCATCTCGAACTCTCTCCTGTCGGCATTGAAAAATTTATTCCATCCAACTTCTCTTAGCGACGTTGGATAGGTCTCTCTCTCACTCACTCTCTCATAAGTGCCACCAGTCGCCACACTTTCCAGATTGCATTTTTATGTCTCAATCATAGTTGCAAATGCGTCGCGGAACAATTTCATTGCAAATTTGGTTATGCCACTGTAATCTTCTAGAAAGGAACAGAGTATAAACAAATACCAGCATTTACCTAATGGACGAAACATAACCTGTATGGAGACACGGTGAATGTCATACTAATAAAATCATGTTATTGCATTTCTATGAAGAAGTCATCTCCATAACATTTTCATACCAAATATTTTTACTACTGACTTACCCTACAGTCTAGAATCAATGCCATATCCCCTGAAAACCATATATGTTTGTGAAAGTAGCTTCCACTTGTACTTGAATCATGGAAGAGTTATATTTAAGAGTTCAAGAGTTGCTTGGTTCTGGTTGCAATTGACTAATACCATAGGTACACACCTGTATTCTTGTCTGTGCCAATACTAATTTCATACAAATGCAAAACAAATTGATAAATGAGCATTGTTGCATTACCGTATGCATTGTTGGTTACCGTGATAATTCGATTTTGAATGTAACTAATACAACACGAAATCATCCGTTGGCCATGGCATTATAAAGCTTCCAAAAAGTACGTTTTTCTTTTCCTCAATTAGACGTATTGTGACAAAACTCCATAGCGATAATCAAACTCGAAAATAAAGCTCCTCTTGGCCCAATTAGGTGAACTTGGCAAAGACCTGAATCAAATCTAACAAGAAATGTTATCAGGGGTATTTATTGGCTATCGAAGAAGAAAAAACTTGAGAGTGTTGGGGGAAGGGCAAAGTAAAAATTGCTGATCCACTCTACTGCGGACTAAGGATCCGGCTTTATTTCCTCATTCTTCGGCGGCATTTGTGATAAGCCGCCACTGCCATTGTGATTGCTTCTCCCTCCCTTCTCTGTAAGAAATCTCCGCTGATCATATCTCTACCACGTCCACAAATAACGCAGCTCAAATCTCTATCTTGTATACATGACGGCCAGAAGTTGGAGCTATCGGGATTAGCTCCCCAACACAACTTTCCCCTGTTCCAGTTCTCAGGAATTATTACCAAACGGCAGCAAATAAAAGAGGTCATCGTAAACTTCTGTGATAAAACCTTGTGACTATTTTGAGTTTACACATGGTGCATGCATGATTGGGGCTGAATCAGCTGGTACAAGAAAATTTCTTTCTTTCAACTCTAATAACAACTCGAACTTTCATTCGAATACAGTAATGAATGAATAGAATGATTCAGAACTGGAGAAGATCTCCGGCTCAGGGAACAGGATGAAAAGTAGGAGTAAAACTTGAGTGAGATGCATAATTACCATAAAAGATACAAAATTCATGAAAAGATATCATGAATAAAATTCATGATCATACAGTGTGATAGAGAAAGTTTCAAAATAATATCACTTGACAGCCGAACTAGAATGCATTCTTCATAGATTCGTCGTAAGAGATATTCGTTCAATGACAACTCGAAACTTACTTTCTTTGACTTCTTAATCGGATTAATGAATTACATATTTGTGATAAACGATTACTGAGCTTTTCAAGATTTACTATTTTGCCATATTATCTGACTTTTCTGCTTCACTGCACCTGAATTCTATTGATACTCGAGTATTTACTGTTGCCATTCAATGGAAACTATTGGATTCTATCCAATATTTATTCGAATTTTTGAAGAGACAATATCGAAATTCATCATCAGTGTATTGGATAGGAATAAGTTTAAATATTTTATCAGTAAATAAAAATACAATTTTATTTAACTGTTCCCCTATTTGAAGAGTATATTATATCATTTTCTTTATAGAGTTACATATAGCTAAAATGTTTTTATTGAGTATTTCTATGAGTTCAAAATGGACTTATAGAGGCAATTTCATATTTTAATCGCATAAAGTATGAATATTCAAATAAAAATATTTACACATAACAACACAAAAATAACAGATCAGATACGCAGATAATACTACTGCAGATGCATTAGAATGAAGTTAAATTTAACGCGTGAAATGCGTTATAATGAATAATAATCATTATTGAAATATCATTCAAATATTGATGTCTCGTTTTGTAGAAAAGCAATAAGATGATGATTATGCTAATAAGCCTACCCATTTTCGTTGCAATTCTCTATTTTCACCATTAGAATAAAACAATTAGCAATAATTAATTATTGATACCGCTAGTTCAGCATTGAGTTCACAACATTACGCAGCAATTCAGCATCTCTTCAATGCAGGAGCCTTATTCTTCGTAGTTTTCAAAGATCACTATTTTCCTAATTTTTCAGCCAATACTTGAGTCACGATCGCTTCCAACGTTTTTAAAATCCGATCTACAAATGTGCTTCCACGGTGCAGTCGAAATTCCTCTCCCACCACCTGCCCTGATCAATGTCCCAACGCTTGTAACTCACAAAGCTTATCAATTTCGTCTGCCAGCAGTAAAATGTCGTCTCAGGTGGGACGAACTGTCGCTCGTGCTAGCCCAGGGCCCAGGGTCGAGGCGCGGCTGAATTAGAGACCCAGCGATAGCTGTCCTCCTACTTTGAAGTGTAACTTGGTGCGACACAACTGTGCATTCAACAGAACAGAAGCGCTGTTGATCTTCTTGCCCTTCTATTTCCCCGATGAATTGTAACTACATATCGGGCTTCTGTTGACTTTCCAACCCAATTAACGCTGTTCAAAATACTGCAGCCAGTCCCTAGCCATTGCGTTTTTCATCCATTCTGCTTCTGGACGATAATTGGAAACAACTGATAGACTGTTCTTACTCTGTGACTTTTTCTACAAATTGTGTAGTTCAAGGCACTCATAAAAACTTTTTAGTCATACGTTTAAATAAGAATAATTATTCTTGAACCTGCTGTTCAAACTCCAGGTATTCAACCAAGGAAGTTGGGATTAGGTTATATTTAGAGAATAATTATGGCCTGAGGAAACTTCAAGATATTTAATGAGCTTTCAATATTAAAATTAACTGAAACGTTCACAAATATGAGTAAAACGAGATGAAGGGAAGTGTTTATTGGTTACAATCTTTCAGAATAATTTGAACAAAAAAATCTATGCCCTTCGAATTATTGAAATCACTACAGGTCTAATGATTTTAGTGTCATGAAGATAATTTGTTGCAGGCAATTCGACCAAATTTAAAGCTGGGAAGATCTACAGTATCTCAGCTATCAACAAAATTAGCGATGCTTATTCACTGCATTTTTTGTAAATGACAAGTACAAAGATTCAATAATGTTTCTATAATTGAAAGTACCTTCACGAACGTTATACCACGGAATAAATGTACCAGTGCTTCTCTACTCTGTGGTTATACTAAACAAAATTACATGCTATTTTTCTATTGAGGATAATAAAATGCATTCACACACGGACATGAACATAGAAAGCTACCCAACCTTTTTTGGAACTGTCCACCCCTGCCAAGTATAGATACCCAGTCATGTAGGGGGACTGTCTATCCCTTAGTATAGATCCCAGACATGTAGAGATGGAATTAATCCACACATGATCAAAAAATACAATTCAATAATTACTATGAATAATTACAGTTCCACTTTAGAGTTATTTGTATCATTTTGAAGATGAAATGCTGATGTAATTAAGAGGATGACTGGAGAGATAAGGAGTGATGGCGGAGGGGATGAGAGAAGCAACTCAGTTGCAAAAACTTGCGAAGAAAACAAAATGATGATAATACTCCGCAATCTAATCACTTACACTTGCCAAACCAACCAGCACTTGCAAAGAAAACAGAGCTTCTGTGAAGATGAGAGACGTGTTACTTACTTCTGTCGATGAATCGGAAGTTGCCGATGAACCCGGTGGCGTTGGAGGGGAGTGGCGTGGGTGCGGTGTGGAACTCGAGCACGAGGCCGGGACCCGAGCTGTAGAGCACGTGAGGGATGTCGGCGAGGCCCCCGCACAGCAGGCCGGACCACGGTGTGAACTCGTCCACCTCGGCTCGGTCCACGTGCAAGAACACCTTGAGGTAGTGGCCCGACTCGCACCTACAACACACAACACACAAAATAATTCACAAATTAATCATAGAACAATACACAACAGGCAACACACAACATTACTCATTAACGAATGTATTTTGCTGCTAGTATGAAAATATTGCTGCTAGAATGAATTTGAGACTAGAGGACTGCATATAATTTCTAGATTTTTTCCCGAAGCAAAATAAGGTCATTTTGATCTCCATTTTTCTGGGGGACACCGTTTGAGTTGCAATAGTGTAGTGCTTGTTCAAGTAGTGTTCAGTGACTAAGCAGAACAGTGATTGCGTGGAATCTAGGCTTTATTCATTTTTTTGCTGAGGGTGATGCCCACATGAGCTCTAGGCTTGTGCTTGGATAATGAGGCAGATGATAATAAGAGATGGATGGACCTACAGTTTTAGGTGGGCTCCGAACCACCGGAAAGCGATTTTACAATTCATTAATCATTTCCAGCGGAGTTGGCTCACCGTTTCAACAGGAGTATCAGGCGCATGATTCTCAACTTATCATAATATTATAAAAGGAGCAGTTCAATGAGTGAAACCATCCCCCATTATTGCAGTCAATAATAGTGTACATGATAATGAAATAATAGCAGTAAGAGATTCTAATGAGTCTAAACCTCGCTGTTCTATTTTGGGGCTAGTTTGTCAGGATAGAGAGAATCAACTCGTTAGTCTCATGAAGAGTTATTCAAATGATATCGTAATATATTTATTGTTAACGAGCCCTTTGATATAATTTATATCGATAACTCCACTTGACAGAAAGTCACTTTGTACATCAGAACTCTATAGCAGAGACTGGAATAAACTATTATCATGAATAGATCATAAATAGATCACGCTAAAACAATGGCTCTTGATGAATCAATCAATCAACCTTCAAAAGCCGCGAGAAAAGGAATCCATCAGAGAAATCAAGTAGAAAACTGGAAATCTTTTGAATGTGAAATGATTTTGGCATCAATCGATGCAACCTGGAAGTCGAGAATGCGGTCAGGGAGGCGAGGAAGCTCTCCCAGTTGCACCTCATATTCCATTATAGGAATTTATAAATTATCACTTGTGACAGCGCTGATCATAATAGAGTGCTCCATCACAATAAGGCTTTGTGGTGTGTTCATTGTAGCCACTACGGTCACGTTTCCGTCCGAACAGAGCCTCATTGTTTGTGTTATCCTCAATTTGACAGTTCTCAGAAGACTTCGAATTGGACCCAACAGAGTGAGTGAGTGAGTGAGGCTGAGGCTTCGTCGCTCTAATGATCAGTTTCGCCCACATTACTCTATTGCATCTTCCATCGATCCCCGCCACACAAATTTCTCTTCTCCATACTCGATTTAATCCGAGTTTCTATAGGATTACGTTACACTGGTGCATCCACGATTCATCCCTTTGAAATAAGATTACTCGCATCATGATACATCAGAATCTGTTTTTCAATGTATAATCAATGTCTGTCATCAGAATGAATCCTCGACATGGTTGATGAGAAGTATACTATTATACTACTCTGTTATAAAATAAAAAAAAAACAATATAAAACTTGTACCCTCCTACTATAACATTTTTAATATTTTTACTCTGTTATACTATTGTACTTTGAGCATACATAAATTAGTATGAACCTTGCAGACATCTGCATCATTTCATTCATGTGTAAGATTTAAATTTAAATTGATTCATACAACAAGTACCTCATCAAAATGATAGAATATCAAAATTATAATATACTAGTTTTATCTCATTTCGAGAAGGAATAAAGGTAAAATCGGAAGGATCATGTCTTTCACAATTTATTATCGATTAAGGCTCATGAGAGAATAGTTTTCAACGTTAAACAAAAATAGAACAACATTGATTACCAGCATCGATCAAATTACAAATCCAATTCAAACTCATTTTATATATTAATACTAATTTTACCACTTATTAAGGGTTTGAAGGAGTCGATTCATTGTAATGGAAAACATAGAAGAGCAGCAATCCAGTAAGCCATTATACGTTTGAAATAAGTCATGGTTGTAATGGATAATTTCTGCTAAATCGTTTTCATAGTTTTACTATGATTACTATTATTATTATGATTTTATTTCGATTTCATTATTGAGTTTGACAATTTTTTATCAACAAGAGAATACAAGTTTGAAACAAAGGGACAACTAATTTGATTAGTTGAAACAACAAAAAGTTACTCAATTAGGAAACTAACAAGGACTGAAAAGGAAAACGTCAACAATGAAACAAAAGTTTGCAGCATCCGATTCCAGGTGAAACGGGCGTGTCGATTGCTGATTAAATTGCGTTGATTAAGCTAATTGGCATGTGTAGTTTGAATTGGTGCTATAACTTCCATCAGTAGCCTGATGTACAAAATACATTAATGGAGGCTTTAACCTCAATACATTAGACATGATCCCTTTTTATATTTTTTTCGGTTGCTCTGTGCCGCTTTTCCCCTGACACTGGAAAGTGTTCTTTCGTTCCAAGAATAATCCAGTGCACATTCACTATGAAGATTAAATTCTCTGTCTATTCCTGTCAATTCACCATATATAGAGAAACTGGATTCCTTCGAATTCATTTTTCTGAAGAACTCAGAATGGTTTAGTCTAAATGAATGGCATTGAAAATCATAAAGCTGCATTTGCACCATAGTTATTAACAAAATGTTAATGATGAACATATGTTGAATGAAAAAGACTAAGAAATTGTCAAAAGACCACTGATTTATTTATAATATAATATATTAGGAACAACTACACAACTACACAAAAAATGAACTTATGTGTTTGTCAAGTTTCGTTCAATCTAATAGAATTTATAAGGATTAAGTTATTAACATTTTGTTAATAGCTTTGGTGTAAAGGCAGCTTAAGAGAAATGACGGAATTCTCTGTTACCATGACTAATGATGCCAAACTTTATTTCATCTATTCAGATGGTTATACAATATGAGAAATAATTAAGAGATTCCTGTATCAATAGAGACTTTCCAACAAATTGTCACCATCTTGTAACTTTCTAATATTATAACCATGTAATGGAAAGTACCTATTTGTAATTTCTAAAATATGAATTCTAGCATTTTGTTTATTCACATACCTGATTCATAGAATTTGTAGAACAATTTATTTTATTATTGAATCGAACGATAGTATAATATTGTGCTGTTACTGCAGGTGATAAGATTAGTAGGTTGTGTCTGGTTGATATAAATCGTGAAATATTTCAACTAACATAATAGCCTTCTCCTAATTAGGTGTATAAGAATGGTTTCTACTTCTCCACTGAAAGGTCTGGGATTGAATATAAATCCAATTAAGATGGTGTTGTTGGAAAAATTACTACCAATGTGAGGTTTTACCAATAAGAATAAAACTTTTTAATTTCCAGTGCTTAACAAGTACATGAGTTTTCATTTTGAAAAGGTTTTCCTAAATTATATTGCTTGACAACTTATGAGAGAGATATTCTTGGATGTATTCAATAAATTTGATATTTATTCCCAGTTTCTTGATTGTGAAGAATACAAACAGATATTGTTAACGTTACAGTGAGGTATTTCAAAGAATCTACTAAGAAAGTTCATTAGCGATAAATTATTTCATTCTTTACGAGGGCGTTTAAAATCATCATAGTTGAGGAATGCTAGAGAAAACTAAACTTTTCAATGCTTGAAAGTTTCTGGTAAATTTACTCTAAATAGTGTTCAGATTATTATGGGATGAATTATTTCCCAGCTTCCAGGTAGATTCGAGGAGAAACTAATTGCAATCGACCCTCAGCCACTGACACCAGTTCAAGTTTCGCCATTTATACTGACTGACAGCCTTAATAACCTGACAACTCAGTTACATCCGTTGATTTGCTAAACGGACTGACTCCCTTTGATTGATGCTTTGAGACTGATTGGATGGGAAGTCAAGCCTGATGGGCCTATCAGCACACAGACCCTGTTCGTGTTATCTGCATGAAATGCAGAACATGAACAAGTAACATCGAAGAGAAGAAGAACGAATGAATATAGATGCCCTAGAAAAATAATATACAGATCCATGTAAATTGAACAGTACAATCCATAAAAATATGAACAGTAACACTATTGAGAAGAAGAATGGATAAAAATAGATGCCCTAAAAAATAATATATAGATCGATGTGATTCAAACATTGTGAGTACATGTATTTTCTTTACATCGGGAAGAAGGAGGATGAATGTAGACGCCATAAGAACATAATAGTCAAATTGAACTCCAAATTCTGAGTTCAATTGTGATATTTCTGATTGAAAATCTCTCAATGAATGAATAAGTTTGTACTTGGAGAGGTTTCTCACCATTCAAATTCATCCAATTCAAATTTTAATGATTTTTCTATTATTCACAGAAAGAAATCTATAATCTGAACCACAGATCTACGTTTACTTAGTCTATGACTAATCATATCTTAACTCTTCAGAATGTATTTATGTACCTACATAGATATCAGGCTTAGCATTATGCAATGAAAAATGCAAATTCTGAAAAAATCGATCAGATAGAGTTTATGATCTATTCACATCAATGTTAAATCGTTTGATGCAAATATTCACCAACAACCTATACATACAAGCCCGAGCTCATGTACTTGTTCTTGTTTTCATGCTTGTCTACACGTGGAGAGATCTCATAGGAAAAAGAGCGACCAGAGGAATTTCTCTACATGGTGAAAAGAGAGCGGAGGCTGAAATATCGCGTGAGGAACTCTTCTCGGAAGGGAGCTTACGGGTGTCTTTGGGGAGAAGTAAAATTGGCATATAGTCTACACTCTCCAGACTATAAAGGAAAATATAATGTCAGACTATGCTATCCACCCACTTTGTACACTCGAGCTAGCATCCCAGTAAAAATACAAGTGATACAATGCCATGTTTTATAACCTCAACATTACTCTCTCAATGCTTTCAAGGTATTCTGTGACATCAATTTTCCGCTTTAAGATTCTCAACTGTAGTGCGACAAGAATTTATAGATGTGAGCTTACAATATATTATTATATCAATCGTAATATTATTATGAAGTATCATGATAGGATGAATTCTATATTATATTACCTTCTTGGAAGAATATTGACAAAATTATTCACGGAAAAATAATTGAAGTCTTCTTGAATCTACTCTATCCTTATCAAAACAGTACATGAAAGTAAAAAAAACACTTATATCTAGAAAGCATTTGGCTTGATTTTAATCATCTTTGCCGAGTTGAGATTGTTCAGGCGAGGATGTAGCGTCCTCTTGAAATCAGCCTATACATCAATTTGAGTTCAAAAATGATTTTCTTGCTGTACTAAGAGTCTGGAGTGAGAATGATATAATCAGTTCAAACATGAACGTTCCACCATTTTCTGCAATCAAGTTACAATCCTAGAAAATTTTTCAAATCAGAGAGTGTTTTTTTATAACTCCAGAAAGTGATGGATATCGTTTCTCTTATTGGAGAGGTCAACTGGGAATAATCCAATGGAGGCTCTGCTACGTGATGCAGTGTAAGAGCGAGACCATATTAGGCGTTCTTTCAGGGATTTTTAGTCGGCAGGGCGGGAAGCTCTCCGATTGGCTTATTGGGGTGACGTCTAATATGGTCTGGCCCTAACTCTTGAAGAATGATTCAGGGATCAATAAATATTATCATTCTCATACCTCCATAGTTTTTCCAGAAGACTTGAACTGCTGATGTAATTTAATATGCTCAAAATCAGTAATCAGGGACAGCAATAATCATAGAAAAATCCTTAGTGTCTCGACCATAAATTCACTTCGAGTCAAAACAAAATCAATATTCAACCAAGATTCGTTACCAGCTTGACTGAAACAGAATATGTATTCAGATTTTAGAAGTACGATGAGTCGGAAAATATATTCTGAAATAAATCTTGATATTCTAATGATAACTTGATGCTTTGAAGCAGAGATCACTGTACAGGAGCTCAAAAAAGTGAGATCTAGGCTTTTTATTCGAGCAAGTAAGACTGAGAAAAGACAAAAGAGAGGATAAGAGAGATGAATGATCTGCCTCTGCCAGTTCCAGTAAGTTGGTGCAAAATGATTCTGCTATTCATCAAAGCCTATTCAACTGATTTCAAAAGTGTGGTGCAAAATGAGTGAGTAGTCTCACTCAGTCTGATCTCTCGTTTTTGTACAGACACTGTGATTTATGACCGCGGCAACTCAAAAATTATTTTCTTCAGATATGCCTTCTTCTTTCTTATCACAAGAATAATGAAACATTTTCATGGTTTGAATCAGAAAAGAGCAGAAGGGCAAACATTCTAATTAGGTGCTGAACACAAATTACTGTATTACCTGACTATGGGATTTATCACCATAGTCATTATCACCTTAGCCAAAAACTGTCATGTGCATTATTTTTGTCTTATTAACCTAGCATATAGAATGTATTGAACCTCTACAAATTATACAATGAGTGTAAATCGCATAATATGCTACCACTGCGACAATAATATTGTAACACGTCTTTGAATATACATATATTATTATACTCTATGATCAATATGATCATTATGGGAGGGTTAAAATAGCTATTGATGCTAGTGGGAAACTCAACGTTGATGATGTCTGGATATTGTATACATGACCTTTACTTCACACAACAATACCACATATTATAAACGCAGCTACAGCGCTGAAATCATCATCCTAGCCAGATTGAACCACATCCAATTTCACCACAACACATTTTTCATCAATTTTTTGTAGATATCAGCAAAATACATCGTTTTTGAACATACACGTTTAATTTGAAGCTGAAGAGCACACAAGCGGGGTCAACCAGAGTGCATTGTCTGAACTGCAAAATTTGTACTAGCAAATTTTTCCCTCACTACAACTGCAGCCATAATTTGTGCGCCGGGAGTGTAGCGTATTTCGCAGACTAGAATTACGCTCTATAGAGCGCCGCGCAGTGCAAATTCATTTCATTTCGTTGTTTTCCATAGCAATAACAGGAATTCTGGCGCACTTGTGTGACAGTGATTCATTTCAGGAGCATGAACTTGCAAAATGGCATAACGCGAACAAATTGACAAGCGTCGCGCGCGGCTATAGCGCTGCATTCAGTGTGTCGCTGGCGTAAAAGGCCGCGATAAATCTTAGGTGTGAGTGTACGTCCATAATCCGTTTTCTGTATCACTCTGCTCCGGCTCAATCCATCCTCCACCAGACGACTACCCGCCATTGACAACGTGTCCCGCCTAAACGATGTGCTGCCGCTACAAATGAAATCTCTTTCCTTCCCTGTTGCACGCACGCACATAGTAATCCTGAGTTATGGTCACCATATTTTCTCATCTTCTACGATAGCAATAGATGTGGGTGTCGATAGAATTATTGCGTTCAATAGAAATCAAATAGGTTCAAGAGAGTTTTTGAAGTTCGAAGAAACGGAGGATGGGAGGGGGCTGTGAAGAACGTATAAATTGTCTGATAAGTCATGATTGGTTACTTGCATAATTTGAAATAGATCAGTGCATAATCTATAGGTGTAAATAAAGTAAAAAATCTGGTGTGGCGCACTCACACAACTTTCCTTGCTGTTATGAAAATTGATCACTGACGCTAGTGTTCCCGCGCATCTCAAGTCTACTATTCAAATATTTTAGCCAGCTGGTGATAGGGCAATAACGCTGGAGACACACATGAGATCTGCTATCTCTTCATAGTGAATGATTTAATAGAATCAACAATAATTTGCAATTGGATAATCACATTTTCTCGAATTTAAAGCTTATTTTCAATTTTAGGTGGAAATGTTACTGAACATTAATTGTAAAGATTTTCATGCTCAATCTACTCCACTTGATTTTTTTTGTTTCAATTGTATCTGAAGCCTGATAATTGGGAATCTATCTGCATTGATGGGGCGGAGCTCCTGAAATTTTTACAGATATGGGACTTGTGGCAGTTGATAGAGGTTATCGATGACTATTTTAGGTATGAATTTGATCAAAATCGTTGGAGCCGTTTTCCGAGAAAATCACGAAAAACCCTGTTTTTGACAACATTTTCGCCATTTTAGCCGCCATCTTGAATTGCATTTGATCGAAATTGTTCGTGTCGGATCCTTATAGTGAAAGGACCTTAAAAGTTCCAAATTTCAAGTCATTCCGTTAATTGGGAGATGAGATATCGTGTACACAGACGCACATACACTCATACACACACACACACACACACACACACATACAGACCAATACCCAAAAACCAGTTTTTTGGACCCAGGGGACCTTATACGTATAGAAATTTAGAAATTTGGGTACCTTAATTTTTTTTCGGAAAGCAATACTTTCCTTACCTATGGTAATAGGGCAAGGAAAGTAAAAACTGATTCCGTGATTTGTCCAAGGTTGAGTAGTTAATGAATTCAACTTTTCTGTTTCTCTACATCTGCTCATTGACAATCTGATCTTTGCCGATTGACTTGTAGGGGTAATGACATACTAAATGATCTTCTATAAAGACATATTCAATGAATTCACTTTCACCGATTCTTGACAATCACATATTTCTTGATCCTATTATTCATGATATTTGAACTCATATATATTGTTGAATTACAAGTTGAATATTCATTTATTCAATGACAATAATTCCTGTCTTCAGAATGCTTTGAAAATCTGATAAAAGTAGACAGACTCGTCAAAATTCATTCGCAAAACGTGGGTGTATTCAAAAAACGTCAGCTATGAGGGTGGCTGAAGCTACAGCAGCTCCAACGCACAACTCTATTTGAGAGTCTTGTTTACAATAATCTGAGTACTCCTTGTTTACAAAGGAAGACTACTGGGAAACTCCTCTCGTGTTCTTTACACAATCCTCACTGAGAACGAAGATCTGCACTTCAATTCGAATAAAGGGATTTGACGAGATGAAAAAATTATATAAATCTCATGTTTTCCAACAGCTTGTGTACTTGTTTATTGTGGTTGAACAAATAGAAGAGCAACAGACCTCGATGAGAAAAATAAATATCGCCGGTCTCGTACGAGAAATGATTTTTCGATCACAAATAAACTCAATGTTTATAATAGGAAAAAGGTACCGAGAGAATCGAATTTGTCTCTGCCACAAAATACATTGTTATATGACTTTCACAGGCTTTCAAATTATACGTGATGTGATGTAACAGCAGAGTGAATGAATACAGTAGAATCTTATCCCTGTCATTTTTCCAAAATATGTTTACATGACTTTGTGGATGAATTGTTTACCTAAATATTGATAGGATTCCATCCATTTAAAAACATGTTTTGAATATCATTTTCTGCGAATTTTTCTTCAATATAAGTGATGGATATTTTAGAGAGTATTTTTATCTCACTCAGCTTGTTTACAAGCAAATTAAATATTTTCTACCCATATTCCAGCCAGAATTTCCCATTATTCTCAAAATGAGACAAGCTCCTAATGATAACCTCATTCCAGATTTTACAAACGCAGTTATCCCAAGAGAAGATTTGCAGATTAAATATGCAGATTGAATTGGGTCACAGTCAAATCATGTACTGATGAAGTTATAATATTTTAAGTGAGTGTACTCATCAAGATATGGTATTGGAGAACATCTTCTTAGTCAATAAAATGAAATACCTACCTCAACTAGCACGCTTCCCACTAAAGATGTCCAGCAGCATCACAATATACGACACAATATAGAGTAGGCTACGATAAGCAATTCAATTCACATTCATCAGAAATCACTCTTTACCAAACAAAATTCATGGACGCAGCTAGTCCAGTCACTACTGGCGCTATCACAGTATTGGGAAGCTGCTCATATCGTATCACAAATGTGAAATCTGCGCCTAGACTTCACAAAGAGTGTTATAATTCTGATGGAGAATTGAGTTGGTCGTCTATTATAATATATAATCTTTACTATAATAGAGGAAAGAACTGGCTTATACATGTACGGGTTAGGAGAGTTAAGTTTGGCGCATCATCACGTCTGAACTACTGGACTGATTAACTTGAAATTTTGCATTTAGATTCTTAATTAACCGAGGATGCTTCGAGGATGCTTATAGGTTTTTTCCCAATTCTTCAAGATTTCATTAAGTCAAGTTTAGGCCTACAGTTTGTCAAGTATCAAAATAGACCCTTGTGGATCACGGGTTTCCCGCTAGTATGCAACTCAGTACTACCACAATGTACCATGAACCATTACTACTACGGTGACGTCCACCAATTGAAGTTCAGTCACCAGCACTAGTCACAGTAACATTATAGTCACACAGTGTAGTAAAAACCAGCTCAAGTACCCTCCCATCGGTTGCAATGAATCATCACACTGTGCTAGTTTATTCATTGAGTCCACAAAGCAATCATGCTCTCACCAGTACTAGACAAAATAGTAGACATTCTAGGACAATCCAGTGTTTGGCGTAGTGGGTTGTCGGCTTACTGCTATCACTAGTGTAGCAGCGGCGTTGAGACCTGCCTGCTCTTGAGGTGAATTAATCTGCAGCCGGGAAGAGGTAGACGAACAAAAGGATTAAAAAGCTGCGCGAGCTGCAAAAGCCGCTTGTCGACCGCTGCTCAAACAAAGCCTCGTTGCTCGCTGCTCTCTGTTGCCTCTTCTCTACTAGCTCTCTGCAATTGAAAATCCGGCTGCTGGATTATGCACACCGATGCTAATTCACTCCCCACTATTTATTCTACCCCTACTGGTCTACTGCACTACCCTGTCTGCACTACCCACTAAGCCATATCATGTAGCTATTATGTATGAGCCGCATGTTGTACTACGCATCATGTGATTCCCAGAATTCAAACTCCGCGTCCCAAAAACCGTTTTTGGCCGGAACGGATTGTCGCCAAATATGCAGGAAAGGAGGGCGTAAGAGGTGTAGAGTGGCGAGAATACAATCCAAATTACTATAATTTCGTGTATTTCTATCATTTAAATCAATAATTGGAAAAAATCTACATTATTCCGAAATAAACTACTTTTTTCAATAGTGCGTACTTCATTGATGATGAAGGGTTTCGTGGTTGAATTGAAGCAGCTATATTTCATAGTGGACGGATTTTTAAAATTCAGCAACTGGTTAATGATTGTCAATGAATAGAATGGATGGATGGAGAATCCAATATCGATATCAGAACTATCATTAGCATAAAGCATCCATTTGATAGTTTGACTCACTTGACAATGAAACATTAGGAAAGATATGGAACACTTCCTAAGCATCCAGCTATATTCAGAATATCATATTAAAAGGTTCTATTTTAAAGAATGCAATCTTACAGATGTTACTTAGGGAAAAATATCACTGTTCTCAAACTGAATGACGAGGAGCCACTTCCTCCATTGAGTAAATTTATAATGATGTGACAGAAGTGGCTCCTGGAGCTTAATAACTATGCTATCTATAGTAGTAAATAAATTATGCAAATCTAGTAAGAGTAAGAACTGTTAAGATCAATTAATTCATCAACCATTATCATTCTCTAAGACTAGAATGGAATAAACTCTCAAAAAAAACATTGGCAGAGTAAGGGAGGTCTGAAATGAAGAATTTGAAGGACAGTCGGATATCTGATTGAGTTTCAATCATTAGTAATTGAATAGAGCTTTCCTATTATTTTTTTTTCAGTCTGAGATTTCAATCGCGGATTCTAAGATTCAATAAACTTAGTAACGAATATAACATATATTTCGAGAGGAATTTCTTTGCTTTAATCCTGCAATGTATTGAGAAATCATATATGTTAATTGGAACGTTACCATGGGCTTTGGAATAAATTTAGTCCTTGATCTGGCCTAATGGTATCAAGTTTATGTTGTATTTTCTCTTATTTGAGTAAATAAACGAATACTTAACAAATCCTTTCTGTGATTATTACACTTGAGATATGAACCACTCTGATGTGTAGTTGGAATTGCAGTAATTTTGATGCAAACTTAATTATCGAATAACTATTTGTGTAACTGAAAACACTCCACACCCAAGCAGACCGTCTCCTTACTCGAAATTGCAGCAGATAACTAGATAATTGATTGTCTACTTGAAGAACATCCATTTTAGAGCTCTAGAGATAGAGTCTAGAGGCCTACTAGAAATATAGTGGATTGACACAACTCAAAACCAACATTACCACACAACTTCCAAGTTGGGATGAAGTTGGTTGATACGTACAGACAACTACTTAGAACAGGAAACTATCTGCCAGTTCCTTCCCTGGCTCGACAAAGTTATTAATTCATGTCAATTAGGAGGAGCTCCTTCCAACATTGCAAAGCACTATCTACCTGTAACGCTCACATTTGTAACTATTATATCCTTCCCTTGCAGGGAACAAGTAACTTCCTCAAAACAATCTTTATCCAAATGATCGTTGGAATCAATCTTATTTATTGAAACTAGAATTTGTACATTCATGTGAAAATAATGATTATAATAGAGAATAATATTCCTTCCAAATTCACTCAACCCATGTTTTCTTGGAATCTTAAGTCTCTAAAGTCTCTGTTTACAAGCTAATCAGATGATTTTAATGTATCTGAATAATGTGATATAAATGATTCATTCATGTCTTATATCATAACTGAAATACTCTGAAATGGAGTTTGAAGTTGAATAACTTCACAGCTTTTCGAATTGTGTCTAACGGTGACCTACTCTGCATAATATGAGTGTTGCTGTCGCAACATTGTCGGTACTCATCAAGCACATGATTATCAGTTTCAAGTTTCAGCTTGCTGGATCACTTGAAAAACTTGTTATGCTATCTAATATCCTGTAGGCCTATGGAGTGACGTTGATATTTTGCCTACTCACTTTGGAAATCGAGATCCAATATTAAGAGGAATTTCTAACATAAGAGTTCTTCCAAAGAGTCTACATAATAGAATATAATTTTCGGTAATCTATTCAAAAGACACTATACATACTGACATATCACAATAATTAAGAGTAGGCATAACCTTAGACCATTTATAGAGTAGACACGCTGGGAAGTCTAGCCTCTGTAGCCAACATCAACTGCCAAATCCGCCCATATTGACGTCACAACCAAGCTAATAACAATGCATTGTTCAACAACAATGTAAGTTAAACACCACAAACACTTACACAACAAACTGTTGTGACGTCAACGTGGGCGAATTTGGTAGTAGAGATGTTGGCTTCAACGACTTTTAGTATGAATATACAATTGGCCGTGTCTACTCTATAAATGGTCTAAGGGCATAACCATAGAGAAAGGATAAGCGTGAATTTGTTATAATACTTGTATACTTATTATGCTTGTTTGTCTCTGATACTCTCTAGATAAATCAAAGTTATTTCAGAAGCACACGAAAATACAATCATGTTTAACATGAAATTCAAACTCCTTAAAAGCAGGCACAAAAGATGTATAACGTATTATTGAGACTCTGAAAAAATTAACTACAGTAGAATCATGGTCGTACTTACTCAAGATGGGTCTTGTGCACATCAAAGTCTTTGAAAGTAATCTCGATGATTTCATTTTTGCCGGCGATGAATGAATAGAGCAAGCAATCAATATTAGAAGAGTATGGCTTCGGATAATCAGGACTGCTGAATATTCCAACTTCCTTTCCGTACGTTTCCGAATATATCAAGCACTCACAACCTGGAAAAAAGGAAAATTGAATAATTCAATATTCGTTAGACTGGTTGGGCTGGGATTATTTCAACCTCTGATCTATTAGAAAATTTGAAAAAAAAACTGATGAATATAAAGTATAATATTGATGTATAATTTTCTAATACATTGGTTTCTCAGGAAATTTCTCAAGGTGGAATGGAGAAGTTTATAACAAATTGATATTATTTACAGATAAATTGATTCCACATTAATAATAATATTTGTCATATCGAAGGCGGGTAAAAGAAACGCTATCCACAAAAGAAAGAAATACTTTCTCATTATACTAAAATACTACACTATATTATATTATATCGCACGTTGGGATTATGTGGAACCTTTAAAATAATGCATATTCACATGAATATGTGAATTACATACTCGCATACAATGCCAACAAAGTCGATCAGAGGTTATAAAATGAAGAGATATTCAGTGTAACATTCCAATCATAAATTCTAAGAAATCGAAACGGGTGATTTGATACCGAGAATGCAGTTTGAAGATCAATTAGATGCTCCTCTTCATTGAAATATGATCATGAACATTAGGGTTGTACAAAATAAGGAAAGTTTTAGATTTGAACGAGGAACCGACTGATAAATTGGTGCCTCTGAAATTCGAATTCCAGGCTCAGAGAAATTGAACTTGTTACATAAGTTTCAATTCTGTGAAAGATTCTTTGTTACTGACAAGTTCATTTGGCTCAAACTTTTTAATGAACTGCAAAGGGAAAAGGGAAAGAGCGAGTAGAGAGTGAGACTTCAACCTTCTCAAATTGCATCCACGAGATTCAAATTGAACGGCAGGTGAAACTCATTGGAAAATTCCACAGACAAAATTTATTGTCGTGAAATACTAAATTGTGATGTACATCTCAAGTTTTATTACTCAGTATTTCTCAATCAAATAATCAAATAATCAAATATGAATTCATGAAATTGATACAGTTCCTAGAAGTACAGAAGTTGTTGGTAAATTCATTGCTTTTCTGAATATTTCATTTTTTCATTTCAAGAAAATCATGGGGATTTGATATCTACTGAATCAATAAATGATAAGATCATTGTTAGGATCTATTTTGGATCGATTTATCAATCCATCATGAGAATAAAACGTAAATGATAGGCTATTAATTTTTCCACTACAATGGGTATCGTAGATAAATAGTGTATAACATAAATCACAAAGTACAGTTACAAACTTGTTTGTTGAAGATAATCGATTCTAATATTCTACTTCAATATTATTAGAGAGGAAGTGGTAGATGGTGATGGTAGTGAAATTTCCAGTTTGGCCGAATCTACTAGAAAACAAATCATATGTGAAACAATTACAATAGTATGATAAGAAGTCACAAGCAGTAAAAGGTTGGAGATGTGCCAAATAGCAGAATAAAAGCATTGTGAAATTAGGAAACTGACATGTGGACCGCTCTCATGTTGATATGAAAATTAATGATGAAACCACATTCTTCGCAATATCAACACGAAGGGGGAGCGCACTGCCCTCTTCAGAATCTGTCAGATGTTTCTCGATTCTCCCGCCCCAAACAAGTAGCAGCAGCCAGTTGACAGCGGAGTGCGCTTTTTATCTCGAAAGAACGTACACAGACAGAACAATAATAAATTTGCTTCTTTACACTGTGAATAGCTGGCAAAAATCTGGCGCACTCGCCAATATTCTCGCCCTTTCATATCCTTGCCTCAGTATTCAGGCAACGTAGACGGTGTAATGTTGACTTTGCGACCGGCGTGGAACATGCTGCAAGTCAACTACTACTTTGATTCACACACAATGAAAATTGGGAGACTGACGTACATTCCTCTGTCAGCTACTGGTCCATAGAAGAGAGAAAAAATTCTTCTTGCTAATACTTGATAAGCTTTAATTTTCAGAATTTATGAGGTCCACTTCCTCATTGTGTTTTTAAAATATGAGAAAGTGTTGTTTGAAATCTCATTTATTTCACCCCATCCTACTTGATCTTGAATTACTCATTAGTGAATAGTGAATGCCTTACTCCCCATTGAATGCCTTACTCCACAAGACAATAGGCAGAAGAAGTATTGGTAGACCGAGGAAGAGATGGACGCCGGAACAGGCTTGAAAAGCCTAATCCATGACGATGATGATGATGATGAATAGTGAACCATTTCTTAACCCATCACTCGACTTCATCCCTATCAGGTTATTGCTGGTTATAAATAATAATAATGAGCAATATATATTTGGGAGCGATTTGACTCAGTGGTCGCGCTCATAAGCTATCGCTTAGATAAGTTATTTAATAATCATGCTCCTGCTACTCTTATTGAGAGGTCAACTGCTCTGAATGTGATTTAAGAGTTGTAGCCCAAAATTGCTTCCCGGTGGTTTCGAACCCACCTAAAACTGTTGGGCTCTCTCATCTCTCAGTATCATCCGCCTCATCACCCATGTTCAGGTGAGCATCACCCTCAGCAAAAAAAAATTATAGGGATGAATCCCTGTAGCTGGAATCTATCATTTGACTGCTTCAGATACTCCATGCTTCATTGGCATTGGCCTCTTACAATTTCCATTGATAAAACCACCAATGAATACGTATTTCATGAAATTCTACTGGATCATATTCTGATTAATAGGAGAATACCCATATCATGAGCTTTTACAATAATTGCAAATTATTCTTCGATCAGATCAGATAATGGAATACATTCTTCAAATTCTTGTATAAATTAATATGATAATCAATAATAATTATGACTAGAAAAGAACTCTACTCGGATTTTTCTGTCATTTTATAAGAACATTTTCAATTTCACGTCCTAATAAGACATTGAATCTTGGCAATCAAGTTTTTATGATATAACTCTTTTCATCCGCCTACTTCACATTTTTTCAGAACTCTAAGTAGCTTATTCAATGCAAAGAAATCCTTTTCTACGATTTCGCGATTACTCGGGATAAAGTCGAGAATGTTTGATGGAGTACTTCCTAGTTGCAGGAATTAATGGGAATGAGGTTGATAAAGTGTTATACCAACGAATTGAATGCGTTTATGGATTCTTAGCTGATTGGGTTGGAAAGTACAAGTACAGAGTTCACCCTCAACCAGAAACATGCTGAAGAGACGTAATGAGTTTTATAAAATCCAAAAATATCTTCTTGATCGAACATACGTACTCAACAATTTTCAATAATAAAATTCGAAAAGTTTCCAGTGAAAATCGTCTTGAGTTCCATTTGCAGTCGGCATCCGAGCACTATATTTATCATGCAGCCAAATCTGTTTCGCCGTTCCACTTGTAAAGTTCTGATTTCCTTGTTCGCAAAAATTCAGCAAAGTTTATTTTTCTGCTGAGTTGAATACACGTGCGTTTTTTCAAACATGCTCCGACTCATCCCCAGGTAAACATGGCCTAACTTCCAACACAGATCACGTACTATTCTACTTCCACCTTCGCTCACACACACAGATGCTGCCGCTCTGCGAATAACATCCACTCTTCCTAGGCACAACTCAGACTGGCAAATCGCTAGTTTGATTATATGCTTCCATGCCTTCCTCCCCAAACAATACAAAAAACAAGAGCTGCTGATTATTTGATTCAATATGCTCTACATCACGTAGGCTACGCGCTTTAGCGCACTTACACACTCAACACTCAAAAGGTTTCGGAAGTTTGTATTTTCGGACAACTTCCTCTGTAAATGCGTTGCAAAGATTTGGGAGCGGTAACCGTTGGTTCATGAAGAATGAATCAGATGGGATTTGCTGTATTCCAGTGGTGTATGCAGTCTGTAGGAAACTACTAATTTGTTTTCAATTATTGTAGCGAATAACATAAAAAAATTCTGTATTGAATTACTGTTCCATTCAATAATAACGTTATATTCCGGCGAAAGAGTGTGAATACTGGTGAATGGGAGAATTGGTTTTCATACTTCTCTCTACTTTACAGTCCATGAGATACGCTCAAATTCCTTATTATTTTGTGACTTGTTATGGGAGAGAAAATGTAAAACCTCACACAAACCTTTTTCTTTTCTATTGATACTATTAGAACATTATAAGTAGATTGATCAGTGATATTCAACACCTTCATTTCAAAATACAATTTGGGTTATAACTGTATACTAGACTACTCTTCTCCTTACTAGTGATGTTTCACCAAATGGTAGAGATAATTGGATATTCGGGATTTTTCAATAATTCAAGGATTACATGACATAGAGTATTATCAAATTGACTTTGCTAGTTGAGAAAATCGCAGTACCTTTTTCTTTATTTCTCAAGCTTCTTCAACAAACTTTCTAGGTGGATTCTTTTTCAGTCAGTATTGTTACATCGTATATGTAATACAAATATTCAACACTCCAGAAATACGGGTCTAGTATGGAAGAGGAGAAGTTTCAGTTGATTAATATGGGTTGAATAAGGAGATGGCTTACAACAGGAATGCATAACTTGAGGAAATCCCTTTAATTAAATCAATCAAGTAGTTCGTCGAAACTCCTTCCTCAATAAAAGAAAGCTGATCATATTTTTGTCGGAGCTGAAACCTCTACAAAATTTCTAGAAAATAAATGAGATATTTCAGAAAACAAATTGATTGCCAATAATAATAATAATGAATACGAATATAAAATTTATTCAATCAATCGTTTTCCAATTGTATTTCGTCGATACTCCTTTCTCAATATAATAGAAAGCTGATTATATTTTTGTCGGAGCTGAAACCTCTTGCAGAGAATAATGATATTTAACAAGAAAAAATGATTTGTCAATAATAATGAACAATATTAATATCATGGGACAGCATAAGCTGATCACTGAAGAATCATGGTTGATTGATCTCAATCCAGTGATGTGGTTTGAATCAAGTGACTGGAATGCAGCTGAATGGCTGGCTATTGAGAGTTTGCGAGCTGAGGCTCCACTGCATAATCAGAGGTTCCTTCCTACGTGACCTCTTGGTTTGGAGGAAATCAAGCGCCGTGACTTTGACAGGCATTAAGGGGAGGCTCAGGCTCAATAGATCTACGGCCTGCGGCATCTCAACGTGGGGCTCATGCAATCAAGTCTGTGACTCTGTAACCTGGATCATATTGCTCTATCACCAAGCTCCACATTTCACAACCAATACACAATTGATATCGTCCCTCGAAACAGTTGATAATTATTATGTCTATTTTTACTTTCCTTGTCCCTACCATAGGCAAGGAAAGTATTGCTTTCCGAAAAAAATTAAGGTACCTCAATTTCCAAATTTCTGTACGTTTCAAGGTCCCGTGAGTCCAAAAAAATGGTTTTTGGGTATTGGTCTGTATGTGCGTGTGTGTGTGTGTGTGTGTGTGTGTGTGTGTGTGTGTGTGTGTGTTGTGTGTGTGTGTGTGTGTGTGTGTGTGTGTGTGTGTTGTGTGTGTGTGTGTGTGGTGTGTGTGTGTGTGTGTGTGTGGTGTGTGTGTGTGTGTGTGTGTGTGTGTGTGTGTGTATGTGTGTGTGTGTGTTGTGTGTGTGTGTGTGTGTGTGTGTGTGTGTGTGTGTGTGTGTGTGTGTGTGTGTGTGAAAATAAGCTCGAAATTCGAGAAAATATGATTATCCAATTGCAAACTGTTGGCAACTGTTGAATCTATTGAATTATTCACTATGAAGAGATAGCAGATCTCGTGTGTATCCAGCGTTATTGTCCTGTTACCAGCTGGCTCAGATCTTTGAATAGTAGACTTGAGATGCGCGGGAACACTAGCGTCAGGTGATCAATTTTCATAACGGCAAGGAAAGTTGTGTGAGTGCGCCACACCAAATTTTTTAGTTATTACAATGATGGATCGACCATATATAGGGATTGAAGCATTTCTCTACAGTAGCGAATATTACATTAGATTGAATATATTTTTATATTTTGAAATTTTAGCGATGAAGCCTGTGACTCAGTAACCTGGATAATATTTCTCTATCACTATGCTCCACATTCCACCTTCAATTCACAATAAATTGCTATCGTCTCTAAAAGCCGATCATGATGTATGCTTCTCAGTTATTAATATGATGGATCATCCAGGTTATAGGGCTTGAATCATTTCTTGACAGTAGCGATTATTACAGTAGATTGAATATATTCTTCAAGTAAAAATAAATTATTTTATTGACATAGGTTAACGTCATAGGTTAACATGTTCAATGTCATATACAAAACTTCAAGCACACAGATTACTGTTTTGGAGAAAGTAACACAATTCCACAATAGAAAATCAGTTACAAAACCATATTGGAATATTCAGTCACATCAAAACAGGACAGTCGGGAACAATTATAATCCTCATAAGATAATTGCTTATTTTCATTTCAATGAGAAGCCGAATTAGATTTTACATCTTGGTGTTGCCATAAGACACTTTATAGGAGAAAGCAGCACAATTTTAAGATAAAAAGTCAGTTCCAATATCAATATTGGAATAATCAGTCAAATCAAGGCAGGATGTCTTAGTACAATCAGGAACAATCATAATCGTCATAAGCTATTCATAATAATTGCCAATTGCTTATTTTCAATTCAATGGAGTGGTCAAATTAGATTCTGCTCCTGGGTATTTTAACAGTGAAAAGAGAATAATTCGAATTATACATTCCCTCTCTCCTTCTATTCGCTCCTTTCCATTCTTAAAAACATTAATAGAGAAAACTATCATTTCTCAAGTCAATTGCTTCCATTTTAATAGTATTGTAATGGCTGTTTCTCCAATCGATTTCGGATTCAAACTTGCTATTCTGATTCATCAACTAAACATAAAAACTTGTCTTCGAATTGACAATTGATTGAGTTTCAACTAAATAAAATAATGATTCATACATACTTTTTGTAAATAAATATATTATTTATTGTTCAATGCTCTACCCAACCCCAATCAAAACATACGAAACAAACTTTAATATTAGCAAAATCCAATATTCTCACTAGACTACAGATTTCTATTGGGAATCTCAATGACAATATTTATGAGCTGCACTTACAATCACCAGGCCTACAAGCTGAGGGTATTAAGATACGATTAGGGTGAATGACTACAGCTATTAAGAGCTTTGCCAAGTCAAATCAGGGCGGCAGGGAGGCTGCCTGAGCATGGAGACAGAGACGAATGAATAGAGTGGGCGATTGATGGAAGAGAATTAAAGAGAAGCGGTGGATTCTCTTCTTGTTGGTTGGGACACACGTTGGCTACAGAACTGAAAACAGGTCATCATGAAAACTACTCGAATTTTCATAAATAATTATCATTATATATTTTCAGACGGAATAATACCTACTGAATTTCGCACGAGATTTTTCGAATTCACCACTTATTTTCTGGAGAGCTTACGATGTTGCATCAGGGGAAAAGTAACACAGTAAAAATATAGCATTAGCAATGAATGTATACTCCATTTCCTGCTGAGAGATAATGACGACTGCATTAATGCATTCTGGTGCATTCCATTTTCAAGTATGAGCTGTTCCCAAGAGGGAAGAGTATGGAAGCTTCCTCCTTGTATATTTTAAAGTTGCAAAATACTATGTGCAGCAAAAATCTACTTGAACAAATAATCTTGATGATTATCATCTGAATGCATAGTGTATGAATGGCAATAAGGAGCTTTTACATGGGATAAATTAGAATTGGAGACCAGCAGAATACTATCAAATACACAACTATATAGCAAGGTTATTTATAGAATTATAGCTAAAATAAGAGAGCATGGACTTGTTTCGGGATAGTTTAGAGTAGTTCAGTAGTTGAACTGCTCTATATCGGTTCAGATGCTGCGGAGGCTCTTCTACATTCTCCATATAGATGAATATTTCTAGCTCCAAACATAAAATATCATACACAATACCACCATAATAAAGCTATTACTCTCAACTCAGCCCTTTTAAACGCCGTTGAGCTGAAACTTTTGTTTTTTTCTATCTTTAGTTTTAATATTCATTATTATAATAAACCTTCTTATTATTCTTTTAAATTTTATTATCATACATGGTTTGTAATTTATTTTATTATTGCTAGTGTTTGCCTTCTGCCTGATAATTTGCCACTCCTCCCTGCACACGGATAAATAATCCAGGCAGGGAGAATTTATTCATGTAATTCATAACACTTTTATATTTTGTAAATATGTCATATTTCATGAATAAACCAATTTGAATTTGAGTTAATTAAACAAAATTTGAATTATGAATTCTATACAAATGATGGAGAATATTATCATAATTCAATATTTCAAAACGTGAACCAAGAAAATGGGACGTATAGTTGCATAGTTGTAAGTTGTAGAACAGCTTTGGAATTCATCAATGAACAACAATCTTGTCGGATTTTCCTCACAATTGGATGACTATGATCGATGAAATCTCTCAATGAAATCATAATTATATGATCACGGAAACTGACAGAATTATTTATTACCTTGATGATAATAATAGATGACAAAGAGGCCTCGAAATTATTTTTACATAGCAAAATTTGTATTGTTGCTGTAGAGTGTGGAGAATAATAGTTATTTGTATATCTAGAGTGAAAAGTACGACTTTTTCTCCCTGAGGGAAAAGTTTGAAGCCCGAGGCGAAGCCGAGGGCAACAATTTTCCTGAGGGACAAAAAGTATTTTTCACTCGTGATGTACACAACATTTTTCCTCCATCTACATTTTTTTATAGAAACTGCAAATAAAATCATTTTAATAACTTACATATTGGTGACAATGTTTCCTAACAACATAACCTAAAATCTAAAGCCTAAAAACCGGTCGTCTGATTGGCACTGACGATTGCGCTATCTAGCAAAAGTTGTAACAATTATATCAGCTGGGTGTCTACCAAAAATGGCTGACTCCAGATCACGCGGTTCAGATTTGAATTGCAGATCAAAAATATTTGTTGGCTGGTATTTTGAATAGAATAAGATATTTTAAAAATTGTATAAATTTTTATCGTCTACTAATATTAAGAATATAATATCATACAAACATATATTTCATGAGTTGATCAAATTTCTGGTTGTGGTATTGAATTCAGTTGACTCAATGACAGACACCTCTATTATGCTTTCTCATCTGAGCTTAGACCTTCTAACCTATTACAATGTAAGTTTTTAAAATAGAGATGCTTCCCATGTTATTTAAATGGAGTCACTTTTACTCCCTAGGGAGTTTTTCTGTTTTTTACTACCGAGAGCGAAAAAGTGACACTTTAGTATTATGTTTCAGGGAGTAAAGTAAGTACTTTAGCCAGTAGGTGGAGGAAAATATTATTTTTAACTCTGTTGTAGTTTTGACACTGTGTTACTTAGTAAATATTTGAATAACACTTACTTTCCATAAAATGGTGGAATGATAAATATGCATTTCACTCCTGAGGAGAAGCTTATATTTTTATATTTCAAAGTTGATGTATAACTTTCTATTATTCATGAAAAGTGTTTTTGATCGTAAGTTTGTTTGATGTCAGATATGAAAGTTTGATGAGAAAACTTATCCAGCCTCCAACAAGGTTTAGAAACCTTGCACATGGATCAACGTGAGATTGTTGCGAATTCAATTGGTAATTCTTTGCTGTCGAAAAAATTTGGAACAATGAATTAATTGTAACCGCAAATCGATTACAAAAAAAATAGAGTTGGTGAATACCAAAAACTACTGTCTGTGTTTGTGCTTTGTGCTGTCAACCCATCTTTAGATCAGTGTAGCTCTATATGAAAAAAACATGACCCATTTCTACTTCTGCCTTTAGCTGCGATCGATTGAGCTAAATTGGAAATTTGGTCGTTTCCTGACCAAACACCCAATTAACTGAACTTTTCTTTCTCGACGTTCGTCCAGCCGAGAAGTCATCAACCATTTTTTCTTCTATTCCCTAGCTGATTCTTGTAGGCTACTATAATGAAGATTCTTACAAAACCGAGTTCATCCAACACTAAACCTGGAATTTCATCATTGATAATGGAATATTTTTGTTTCTCACTTGTGGAAAAATCAATAGGATAATACAAGGTATTAGTATTTTAGAGTATGGAATTATTAAATAAGCTCTGAGATGAGGGAATAGCGAAGCTGATTCAATATAGGATAAGATGAGCTTGGAAGGCGTGGGACGAAAACATTTTAGAACGTTAAAAATAGAATACTTATCTCATAAATTTTCCCTGGAGAATTTTCTCGACTTATGATATTAATCTACACGGGAGGAAGCGAGGATATTTTTAAACTGTGAGCAGTCTGCAATTAATCAATTATCTTTTTTCGCTTTATTACTTGAAAGTTGTTTTCTTGAACTTCTCAAATAATTATGATTACGTGAGAAGATTGAAGATGAAAGATGAAAGACTGAAAGATGAAAGATGAAAGATTAAATAGAAAGATGAAATAAATAGATTGGAGCATCGGACCAATTATGACTATTTTTGGAAATCATAATCATCTAACTTATTCAATGGCATAGTATTGTTCATTATGTAATATTTCTGGCGGATAAAAAGTCAAATTTGAATAACTAATATGACTCCTGTGAAATAAATTTTGGGTTTGGATAAAGTAGTAACTCATAAACTACTTTTGGAAAAATTACTTGCTAACATGAAATTATTTAAGGGAGATAGCTATCCATGTAGACCAGTATCCAGCATGGCTCCCAATTCACATCATATTGTTGCATGGTAATGAACAATGCTACAGTTGGGAGAAGGTTGATGTGGATTCAAAATACGTTCAAAATTAATAATAGTTGAGTAACCTGAGCAGTGTGTTACTGAATCCTCATCGTTCAAAAACACGTGTCTCAAAACACAGAACTCTTCATGGCAGGAGAAAATTCACATATCTAGTATATCAGACATAATTCTATTAGACTTGAAAACATATCTCGAACTGAAAATTAGTTGTTTCAAGAATCTTACGTAATCGAAAATTCTCTTAAAGCATGAGTTTGATTATGTCACAGCAACAATGAATAATACAATATTTTTCGAATTTCTTACCCACATTATAATATTTGTAGAGTATACAATCTGAAAATCTTCTTGTATCAGAATAAGTTTGATTTTTAACACAAATAATACTTATCGCATGTTATCCGATCTTTAACACAATGACATGATAGCTGAACCAAGATTACGAATCACTAATTATATTAACGACGATTAGTCGTAATAATTATATTAATTATATAATTATAATTATATTAATAATATTAACGACGATAAGGTCATGTTTGACGAAGAAAACGACTATTATCAAACTCGGTTCACGATTGTAACAAATATCATGAATGATAAATGGGAGTACAATTTTTGGTCAGGTTAATCACTCAACAGAAAACACCAGTTAGGTGCTAAAAGCAGAGTAGAGAGAGGTGTCTTTGCATGTTTGTCTCCCTGTTTGTTCAAGTTGGGTTTGAACAGCTTGAACAATTTTGGTCTGTTGATTTCAAGAGACTGGATTAATTGGTCTACTAAGCACCCTGCCTACCCAGCTTATTGTGTAGGCCTAGCAACGAAGAAACTCCCTCCCTCTGCCTTACTCATACACTCTCTCCATTTCATCCTTCTTTTCTCTCATCAGGAACATCCCAACCGGAAAACTTCCTCCCCTTATCTTTGACTTCCTTATCTTTTCATGCCATCCAGTCTTGAAGGGGAAACCAAAGAAAAGCCCTCTGTTACTTTAACCTCTGAAACAGAAAATCCTTCCATTTCACAAACAAGACAGAAGAATCCCCTTGATCTGATTAGTGTCATCTTGTTTTATTACTCTCCTGTCCTTCATATATTATGGAGACTTCATATATGACCTTGCCTGATGGGATTGAGATTAAACAAACCTTTTCCACCCCTGTAGTTATACGATTCAGAACTCGATTATTAACATGCTAAAAGTACAGTACACAAGTATATGTGTGGATGATAATCATTATGCTTGCGTGAGCTCATAGTTTATTTTGAGGGGAAGATATAGAAATTTATTATACAGTATTCCAAATAGCTTTCAACTAACGAGATTTATAATGAAAATTTATATGTGTAACTGCATACTTCCATACTGTATATTTGTTGAAGATGATGTCACTACTACAGTACCCAATAACCATGATTATATAGGTTACTGTAGTCACTACTAGGTTAGTCTTGTATGCTGAACAGGCTTGATTTGATCGAAATAAATACTCACTTTTCGAAATATGAGGGATTCCCTAAGGTTTTTTTAACATATTAAGTTATTTGATTGACCTACTGTAAAACAAACATTTTCATTGACATGTTACAGTTTGTTACGTCGTAGTTTTATAATAATTTTCATGCAATTGAATATCATTATATAGATTTAAAAATTCTCCAATCGATTAAAATCATATTCATTTATAACATAAACGTTAATAATTATAATAAACTGTGATACAGTGATAATTGAACCCTTTAATTAATTGTTCTTTATTCAGAAAATAGTATTGGAGTTACAAAATTTTCCATTGTCCATTAAGTAGACGGTTTATTTCATGCTCTCAATATGATCATTGAATGAACATTAATTTTAAAGATATAACTTCATGAAAATAGAAATACATTCTTGCGATTCAGCCTCCGATTTCGAGAAGCATAACTCAATTACGGCTCGCCGTCTAGTTTTCTCGATATTCAATATCTCAATCTTCCCGACATTTTCAATTTCGCCGTTTTATTAATGACTGAAGCCCTTCGATTCCGATCAATTGCCAAGTCCCCAATGTTATGGAGAACACTCTTGTAAACTTTCGAGCGATTTCATGCCCCATACCATTCACCATAAAAATTATTCCGCTTTATTAAACGAGCAGAGAAGCTCTATCGAAATAATTGAATTCTGAATTTAATTTTTTTAACGAAAACAGCTTGAATGGAACTGTTGTTCATTTTTCATGCTGATGATATTGCAGAAAAGCAATGCTTGTAAAGATCAATTGAAAAAAATTAACTAAGTCATGAGCAAGCTAGAGATTTATATTGCAGTTATGTGAAGTTCAAGCTCATAGAATAGTTCATTTATCGTAGACCTAGATAAAATAGTTGCATTTCGTAGACCTTTCATCATATAACGTAGTTTGTACAAAAATTACGAATCACTAATTATATTAACGACGATTAGTCGTAATAATTATATTAATTATATAATTATAATTATATTAATAATATTAACGACGATAAGGTCATGTTTGACGAAGAAAACGACTATTATCAAACTCGGTTCACGATTGTAACAAATATCATGAATGATAAATGGGAGTACAATTTTTGGTCAGGTTAATCACTCAACAGAAAACACCAGTTAGGTGCTAAAAGCAGAGTAGAGAGAGGTGTCTTTGCATGTTTGTCTCCCTGTTTGTTCAAGTTGGGTTTGAACAGCTTGAACAATTTTGGTCTGTTGATTTCAAGAGACTGGATTAATTGGTCTACTAAGCACCCTGCCTACCCAGCTTATTGTGTAGGCCTAGCAACGAAGAAACTCCCTCCCTCTGCCTTACTCATACACTCTCTCCATTTCATCCTTCTTTTCTCTCATCAGGAACATCCCAACCGGAAAACTTCCTCCCCTTATCTTTGACTTCCTTATCTTTTCATGCCATCCAGTCTTGAAGGGGAAACCAAAGAAAAGCCCTCTGTTACTTTAACCTCTGAAACAGAAAATCCTTCCATTTCACAAACAAGACAGAAGAATCCCCTTGATCTGATTAGTGTCATCTTGTTTTATTACTCTCCTGTCCTTCATATATTATGGAGACTTCATATATGACCTTGCCTGATGGGATTGAGATTAAACAAACCTTTTCCACCCCTGTAGTTATACGATTCAGAACTCGATTATTAACATGCTAAAAGTACAGTACACAAGTATATGTGTGGATGATAATCATTATGCTTGCGTGAGCTCATAGTTTATTTTGAGGGGAAGATATAGAAATTTATTATACAGTATTCCAAATAGCTTTCAACTAACGAGATTTATAATGAAAATTTATATGTGTAACTGCATACTTCCATACTGTATATTTGTTGAAGATGATGTCACTACTACAGTACCCAAATAACCATGATTATATAGGTTACTGTAGTCACTACTAGGTTAGTCTTGTATGCTGAACAGGCTTGATTTGATCGAAATAAATACTCACTTTTCGAAATATGAGGGATTCCCTAAGGTTTTTTTAACATATTAAGTTATTTGATTGACCTACTGTAAAACAAACATTTTCATTGACATGTTACAGTTTGTTACGTCGTAGTTTTATAATAATTTTCATGCAATTGAATATCATTATATAGATTTAAAAATTCTCCAATCGATTAAAATCATATTCATTTATAACATAAACGTTAATAATTATAATAAACTGTGATACAGTGATAATTGAACCCTTTAATTAATTGTTCTTTATTCAGAAAATAGTATTGGAGTTACAAAATTTTCCATTGTCCATTAAGTAGACGGTTTATTTCATGCTCTCAATATGATCATTGAATGAACATTAATTTTAAAGATATAACTTCATGAAAATAGAAATACATTCTTGCGATTCAGCCTCCGATTTCGAGAAGCATAACTCAATTACGGCTCGCCGTCTAGTTTTCTCGATATTCAATATCTCAATCTTCCCGACATTTTCAATTTCGCCGTTTTATTAAATGACTGAAGCCCTTCGATTCCGATCAATTGCCAAGTCCCCAATGTTATGGAGAACACTCTTGTAAACTTTCGAGCGATTTCATGCCCCATACCATTCACCATAAAAATTATTCCGCTTTATTAAACGAGCAGAGAAGCTCTATCGAAATAATTGAATTCTGAATTTAATTTTTTTAACGAAAACAGCTTGAATGGAACTGTTGTTCATTTTTCATGCTGATGATATTGCAGAAAAGCAATGCTTGTAAAGATCAATTGAAAAAAATTAACTAAGTCATGAGCAAGCTAGAGATTTATATTGCAGTTATGTGAAGTTCAAGCTCATAGAATAGTTCATTTATCGTAGACCTAGATAAAATAGTTGCATTTCGTAGACCTTTCATCATATAACGTAGTTTGTACAAAAATTATAGCTTGAGAATTCATCAGTTATTGAATATAGTAATTTGAAAATACATATGAATTTCACTGGACATTTCCCATCCAATTCCATGAGAGTGATTTCAATTTCATTTTAACGAGCACAGCGAGTTCCTACTACTGTTCGACGAAAACTTTCAACTTAAAATTTCCAACACAATGGTTTTCTTCAAACGATTGAATTTGTTGGATAGTAAGATTGACTAACTCCTTTATACGGCGATAAAAAATATACTTCATCTTGATAAAGTATAACACGATGTTATACCATAGGAAAACAAGAGGGTAAGTGGATATCCTATGGTATAGGGCGTTTATGTTGCAACTTTTACTGCTTTCTCAAGCCAATTACTGTCTATTATTGCCTATTTTTACTGTTTTGTTGGGGTGGGAGTGTATGAACGGCACAATATGAGAGACTACCAGCATCACACAGCTTCACGGGAAAAAACTATGTGGACTATCGACTTGAGATAACAGTAAAAGTTGCAACATAAACGCCCTATACCATGGGATATCTACTTACGCTATTGTTTCTCTATGGTTATACTCACCCAACCCACAAGTTCCAACCAGACATTCCAATAGAACAACGACAGAATATCAGCGGCATTTTGAGCAATAGGTAGTTTTTTTCAACCCTGAGTGCCTGTAACTTGAAAAGTGCTTATTATGTCTTGAGTAGAGCTTGTAACTACTCCTTCGTATTATTCTTCACGGAGTTTTTTATATTTATCTCCGGTAACCTGCACAGTATCTACAAACTCGAGAAATATTCCATTACTGAGGCACAGTGGACGTATGGCGTTTCGAACGAGGTGGAACAGTTTCGGTGGAAAAGTAGAGAGGCCTTAGACCAGAACTCATTGGTTGGGTTTCCTATTTTGCCTTTGTGGATGGCGGATCAGATAGGTTGCCCTGCTGTCTGCCTCTCTTATCGCATGCCTTACTAGCTCAGGGTAGAAAGTTTTTCATCGCAACTAACCGGAAAAGGGCATAGGATATGGGAAGGGATGGGAAAAAGATGGAGAAAAAAATGAAAAAGATAGAGAAGAAAAGGTTGAAGGGAAGGAAGAAGAGGAAGAAGTAGTGGGAGAAGGTGCAGAAAAAGAAAAAGCGGAGCCAAACAAAGGCAGAACAATGTATCTTGCCAACTGAATACTCTCTTTTCTCTTCAACAAACGAATTCCCAGCACAATGCTTCTGCTTGATTAGTGATAACACCCACAAACAATAATTTTTCATTTCCTCTAGCAAACACGCTATCCGTAAACCTCTGCTAGAGACATGACCATTTGTTTCATTACAGGTAGCGTTCGAGTGGAAGGGGTAACACAAATAGAGCTGAATGTAATTTCATACGACAAGAATCCATATCACAGCTTGCGAATCTCATAACCCATAGACACGTGATACGAATTGCAACTCGATATCAGGGTAGTTATGATCGATATATCTTGTAGCTCAATATATACAATCCCTAACAGCTCCAAATATCCCAGGAACTTATAAAATGAACGAATCAGTTCCTCTATCAGTGAAAGTTTGCTGTCCTATCTAAATAATTATTCATGGGGTCTGAAATATTTACAGAGTGGAACAGATGGGGAGACCGGGGACCGGGAGCCATGCAACTGAGCTCATAGCAAGCCGGTGAGCTCCACATTTCCAGGAGACAAGGATTGTTTATTATTCCCAGGAGACTGCTGTAATCCCTTGTGCATTGCCACAATACATGCTCTACCGATTCTCGGCTGAGAATGTGTGTGGTGTGTGCTAGAGTTGTTCCAGCACCCTTCTTCGTCGTTGGTGGGGGTGCGAGTGAGGTGTAGTCAAACAGGTTCCCATCGGAAGGTAAACAACAAACTAAGTGTTTTCTTACAATGAACCGCATCATCAAGCATGCTCACTCACCACTCCACTCGGTCCGGCTGCACATTGAAATTATTTGTTGGGTAAGTTGTGGTGCTTCAATAGACCGTTTCAATGATTAGAACTATCAAAACTCCAAAAGTTGAAAGACCAAAAAATGCAATGGATGATTGCCTTGGAGGGTTTACCAATAAACTGTATTACTGATTGGAAGGGAATATATTTCAATAGAAAATAGTTGTCCATCTACTGTTCATATTAATGAATGTAATTATAACTCTCAGTTTTCATATCCATTTATCTTATTTTGTCTCACATTATGTTTACAGTCACGTTATCAATTTTTATTGAGGTATTAGATACTCATTTCTAAGATGATAATAAGAAATAATGAAGTAGCAATACTTGTAAAACTACCACTCAGGGATACGAATTCAAATTTTTCATGATATATACAAAAATGAACAGTGAATATTCATCATAAATAGGTGGTTGAATTGTGGAATAAGAATATACATTACTTATTCGCAATTTTCGCATTAAATCACGATATATTATATTTATATGATCAATCGAAGATTACGTAAAGCCACTGGATTTGTCCGTTATTTGACTGTCGAGACCATTATTGGATGTATCAACCTCATTCATCCAATCACTTCATTAAGTAAGATCAGTCAAAATTCTGATTCAAAGAGAATATATTATATCTATAACTTCAATGTACAAATCCAATCAACAATTTACTATGTTATGAATGTCATCATCATCATCCACGGCTCTACAATCAAAAACGGATCTTGGCCTCCTCCAGCAATCGCCTCCATTCTACTCTGTCCATGGAAGCTCGTCTCCAATTTCTTACACCAAGCCTCCTTGCATCTTCAGTGACTTAGTCCGTTCATCTCAGTCTTGGTCGACCTTGATGTCTTCTTCCTTGGTTGGTGTCTTCTTCCTTTCATGCTGTAATTCATGATTGTTTTAGGCAGATGTGAGTCATCAGCTCTTTCAACATGACCCGCCCACCTGAGTCTCCCTACTCTGATAATAGCCTGTGCATTGGTGTGGCCGTACATATCATACAGATCCGTGAATGACGTTCAATAAAATTTCCTTTATCACGTATCAACCTCATCATCCCTATATTACTGGGTGACATAATGTATTAACCGCTTCAAGCTAATCCATGGACGAACGAATTGCAGAGTTTTATTAATATAAATAACGAAACAATATAAATCTGGATATTACTCCAATCAAGATCATGTATCATATTCATAAATCAAGTGTACTGGAAACAGAGTCCAGTGAACGATAAGCTATCACATAAACAACGAATTTTAGTAACAGTTCAGTTAACTCGAATCGTGGAAGTGAATCAATTCACTCGAATTCATTGTAAAGGGTTCGATTTCCATTCGGAAAATTTATGACAATTCTCTCTATACCCGTTGCATAACAATGTTACTCAGTCTGGTGGAGACCGGAAACTGTTCTTGTAGGAAGTGAGGCACACGAGAGCAAGGGAAACAGATAGATGGAGAAAGAGTGAATCTGGAGGAGTAAAGTAGACCCTCAACGCCAATTACTAAAGAAGTCACGTAACTAAGCCGATTCCTACGCCGCAGAGTAGAGCTCCTTCAAAAGTAGTGTGCTACGGAGAAGAGGTGAGAAAGAAAATAGGAGGAAAGAAGGAAAGAGGAGGATGATTGGCTGAGATGAGCTGAAGCTGGTCAGAGTCGACAGATAATATCCAGAGGCTAGGACGTGGACGCGATATAGGAAACCGTACCAATGCTGGCAGACTGCCAAAAAAATCGACCGAAAAAGATGGAAACCCAGACAACGCGTGTAATAGGCTGCTCACTCAATCCGCGGTGGAAAAAGGAAAACATTGTTTCATTAAAGATTCACTCCTTGACAGCTTTCGTTCTTCTAATTCACCGGCAGAAAAAAGCTTCGGAAAAGCCCGACAGCGACTGCTATTGCTATACGTGCACTCACAAGCCCAGCCAGCAAAAACCTGTCGGAAACAGTGAGCCGAATCTAGATTTATCCTGACATAAATCTCGTTATTTCATTCTGCCTTTCCTATTTCATCATAACTCAGTTGCAGCCAGCTTACAATAGCACAGCCACCTTGCGTTTGTGCTCTGCGAGAACAACAAATCTTGAGAGTCTACGAATCTCACTTTTAACGTGTTGCTGCTTTTGAGACTCCTGCTCAATTGACAGATTCTACAATACTATCGTTCTATAGAACAAAAATGATTATTCCAGTAGGATATCCAGTTTATTTGGTGCACACTAGTTTTGAAGTAGCTTATACTTAGAACAAAATGCACTCAATAATTTACAGAGCTTCTTGAAATTTCCTATTGGATAGGATCAAGTTACTGGAAATCAAAGTCTCTAACACTTTCCCACTTCATATTCCAATTTTTACCCGACCAAATATGTTGTAATATAATCATTATGAAAATTGCTTGCTGAGATGTAGTGATATTTATCCATGATGAAGATTTTAGTCAAATAAAACTGATTTATTTGGAGAAGAACGATACCATAGGTGTTATAACTTGTTAGTGTTCCTCAATCCTCAGTACCAAGTTCGGAGTGATGAATTTAGGAGAGTGACATCTATATCGAGATTATTATAATCAATATGCAATTGTCATAATTATGATAGAACATCATATCGGGTTTAAGAAAACACTAGAATAACTGAGTATCTTCTTTTTGACTTCACCTGAATTTGGAAGAGGAGATAACAATAGGATTGCTCAAGTATTTTATCTATCAATGTTATTGTATCAGTATCATTTTTGATCGAGCGAAGTGAGGTTTAAGATTCAAGTCGACGGTTTGGCATTTTTCTTGATGTTAAAATGTTTGAATGTTTGAATGTTTGAATGTTTGAATGTTTGAATGTTTGAATGTTTGAATGTTTGAATGTTTGAATGTTTGAATGTTTGAATGTTTGAATGTTTGAATGTTTGAATGTTTGAATGTTTGAATGTTTGAATGTTTGAATGTTTAAATGTTTTAATGTATATATGTTGCGCATTTACGGCGAAACGCGATAATAGATTTTCATGAAATTTGACAGGTATGTTCCTTTTTTAATTGCGCGTCGACGTATATACAAGGTTTTTGGAAATTCTGCATTTCAAGGATAATATGAAAGGAAGAAGAGCAGCTGACAAGTGATTACACAGATGTGTGGAGAAGCCAGTCTATTGCTGTATTTCCATAAAGTCTATAGTTTCAATCAGGTACTTGTGGATGAGAATACTGCGTGAGGTCTACTGTTCACAGAACTACTAGTTAACATGAATTAATTAACATGAAATAATTTATTGTTATCACTAAAAAAGTAGTGTGACACTTCTGCTCAGTTCACTAACCATATCATATTTCAACTTGTTACAGGATGAATAAATAATAATAAAACTTATTTGGCTATTCCCCACATAAAATGTTTGGTTACCATGAAACATGGTATAAGATTGTTGTTTAGTCGCTGATCTTGTTTCGAGATTGTTGTATCTTGTCACCGGTTTCCAAAATACTAGTTCCGGTTTTTCTGCAAGTGAAACTCAAACAAGCATGACACAACACACAAATTAATAATTGGTAATTTTATTATTGATTATTATGATTAATTATATTATTATAATATAATAATTATTAATTTTAATTATCAATTGTTAATAATCGATTTTTGGTTGGCGGACTAAGCATGTAATACTTTGAAAACCAGGGTAACGCATAACGTTGATGAGCAAGCTAGGGTTGGAGAGTAGTGGCGGAGTATGGACGTACCTGGAAGCAAAACTTCGATCACATCTAGGTAGTTCACCTGTTTGTGACAGCTCCTAGTGAGACTGATACCCTATCGCATCATCTGCAGGAGTCGGATGATTATTTATGAGCCACCCAGCCAAGATTCTCTCAGACATTTCGCGTCATCTCAGAAACATGGACGGGAAACTTCAGTTCCAGACTACAGGTTGTCAGCGACAACCCAGTTTCCAATAAGCATCTCAACTATCAGGTAGGCCTATGCTATTAATCAACTGTTACTAGATCTCAGGAAATTGACGGATGGTATTGCAAGTGGAAACTTTTAATATCAATCACGGAGCTATCTGGATACTGGACAATCACCCAATATATGACAAATCTGTCTGTTTGTTTCGCCAATCTGTAATAGAGAGAGAGAGAGAGAGAGAGAGAGAGTGAGTGAGAGTGAGAGAGAGAAGAGATTGATGGATTGATTGACTAGCTGCCTTTATTAAAAACCTAGGAGGGCGAAGTTAGGGCGCAGCCGGCCCTCTCTTACACTTAACCCTCCAATACAATTCTAAGTAAAACTAAAACACTATACAACAAAGATTATAAGATAAAAAATAAAACAATTTTCAAATAGCGAATGAAAGAAAGGAAAAAAAACAAAATTTCTTTCTAATTTGAATCAATGAAAATAATACAATGAGAAAAAAGAGAAAACTGAAAAGTGAAAACGGAAGAAACGTCACTTCAAAATCGATAGATCATTTCGATAGAGGAAAAAAGAAGAAAGAGAGGAATAAATTAAAGAAGGAAGAAAGGACACACACACACACACATACACACACACACACACACACACACACACACACACACACACACACACGTTAAGATTTAGTGAACATTCCAGCCGAGTCCACCACCTCTGATCCACCGCAAGACAGCCGCACCGAACCGACGAGAGAGAGAGAGAGAGAGAGAGAGAGAGAGAGAGAGAGAGAGAGAGAGAGAGTGTGAGAGAGAGAGAGAGAGGAAGAGGGAGAGAGAGTAAGATTATCGGATGGAAAACAAGATTCTGGGTCTAATGACTGAATTTACATCAGTCTATTCTCTTCATTCAGTTAACAATACAACAGCTGCAACAGACAATAAAATTTAGTTTTTCGTGAATCATAGAAGAAATAACTTTTGAATGGAAGATTCCATAAATTCTCCATAGATTTGAATGGGAAAAAATGCACAATAACTTTTATGAATTAAAACGGAAAATATATTTGGTTTATTGGTTAACTTCGTTCACTTGAGCAATGTTCTATCAATAAATTATCATAACAATTGAACTAAAACATCCTACATTTTATGTGATGTGATACAATATAATGTCTATTTTGTATCTGGGAATAAGTCTACTTTGGATATATGAATATTCAAAGGGTACTGAGGTATGATAGGCTATAGAGATACAAGCTGAGGGCTATATTAACGTTGTGGTAGATCTGAAGCATATTAAGGGAATAATAATTATTTTTTTATTTTATTATTTCACAAAGGCGACTTTCTAGAAGTATTTTAAGCCTAGGTGATGATGATGGGATGAATTATAATACAATGAAGGTAGAGTTATTATTTAATCAATATTCCTTCTCATTTCGTTTCTCAGGAAACCACTTGGGAACACAATTCCGTTCTATTATGAGTCTATCATGATCTATGAATCATATACGTTTATGTAATTGAAATTATTTTTAAAAAGTCCAAAGCAGATGGAGTTTGGTAAGCTGAATGACAGGTATGGTCCTGGCTTTGAAGTTGTTTTTCATATACTGATTAGTATATCCAGTGTAAACTCTGACACCAGACCTGAGCCAGCCAGGTCACTCGATATTATTATTATTAGTAGTAGACTGTGGTATACTATTATCCAAATTAAGTTAATAGCATATTAAATCTCAGATGAGAAACTCTTTCCATAGTCGAATAAAACATCATTTTACAAAAGTGGATATTGTTTCAAAAGTTGTTTTTGATGATAAAGAATCTATCAATAAGATCAAAATTATGCAATCAATATACTGATATAGCTTGAAATACGATGAGAATAATGAGATATTCAATATCAAGTGCTTGGTTACTGCACGTTGGGAGAAATATTCTCCATAATAAAAACAGTAATTCATTGATGGTATCTGGTCTCAGCATGCAATTCATCTTGTATCGGAAGAGAGTTTCGTCTTATTTTCATTCGAGTCTTTCTCTCACTTCTTCCTGTGCCAATCCCCTCTATCTTCCATTAGTTTTCTCTATTCATCTTCTACGGAGAATCCCTTTGGTGCAGGGAATCTACACCAAGCTTCGAACCGAACAAACTCATTTCAGGTTCTTTTTTTGTCCTTTGTACAGGAAATTGAATGCTGGGCGCACTGTGCAATGGAGACAAAGGACACTTTTCATTGGACAGCTGGGCGGGCGAGCTTTGCATTAGGTGGCCCACTTTTAATCTGACCAGTTAGAATTGCGATGCTGTTGCTCAACTAAAAACGGACAACTGCAGAGGTATCATGTGCTAGAATTTCACTTAGCATATTTGCAAATTCAGCGCGAAACTCTCATGAGGGGTAAAAAAGTTAATAACAATACCAAAGATATTTTTATTAATTTTTTGCCTAAGAGAGCAATTATCCTGACATCACTATCACAGATCTAGGCATCTCCATTTTTTTCCAATTTCCATTTATGTACATGAAATACGAGTGAACAAATAATAACACTATAAAAATAAAACATTCTCAGTCTCAAGTTTTAATAGAAGCAAATTCAAAGTAAATAAAATTCACTTATATGAATAAAGTTTTGTATGAATTTTGAGAGAGTAAATTTGATTTGAAAATCATATGAATAACGTGGCAATATTTTGTTGATAATATATTTCTCAATTTCCGTTTATGTATGCAAATTATTCTTATTCATTTCTTTGTTCCTGAAACTTATTCACAGTAAATTGAGAGTGTGTTCGTGTATGATGTCACTTCTCGCACCCCAATCGTCATCTTTCCTTGTTCATTCAAATAAACCTCTCCAATAATTATTTATTGAATAATTTCCAATACTCTATGTTCAAGAATGTTTGAAAAATCGTTCATAATTTGTTCAATCCTTTGCTGTAGTGCTCTTCACTCGGCTCATGAGGCTGAAATTATTGTTTATCAAATGATTGCTTAGTTTTAATGGAGTAGTATAGTACTCTTCCGTCTTCTCTGAATGTTTGGCACCAAATTCATCTGTAAACTCGTAAATTTGGATATTGAATTCACAAATTTCTCAACAGAACCATTTTTTCTTACGTTGTAAGCTATTTTGATATTGATGTTACCATTATTCTTGGCGAATATCGCTTTAAGTGTATTCTGAATCTGTATTCAAGAGTTACAATCACTGACATATCATATTTCATCAATGATTGAATATAGAACTTGGATAATGGAATCACTTTGAACTGGAATTGGAATAAAGTAATGAATTACAATAATGGTTCCGTGCTGCTGAAACTTTTGGTGATCAAAAACTTGACAATGCTCCAACCAATTCTGACCTCTTGACGTGATTCACAAAAAAGCATTCTAGAGACATCAACCACACTAGTGAGGAGCTATGTAGCAATGATATCATTGGAAATAATATTCGATTCTCGCATCTCCCAAACACTTAGGACCGGTTTTCAAGCTTGGAATTTAGCAGGACTTCCTATATACCGGACCTGCGCCTACAAAGAAAAAAATGGCCGCCGTATGTGGTGGCCGGCATTGATATTCCAAACGGGAACTAGACGAACTGAGATTTCGACAAACTGGGACACTCTTTGACAGCTGATTAGAGATTTTTCCTCAGTAGTGTGATGCGTTATTTTACTCGCCTCACATATGTAGAGAGATTTGCCAAATCATGTAGTGCTGAATCTAAATGCCTCACGTTGGGCCGGCAAATCATGTGGTGCGTTTTTTAACGGCTTCACACATGTAGGGTGAATCTTGTACTGAGTCAATGGTGTAGAGGCTATAAATTTTGCAATGCGTGTGTGGACGCTGAGTGAACACCAGACTGATTGATTCACTACAAGATTCATACAATTGTCGGAATCGCGGGAGGCCTAAACGCTCGCTCACCCTTGATTCTTCTAATGACAGATTGTATAATGATGAAATTTTTATAAGTAGTGTAGCGGACGCTAAACACTGAATACGGATAACTTAAAATTATTACCTGTGAAGAATGAGCATACAAAATCATACAGGTCGAGCAAAAATCCCGATGTAGCTAATTTACGGGACTGCGTCTCTAATAAGTTCTGAAGGATTAAAAATACGGTATTTGAACCAAATATCGTTCAGAATATATTTCGAGAACAGAGTCTTGTCGGGTTTTAAGCTCTATTGTAGGAATTTATATGATCTATGGCTGCCACTGCTGTACAATTGATGCGTTCGCTCCTAAGTCGAGGTGGGTAACAGATAAAAGCTGATATATGAGCAGGTAAGGACAAAGAATAAATATCTCGATCTGACCCCACTCGCTACATCCACTTAGACCTGTTCCAATATCCAGCTTAATTCAATTATTCCAATGATCGTATTCGATCGGTTCTTGATGATATAGAACGTATCAGACACAATAATTGACAGGCTTAAGAAATAATCGAACTCAGAAAGCGAATTAACAAAACTGAAATATATTACAATAAAATATGTAATCATACAGTGCAGGTTCAGAATTTGATTTACAGGTTGATAATAATTTAGCATTAACAGAATAGTTAAAAATTTTCTTGTGCTTGCATGATACCATGCGTGATTCGACAGAATTTTACAATTGATAAAATTGAACAGTTTTGAAAAAATAGTGAAAAAATGAATTATAAAATATTTTTAAAAAATGCTCGGGGTCGTGGTTCAGGCAGCGGAGGATAGTTAATCAACTACAAATTCTTAGAAATTAAATATGAATAAATTTTAGGCTCTTAATAACTAAAAGCGCTTGTCGGCGTGGCCAATAATTTAACGAAGAAAAAATTTATGTTTTTCTGCACTGAAATATTTTCGAAGCGTAGATTGGGGCCCCTTTTAAAACTTATAACTCACGTGAATTTCCTTGGCGGTCGTGGTTTTCTTCTTTAGATCAAAAATCGTTTGATCGGCAGCAATCCAGGCTTCGGTTTCAGCACGTGGGGAATTTTAATTTAATATCTCCTTCACCGAATTAATTAAGGGATAATTTACTTTAAGCTTTTAAATTTATCGATTGATGAAAACAGAAATTTACAAATAACAAATAAATTGGCCTAAAATATCGGCTCACAAATAGAACATTTAAAATCGAACAAGAAATTTTCACAAATAGGTCTTTGGTAACTATAAAAAGAGATCTGCACGGTGAGGATTTCAAAAGGGAAGTGCTGTCTTTTCTCTCAGCTTCTTGGCTAGACCTTTCTTCTCAGAATCTCGATGTAATAATTTGCATAAAAATTTGCCATTGGTAGAACGCTTGTGACGTAAACATGACGTCAGTGGCAAGCAGTATAATACAATTCCTTTAATTACAATAATAATTTAATTTATGTAATTCTTAAAACTGCTTAATCTTCTGGACATAGTTCCTCTCATACAATGTACATGTGCTAGCGTAAATGATAAGGCAGGGTTGGTGTCTGATAATAGATTAACATGTGTTGCTTTCAAACGATCACCTTCTTGGTGCTATTTCTATGCACTGTGATTGGCTTAGACCTGCCAAAGAGATTTAATTACCATGTGGTTCAGTTGAATTAAATCATTAATAAATTAATATTCTTGTACAATTTTTATTAGGTTTGAGATTGTTATAATTAATTTCTGCCATTTTATCAATAATATAATTTCATGCTATGACCTATTTAGTTACAATAAGACCTGACATATAATATAATTTCTTAAATAATAAATAATTTCAACGATAACACATACATTTTATTTTTTTATTTGAAATTCTTGATCCTTTATGGATAGTTTTAATTTTTAGAGATGGTATTATATCTTACGTGAAGCCAGCGTGACATTTGACAATACTTTGAATCAGTCAGCTGCGTTCGAACTGTTTTAAAAACATCTGATCGATAGTAAACAAAGTGTAACCTCAAAATCAGTGAGCGATTCATAAATAATTTGTGCTTTATTTGCAAAATAATTATAATTTTATTGAATAATTTTCCTAGAAAAATATTCAGTACAGAACAGTACTCTTATCAAATATACAGTTATTGATAAGTAAGCTTTATCGCTCGGTCGCTAACTATTCCTTTAGCAAATTCTTTCATTTTACAAGGTAATCACAATTTTTCTCTCTTCTCATGAGATCTATTTGAAAGATTCATCACACAAAAGCCCCCAGGATATTTTAAATAGGTAATTGGGAGACGAATCGAAACAATGACTATTTGAAAAATCCGATATTGTGATGAATACACTATTTCATCTCCTTACTTCTACGAAAACTCCACACTTAACACTAAAAACAATATATCGTGCACTTTTGGCTACGAGAAAATAAATAATTGATTGTTCCTTCCATTGGATACAATCGAAATACAATAATTAATGAGGTCTCTTTGGATCCTTCATTAAAACAACTCCACAACTTCCATTCACGGGTGGCTTATGAGCAGACCCATAACTATAACAAATATACAAGATTTCACATATTACTTCTTAAGATTTGAACAGTATTTGCAACAAATATAGATTTTCATCATTTTTTCATGGTTATTACAAGTTTCGACTCTTTGGTTTGGCTTTTACATAAATTGGGTGAGAATGTGATTTTACTTCGGTGACTTGACAATCGTCTACCGTTTGACTCGAGCAATTTCTTATTTGCGCTTAGTACGTTGCGTACAAACGGGGTTACACTTGAAATGGCTTTCTTGATTTTTATCAATGTTGGTTACAAATATTAAGTCCTTAAGATTATATTTATCAATTTGAATTTCAATTCATGATCTTTTGATGCAACAGTAATAAATTTCACATTTGAAGGTAAGAATTTCATTTTCTTTGGAGTTTTTTAGAGATACATTCATATAACACAGAACATGCGCATTTCGTGCAAATTAACATAAATATATATTTTTGGTTGCGTTTTTTTTTTATTTATAATTCCACATTAAATAACAGGTTACAATAATTAAATAACGATATTGCTTTGATTCTATACATTGACTCTAGGATTTCGCACACATTGGTTGGTGGGACGAAGAAAATTATCGAACAGGCTTTGGTTCTGAATAGATTTTTCTATTGATTCTGTATTTCGAGGTTAGATTTACACATTTTTTCAAATAAACTTTGTTTATTTTCTTTCCTCCTATTCACTACAATTTCATGTTATTTCTAATTTATAATTATTTTCCGTGGATGCTATAATTCTTGTTTCTATTTTTCAGTTGTTAAATTGAGAGTGTGTTCGTGTATGATGTCACTTCTCGCACCCCAATCGTCATCTTTCCTTGTTCATTCAAATAAACCTCTCCAATAATTATTTATTGAATAATTTCCAATACTCTATGTTCAAGAATGTTTGAAAAATCGTTCATAATTTGTTCAATCCTTTGCTGTAGTGCTCTTCACTCGGCTCATGAGGCTGAAATTATTGTTTATCAAATGATTGCTTAGTTTTAATGGAGTAGTATAGTACTCTTCCGTCTTCTCTGAATGTTTGGCACCAAATTCATCTGTAAACTCGTAAATTTGGATATTGAATTCACAAATTTCTCAACAGAACCATTTTTTCTTACGTTGTAAGCTATTTTGATATTGATGTTACCATTATTCTTGGCGAATATCGCTTTAAGTGTATTCTGAATCTGTATTCAAGAGTGGTGTGTGGTGTGTGTGTGTGTGTGTGTGTGTGTGTGTGTGTGTGTGTGTGTGTGTGTGTGTGTGTGTGTGTGTGTGTGTGTGTGTGTGTGTGTGTGTGTGTGTGTGTGTGTGTGTGTGTGTGTGTGTGTGTGTGTGTGTGTGTGTGTGTGTGTGTGTGTGTGTGTGTGTGTGTGTGTGTGTGTGTGTGTGTGTGTGTGTGTGTGTGTGTGTGTGTGTGTGTGTGTGTGTGTGTGTGTGTGTGTGTGTGTGTGTGTGTGTGTGTGTGTGTGTGTGTGTGTGTGTGTGTGTGTGTGTGTGTGTGTGTGTGTGTGTGTGTGTGTGTGTGTGTGTGTGTGTGTGTGTGTGTGTGTGTGTGTGTGTGTGTGTGTGTGTGTGTGTGTGTGTGTGTGTGTGTGTGTGTGTGTGTGTGTGTGTGTGTGTGTGTGTGTGTGTGTGTGTGTGTGTGTGTGTGTGTGTGTGTGTGTGTGTGTGTGTGTGTGTGTGTGTGTGTGTGTGTGTGTGTGTGTGTGTGTGTGTGTGTGTGTGTGTGTGTGTGTGTGTGTGTGTGTGTGTGTGTGTGTGTGTGTGTGTGTGTGTGTGTGTGTGTGTGTGTGTGTGTGTGTGTGTGTGTGTGTGTGTGTGTGTGTGTGTGTGTGTGTGTGTGTGTGTGTGTGTGTGTGTGTGTGTGTGTGTGTGTGTGTGTGTGTGTGTGTGTGTGTGTGTGTGTGTGTGTGTGTGTGTGTGTGTGTGTGTGTGTGTGTGTGTGTGTGTGTGTGTGTGTGTGTGTGTGTGTGTGTGTGTGTGTGTGTGTGTGTGTGTGTGTGTGTGTGTGTGTGTGTGTGTGTGTGTGTGTGTGTGTGTGTGTGTGTGTGTGTGTGTGTGTGTGTGTGTGTGTGTGTGTGTGTGTGTGTGTGTGTGTGTGTGTGTGTGTGTGTGTGTGTGTGTGTGTGTGTGTGTGTGTGTGTGTGTGTGTGTGTGTGTGTGTGTGTGTGTGTGTGTGTGTGTGTGTGTGTGTGTGTGTGTGTGTGTGTGTGTGTGTGTGTGTGTGTGTGTGTGTGTGTGTGTGTGTGTGTGTGTGTGTGTGTGTGTGTGTGTAGCGGACGCTAAACACTGAATACGGATACCTTAAAATTATTACCTGTGAAGAATGAGCATACAAAATCATACAGGTCGAGCAAAAATCCCGATGTAGCTAATTTACGGGACTGCGTCTCTAATAAGTTCTGAAGGATTAAAATACGGTATTTGAACCAAATATCGTTCAGAATATATTTCGAGAACAGAGTCTTGTCGGGTTTTAAGCTCTATTGTAGGAATTTATATGATCTATGGCTGCCACTGCTGTACAATTGATGCGTTCGCTCCTAAGTCGAGGTAGGTAACAGATAAAAGCTGATATATGAGCAGGTAAGGACAAAGAATAAATATCTCGATCTGACCCCACTCGCTACATCCACTTAGACCTGTTCCAATATCCAGCTTGATTCAATTATTCCAATGATCGTATTCGATCGGTTCTTGATGATATAGAACGTATCAGACACAATAATTGACAGGCTTAAGAAATAATCGAACTCAGAAAGCGAATTAACAAAACTGAAATATATTACAATAAAATATGTAATCATACAGTGCAGGTTCAGAATTTGATTTACAGGTTGATAATAATTTAGCATTAACAGAATAGTTAAAAATTTTCTTGTGCTTGCATGATACCATGCGTGATTCAACAGAATTTTACAATTGATAAAATTGAACAGTTTTGAAAAAATAGTGAAAAAATGAATTATAAAATATTTTTAAAATGCTCGGGGTCGTGGTTCAGGCAGCGGAGGATAGTTAATCAACTACAAATTCTTATAAATTAAATATGAATAAATTCTAGGCTCTTAAATGCTAAAGCGCTTGTCGGCGTGGCCAATAATTTAACGAAGAAAAATTTATGTTTTTCTGCACTGAAATATTTTCGAAGCGTAGATTGGGGCCCCTTTTAAAACTTATAACTCACGTGAATTTCCTTGGCGGTCGTGGTTTTCTTCTTTAGATCAAAAATCGTTTGATCGGCGGCAATCCAGGCTTCGGTTTCAGCACGTGGGGAATTTTAATTTAATATCTCCTTCACCGAATTAATTAAGGGATAATTTACTTTAAGCTTTTAAATTTATCGATTGATGAAAACAGAAATTTACAAATAACAAATAAATTGGCCTAAAATATCGGCTCACAAATAGAACATTTAAAATCGAACAAGAAATTTTCACAAATAGGTCTTTGGTAACTATAAAAAGAGATCTGCACGGTGAGGATTTCAAAAGGGAAGTGCTGTCTTTTCTCTAAGCTTCTAGGCTAGACCTTGCTTCTCAGAATCTCGATGTAATAATTTGCATAAAAATTTGCCATTGGTAGAACGCTTGTGACGTAAACATGACGTCAGTGGCAAGCAGTAGAATACAATTCCTTTAATTACAATAATAATTTAATTTATGTAATTCTTAAAACTGCTTAATCTTATAGACATAGTTCCTCTCATACAATGTACATGTGCTAGCGTAAATGATAAGGCAGGGTTGTTGTCTGATAATAGATTAACATGTGTTGCTTTCAAACGATCACCTTCTTGGTGCTATTTCTATGCACTGTGATTGGCTTAGACCTGCCAAAGAGATTTAATTACCATGTGGTTCAGTTGAATTAAATCATTAATAAATTAATATTCTTGTACAATTTTTATTAGGTTTGAGATTGTTATAATTAATTTCTGCCATTTTATCAATAATATAATTTCATGCTATGACCTATTTAGTTACAATAAGACCTGACATATAATATAATTTCTTAAATAATAAATAATTTCAACGATAACACATACATTTTATTTTTTTATTTGAAATTCTTGATCCTTTATGGATAGTTTTAATTTTTAGAGATGGTATTATATCTTACGTGAAGCCAGCGTGACATTTGACAATACTTTGAATCAGTCAGCTGCGTTCGAACTGTTTTAAAAACATCTGATCGATAGTAAACAAAGTGTAACCTCAAAATCAGTGAGCGATTCATAAATAATTTGTGCTTTATTTGCAAAATAATTATAATTTTATTGAATAATTTTCCTAGAAAAATATTCAGTACAGAACGGTACTCTTATCAAATATACAGTTATTGATAAGTAAGCTTTATCGCTCGGTCGCTAACTATTCCTTTAGCAAATTCTTTCATTTTAAAAGGTAATCACAATTTTTCTCTCTTTTCATGAGATCTATTTGAAAGATTCATCACACAAAAGCCCCCAGGATATTTTAAATAGGTAATTGGGAGACGAGTCGAAACAATGACTATTTGAAAAATCCGATATTGTGATGAATACACTATTTCATCTCCTTACTTCTACGAAAACTCCACACTTAACACTAAAAACAATATATCGTGCACTTTTGGCTACGAGAAAATAAATAATTGATTGTTCCTTCCATTGGATACAATCGAAATACAATAATTAATGAGGTCTCTTTGGATCCTTCATTAAAACAACTCCACAACTTCCATTCACGGGTGGCTTATGAGCAGACCCATAACTATAACAAATATACAAAATTTCACATATTACTTCTTAAGATTTGAACAGTATTTGCAACAAATATAGATTTTCATCATTTTTTCATAGTTATTACAGGTTTCGACTCTTTGGTTTGGCTTTTACATAAATTGGGTGAGAGTGTGATTTTACTTCGGTGACTTGACAATCGTCTACCGTTTGACTCGAGCAATTTCTTATTTGCGCTTAGTACGTTGCGTACAAACAGGGTTACACTTGAAATGGCTTTCTTGATTTTTATCAATGTTGGTTACAAATATTAAGTCCTTAAGATTATATTTATCAATTTGAATTACAATTCATGATCTTTTGATGCAACAGTAATAAATTTCACATTTGAAGGTAAGAATTTCATTTTCTTTGGAGTTTTTTAGAGATACATTCATATAACACAGAACATGCGCATTTCGTGCAAATTAACATAAATATATATTTTTGGTTGCGTTTTTTTTTTATTTATAATTCCACATTAAATAACAGGTTACAATAATTAAATAACGATATTGCTTTGATTCTATACATTGACTCTAGGATTTCGCACACATTGGTTGGTGGGACGAAGAAAATTATCGAACAGGCTTTGGTTCTGAATAGATTTTTCTATTGATTCTGTATTTCGAGGTTAGATTTACACATTTTTTCAAATAAACTTTGTTTATTTTCTTTCCTCCTATTCACTACTAATTTCATGTTATTTCTAATTTATAATTATTTTCCGTGGATACTATAATTCTTGTTTCTATTTTTCAGTTGTGCAGATGATACCAGGCGATTGTTTCGGTGATGACTCTGACACGAGGTGGATGGCTTGATCAGGTTGGTAATTTTTAGAGTTGTTTCGTATTTTTTATTTTCTTCTGTTATTAAAGTTGATAATAAGTTCTTCATTTGATGTGGATTTATAATATTTTCCTCATTAGCTGAGATGCGGCGAAGTTTAGGTTATCTTGATTGATTAGGCTGCAGTAGAAAGATGCTAGTCTGCAAAGATATGACTCGGTGGGTAGGCTGTGACTATGAAGAAGTTTGATAGTTGATGTATTCCACGAATGCAATTTTTCAGTTAATCCGAAATTATTTTCTCCTCAAGCCCCCATCTAAATTTGATTTCTGATTTATTTCAAGGTTTCCGTTCCGATTTGCAACTATCCGTTTTATTAAACTTGGCTTAAAACGAATGTGCCGGCGAAGTAGGTAGATCTCTTCAGCCAATGTTGTCCTTCTTTGTTTACCGGTGACATGTAGTTTGATCTTTTTAAACCTGACATGCCGGTGGTGTCTGTGTGTCTTTCCAAATGATATTTTCCTTTTTTGCATGCTGGTGTACAGTCTACTTGATTTTAACCGGACATGACTGCGGTGGTTGTAGGTTCTTCTTGATATGGTTTTTCTCCTATCATGCATGCTTGTAAAAGATTTGATGTACGATTTCAGCCTAACATGACGGCGATATAGATAAATTTTTCTTGAGACCATTTTTCTTTTCCGTGGAGCTGCTATTTTACTTGTGTGTTGTTTTGATTTAGAGGTTTTTATTTTCAGTTGTGATTTCAATTTGTTGTGGGTTTCTGTTTCATTTCTATTGTTTAGGTGACTATCTTCATGAATGCTGGGTTTATATGTTGCAGGCGCTGTCCTCGGTGGATGGACGGTGATGTGGGCGGTCGGCGGTCCGGGCTGCTCTTCTACGCGGCGGGCAACGTCCTTGGACTCCTGGTGTCCGGCGCGCGGTGGTACGGGCTGTCCCTCTACCTGATGGATGTCGTCCTCGGCCTGGCGGGTGATGTCGGCTGGTCCCTCTCGGCGTTCTGCGGGGTGCGGCGCGACTCCAGTCTTGACATTCTCGGTGGGTTGGTTTTCCATACATGTGTTATGTTCGCTTGCTTGTTTGACTTTAACCACCTTTATTGTATCCTTCTCCACATGTATATGTTTCTTAATGCTGACTTCGACGCTGATTTTTCCCATATGCATATCTTCAGATATCCTATCCAATCGGTTATTTGTTTCTAAAATTGATTTATCCAGACACTCAGCTAATTTTTTGATGGTTTTATCTGTGTCACGGAATGCTCCATCCATCCGCTGACTCAATTTCTCCAAACCCTGTTCATTTACCTTCTTTGCTTCTTGAACTTCCCTTTTTAATTCTTCCTTTGTTTGTTTGTTGTCTTCTTTTAATTCTTCCTTTGTTTGGTCGCTTTTTTCATTTAAGTTTTTTATTTCTGCATTTGTTTTATTTATTGCTTCATTGGTTTTCCTTATTTCTTTCAGGATGAGGGTCCAGTCAACGGCGGGAGTGGGTGCATGGTTATCGGTTAGCCGCTGGTTTTTTATCCGAGCAACGGTGCGAGAAATGGGAGTTCCTGTTTCTGAGACGTCATCGACTGAGTGCTCTTCTGATGTTTCATCCTCCGGCTCTTGGGCTACCAACGTATCCTCCACCAGAATGCAGCTCTCCTCCACCTGCGTCGAAGATAAATCATCCAGTACATTGGGATGGAAATCGGCGGATGCGGCGGCAGATGCGGATGGCGGCGAACAATCGGGTGAGATGTCTTCGGTGTCCGACAGACTTGGATTGACCTGGTCGTTTCCTGCCATAGTTTGCGGAAAAATAGCGCAACGAAAGTGTGCAGTGAATAAACGTGAAAGTGTTGTGATATACAAAATAATTAATAAGAAATCCAATAGAAATTGTGATAGCTTCGTAGTGAGTGAAATACAGAAAAAGTGGTTTAGCAATGTGTTCAGTGATAAAATGAGTCAAGTTAGCAATATCGTTAACATAAAAATGACAAGAACATACAGGATACACAGTGAACACTTATGCGGTAATACAGGTACGCCTCTTATAATTTATTATTACTATTATTATAAATATCTTACTTTTATAATTTCTTGCCGCAATTCAATATATAGGCTAGTGTTCTTTGCAAAATTTTATATAAAAGGGGCAGTGTTTTGTTTGAATTATTCCGCAATATATCCGTGATTTAATTTTACTTCCCTCTTTATGTTTTAAAAACTTTTAAAAATGTAAATAACTTCAATCCTCTTTTCTGTAAATTTTATAAATTGTTTCAATATAGACCTAATATTCTTCAAATAATATGACCTTTCTTATGATATCTCTTATACCTATGACTTATAGTATGACCAATTTTCGAATAACACGATAATAAAATTCTGAGTTCGATTTTTTCTCTAAAAATTCATCAATCGATAAATTTCTTTTCCGTTCAAAAATTGGGTATGGTACTTCTTGTTATTTTATATAACAGTGAACAGTCAATATTAAATTCGAAAAAATTCACAACCATGAATTTTTCACAAATTTTCCCGTTGTCAGCGCTATAGTATACTGAGCAACTAAATAATCCTCGTAGTCGATTATCCACCTCTTCAATGCCTATCACTGTTGGGCGCCAAATCATGTGGTGCGGTATTTTACTCGCCTCACATATGTAGAGAGATTTGCCAAATCATGTAGTGCTGAATCTAAATGCCTCACGTTGGGCCGGCAAATCATGTGGTGCGTTTTTTAACGGCTTCACACATGTAGGGTGAATCTTGTACTGAGTCAATGGTGTAGAGGCTATAAATTTTGCAATGCGTGTGTGGACGCTGAGTGAACACCAGACTGATTGATTCACTACAAGATTCATACAATTGTCGGAATCGCGGGAGGCCTAAACGCTCGCTCACCCTTGATTCTTCTAATGACAGATTGTATAATGATGAAATTTTTATAAGTAGTGTAGCGATCGCTAAACACTGAATACGGATACCTTAAAATTATTACCTGTGAAGAATGAGCATACAAAATCATACAGGTCGAGCAAAAACCCCGATGTAGCTAATTTACGGGACTGCGTCTCTAATAAGTTCTGAAGGATTAAAATACGGTATTTGAACCAAATATCGTTCAGAATATATTTCGAGAACAGAGTCTTGTCGGGTTTTAAGCTCTATTGTAGGAATTTATATGATCTATGGCTGCCACTGCTGTACAATTGATGCGTTCGCTCCTAAGTCGAGGTAGGTAACAGATAAAAGCTGATATATGAGCAGGTAAGGACAAAGAATAAATATCTCGATCTGACCCCACTCGCTACATCCACTTAGACCTGTTCCAATATCCAGCTTAATTCAATTATTCCAATGATCGTATTCGATCGGTTCTTGATGATATAGAACGTATCAGACACAATAATTGACAGGCTTAAGAAATAATCGAACTCAGAAAGCGAATTAACAAAACTGAAATATATTACAATAAAATATGTAATCATACAGTGCAGATTCAGAATTTGATTTACAGGTTGATAATAATTTAGCATTAACAGAATAGTTAAAAATTTTCTTGTGCTTGCATGATACCATGCGTGATTCAACAGAATTTTACAATTGATAAAATTGAACAGTTTTGAAAAAATAGTGAAAAAATGAATTATAAAATATTTTTAAAATGCTCGGGGTCGTGGTTCAGGCAGCGGAGGATAGTTAATCAACTACAAATTCTTAGAAATTAAATATGAATAAATTTTAGGCTCTTAAATGCTAAAGCGCTTGTCGGCGTGGCCAATAATTTAACGAAGAAAAATTTATGTTTTTCTGCACTGAAATATTTTCGAAGCGTAGATTGGGGCCCCTTTTAAAACTTATAACTCACGTGAATTCCTTGGCGGTCGTGGTTTTCTTCTTTAGATCAAAAATCGTTTGATCGGCAGCAATCCAGGCTTCGGTTTCAGCACGTGGGGAATTTTAATTTAATATCTCCTTCACCGAATTAATTAAGGGATAATTTACTTTAAGCTTTTAATTTATCGATTGATGAAAACAGAAATTTACAAATAACAAATAAATTGGCCTAAAATATCGGCTCACAAATAGAACATTTAAAATCGAACAAGAAATTTTCACAAATAGGTCTTGGTAACTATAAAAAGAGATCTGCACGGTGAGGATTTCAAAAGGGAAGTGCTGTCTTTTCTCTAAGCTTTTAGGCTAGACCTTGCTTCTCAGAATCTCAATGTAATAATTTGCATAAAAATTTGCCATTGGTAGAACGCTTGTGACGTAAACATGACGTCAGTGGCAAGCAGTAGAATACAATTCCTTTAATTACAATAATAATTTAATTTATGTAATTCTTAAAACTGCTTAATCTTATAGACATAGTTCCTCTCATACAATGTACATGTGCTAGCGTAAATGATAAGGCAGGGTTGTTGTCTGATAATAGATTAACATGTGTTGCTTTCAAACGATCACCTTCTTGGTGCTATTTCTATGCACTGTGATTGGCTTAGACCTGCCAAAGAGATTTAATTACCATGTGGTTCAGTTGAATTAAATCATTAATAAATTAATATTCTTGTACAATTTTTATTAGGTTTGAGATTGTTATAATTAATTTCTGCCATTTTATCAATAATATAATTTCATGCTATGACCTATTTAGTTACAATAAGACCTGACATATAATATAATTTCTTAAATAATAAATAATTTCAACGATAACACATACATTTTATTTTTTTATTTGAAATTCTTGATCCTTTATGGATAGTTTTAATTTTTAGAGATGGTATTATATCTTACGTGAAGCCAGCGTGACATTTGACAATACTTTGAATCAGTCAGCTGCGTTCGAACTGTTTTAAAAACATCTGATCGATAGTAAACAAAGTGTAACCTCAAAATCAGTGAGCGATTCATAAATAATTTGTGCTTTATTTGCAAAATAATTATAATTTTATTGAATAATTTTCCTAGAAAAATATTCAGTACAGAACGGTACTCTTATCAAATATACAGTTATTGATAAGTAAGCTTTATCGCTCGGTCGCTAACTATTCCTTTAGCAAATTCTTTCATTTTACAAGGTAATCACAATTTTTCTCTCTTCTCATGAGATCTATTTGAAAGATTCATCACAGTAGGAATTTCTATAAGACCATCACATACGGCGGCCATTTTTTTCTAGGCTCAGGTCCGGTAGTATATAGGAGGTCCTCGGTTAAGCTAAGTTGTAGACTCATTTGAACATCTGGAGTCAGAAAATTGGATTTCCGAAACGGGGCGTAGTCGTAGTTTTCATGATAATCTTTTTTTTTTATTTCTATAATATTCGAAACGTTTTCCCTTGACGGAATGAAGCATTCCTAGATGATTCAAAATAGCTGGAACTTCACACCAGTTTCTCTCTATTTTATTTTGTGTTCAATTTTTAGTTTATCGAAATTTAATTTAAACGTGGACTGCGACTACGCCCTGTCTCGGAAATCCAATTTTCTGACTCCAGATGTTTAAAGTCTAGAGATTAGCTAAATCCCGAGCTCCGATAAAATATAGGTGATTAGATGGATATCTACCAAAAGAACTAGTTAAGCAGAGAACTAACATTAATCTATGCTCTCAAATTCCAATCAACTTCACAAATTGATTGAACTATTTGAATGGCTGTTTGTTCACCAATCACAAGTGACAACCACTAGACAATCTAACCAACCACACGTATTGTAACAGTATCCAGCTGCACGAGACAGCGGACACTTAAAAAGTTTACTACACTATTTGCTATACGTTCAAGAACAGAGCTTTGCTTTGCTTTACACCCCTAAAAGTTAATTGACGTTGACTGAAACTACCATTCTCCCAACTCCACTGTAGTTTTGAATCCACTGTCGTGCAGTAGTGTTGATTGGGTTGGTATAGATGTGATATTGCTTACCTTACCCTGGCTACATGATGTATTTACTGCTCTAAAGTGGTATTCCGACTATCTCTCTTCGTTTCTCCCTCGTTCATAATCTCTAGCTCTCACTGTCTCTATCTTGTTGGGTAAATGTGTTTTCCCGCGTAGAGTAAGCAAGCAATCTATCGACTGATTCAATCAGTGCACACAGCTACATCACCAACATTCCATCACTTACGCCTCAATTCTGAATGGTGGTCACTCCATTAATTGAATTTTCCATTCAATATCCTGCTCATATTATCTTGATGCCAGTGCAATGGGTTTCTTTAAATATAACTTTGATCTTCCCAACAGTTGACTTCATAGCTTATAAAATTCTCTTCCAGGTAAAAAGCAATGAGTTTATCACATCATTTTTCCCCAGTAAAAATGATACTCATTCTCGTTGTGGTACTTATGAGAATACATAGTACTTTTTGTATAGAACAGGCTGAAAGAGAATAGTACGCTTTGAAGACTGTTCACTGACTTCCATGGATTGCACAAAAATACTGACGTAATATTTCATACTCATATAACAGTCTGTTAATGACCCAATGCATGAGTTCTCATACCACTTATTACGAAATTCAAATGATCAATTTTATTGAACAGGAATATCAGAGATTCCTTCAGGTGTTGTATTTAACGAGGCTCAGCTAACAAAGGATTGCAATGTCCAAGATAGTGATTGAAATAAATGAATTGCCTTTGTCAACTACTCATTTTGGAGTTTTGAAATTAGTCAACAAGATCCTTCTGCTTCCCACTCGTCAAGAGTATCGGAAACTGAATAATCATATTGAAATTACAATATTCAATAATATTACAGTAGTTGTGAGTGTACAATAATATAATTGCAAAATAAATCATGACGCGCGGATACAGTATTTAGCCAACTGCATTCGAAGTTGGATCAATTATCATTTCGATTTCAGGCTCTATTGAATTTCATCATATCATCTCCGTAGAATAGTAAGTAATTTACTTTGAGAGAAGCTTTTTTGCTGATCATTTCTGTTGTGGACTCAGCCTGTGTTGCAAGTTGCCTACATCGCCCCTGTTGGCTAAATACAGCATTTCACAACCTTCAACTGCAGGTCTAGCAAAGAAATTGTTACGGTTATTCCGTATATGAGATAACAACGCCTGAAGGGAAATAAACATGTCCTCTACTTCGAAAAAATGTTATCGATCAACTGTCAAATACATTTTGAAATGTTTTAATTAAAGATCCTCTGGCGATGTATAGGGGAAAACTGCACAGATTACAAACAGCAGCCTACACACACATACAATGCGAAACCGACTTTCTTAACTGTATGAAGTTGAAAATATCCAGCATGCCAATCCCATCCAGTAGAAGTGTTCAATTCTGGTCAGGGGAACAGATATCTCACATTTAGATTACCAACTGAGCAATTGGAAATCAAGATGAAAAACAATAACAGTTCATGTGAATCTGGAAATAGTGTTGAGTTGGCATACCGTCATTTTCACATTTTCATGCGAGGGATTCTGAATCCCAATTATTTTGAAAACGTCCAGACTTTTTTTGCATTTCTATAAATTGTGATAATACTGTAAAAAATTAAATAATAATTCCATTCTTATAATATATTCAATTTCCAGCTGAAGTGAATACCCTACTGCATATTGTCACGTTATTTTTTATAGTTAAATAACGATTAGCCTCCTGCTTGGCATCAGTCGGTAGAGCATGAAATATTTTTATAATTATAAAAATCAGGTCGTGGTTTTTTTTATAGGATACAGTCTCATAAAAATCTTCATAGGCCCAGATATGAGCTTCCACAATAATTCTGATAATTCATTAAAAATATATATATATAATACTTATCCTATAGTATTGAGGAATAAAAATAAATCGCACACCATAAACAATTTGATACATATATTAACAAATATTGCAAAAAATAAATCAGAGCAAAAAATATATAGAGCGATAAAAAATATATAATATAAAATAGAACACTAATCGAAATCAATAAAATATCACAGGCTAAATACTACTCTTTAAATTTTATAGCACGAAACGTTACCATGTGCTTCCATTTTTATGATCATATACATTTATTTGCATGTAGCTGCGATATCAGCTTGCCAATACCTGTCGACTTGGACAATTCTATTTTGAATAGATTTCTTTGTAATAAATATATTTTTTTTTATCTCAGGGTGTGAGATTCGGCACCTGAAGGAATAAATAGAGCAATTCATCTAGTGAATCAGAGCTACAATAAACTATCGCAAATTATATTGCAGAGATTAATGATCATATGAATATGTATTAACAGCCTAGATCTTAGACTTCTTTAATTGATAGATCTTCTGATATATGAATTGATTTGTTACTTTCTAATAAAATACCTTTTATACTATATTTACTTACGCAAGTATTTTTTACCAAATTCTTAATTTATAAGAAAACCCTTTCGATGAGCTAGCTTTGATTCTTATGTAATTTCGAAGCACTGAGGGCGCCCTATCACTATTTCAATATTTTTCACTCACGTGTCGGAATTTTCTTATGAGCTGCTGATGTCGATCCAACTCCTGGTGGTCCTGGATTATTGTAGCCGGAGTCGTCTCTTCCAAGGGGTTACAAAATTATTTAAAAATGACTTTTGCTTTATAAGAGCATCACAAAGTCTTATAAGAAATTAAGTAATTCAATTTAACTTTAAATTATTACAAGATATAGCAAGGTATTACGCTTTATAATTTTTAGTGACCTCTCATGGTGGCAGTTGGCAGGCGAGTGTGGTTCTCGTTTCTCAATTTTACAATTTTCATTTCCGATTTCTAAATTTGCATAAAAATTTGAATATTCTAGTCCTCCGCCATTCAAGGCTCAAATAGACCATATTAAAATATCAAATTATTACTTATGTAATATATTACTTATATATTTAATAATTTCTTTGCCTTCGGGCCATATCCAAAACATAGACTATACAACATTTTTTTATAAATTCTATTTATTTGTAGAAATATATACAAATATTTTTGAATCGGCTCACTATTGCCGCCTATCAATTGCCACTATTTGATTGGTGCATGCAAATTATTACAGTATTCATGCGCCCAGTAACCTCCTACTTCCTTAATACATTTAATTATTTTTGTTGGGGTTTTTAAATATGCTCTTTACATGCTAAGTAATTTTTTATAGGTTATTAGTTGTTTCATACATTACAATAATTAGCCACGTGAGACCTTTAGTTCCTCAAATTGCATACTGTTTCGCCACAATAAATTTCTGCCAAGGTGTTTGGTCAGATTCTACGTTGTATGGCTCAGTCGATCGTTAGGTCGCCGATCAGTAAATATTTATGCCTAACCTCAATTTTCAATATTTTATATAATATTATATATTATCAAAATTTATTTCCATTCCTCTTAGGCTGTTGTACAGTTTAGCCAGGACGTCTGATATTATCTAATCTTTATGTTATCTCTTTGGCGATATTAGCCAATTACTTCACTTAGACCTATAAATATTTCAACTAGGGATTTTTATTTATCAATCCAAATTAAATATGTTACAATATTAACTAGCATCACATTCAAATTGATTGGAGAGACTATAGCCCTCTCTATACGTATATTACTATACCTAGGGATTTTCTGTCAGGAATCAAGAAGCTCATGTACAGAAGCTGTCATATCAAGCTATTCTATGCTCATCCTTGATAATAAGGTGAAAAATTACCTGTATTTTTATTATTGAATTTCTAGATTCACAATATGAAGGCTACAGGTTGAATGTGATTGTGATAGATTCCAATGAATGAAATTCGGACATGAAAGGATTATACTTCTCAGATTGTTTGAGCTTCATTTTCCTATAATTTATATAGTGAATGTAGAGAGATTAAAAGCTCATCATCCATACCAATGAGAACATGAATTTGCCACAAATCAAGAGATAGTAGAGGCAAAGAGCTCTCAATGACAAGGGAGACAACATGAAAATAGCCCATGGCTAAAGAAGAATGCTTACTATATCAGCCTTTGATATGTTTCTTATAATGTTTACTCACAAGAAAACCTTAACCAATAGCTAACCTCAACTTTAATCAACCAACATTCATTTTTTGGATAAGCATACACTACGATATTCAATAAAACATTATAAAATCTTATAGCACCCTTTATTTGAAAAAAAACTTTATGATAATTTAACAACTAGTTTCGGTGATCACACCACCATCAGGTGTCACGTTATTCTTTATATTTAAATAACGATTAGCCTCCTGCTTGGCATCAGTCGGTAAAGCATGAGATTTGATATAATTAGGTCGTGGTTTTCTAATAGTATTCAGTCTTAAAAAATCTTGATAGGCCTAGATATGGGCTTCTCCAATAACTCTTGTAATTCAATAAATAATAAATATATATATAAATGATACTTATACTATAGAGTTGAGGAATAAAAAAAAATAAATTGCACACCATGAAAGTTTCATACATATATTACATAAATAATGCAAAGATCAATCGAGGCAAAAAATATATATAGAGCGATAAAAAAATATAATATAAAAATAGAACAATAATTGAAATCAATAAAAATATCACAGGCTAACTTTATATTCTAGATTTATGGCACGAATCATTACCATGTGCCTTTATCTTAAAATCATATGCATTCTTTTGCATGTAGCTGCGACATGCACTTGCTAATACTTGTCGACTTGGATAATTCAATCAAAAATATGTGCTCTAAGATCAGCTTGATAATTAGCCACTAATAATCCAAATATATATATATATTAAAATCTCTAGTATTTAGTAGATTTATTTGTATCGCATATATATTTTTATCTCAGGGTGCAAGGTTCGGCACCTGACGGAATGGGTAGAGCCATTCATCTAGTGAATTAGAACTATAATAAATTATCGCAAATTGTATTGCAAAAAATTAAATATTATATGCATATGTTTTAATAGCCTAGATTTCGTACTTCTTTGATTTAATAGAAATTTCTAAAATATTGATCTATATTTTTCTTTCAAATAAATACCTTTAATACTAATTTTACTTGCGCAAGTATTACTCTTATTAATTTCTCAATTTATAATAAAACCCTTTTGGCGAGCTAGCTTTGATCATCAGATTAATTCAAAGCACTAGGGCGCCCATCACTAATTCAAATTTAATCACTCACGTGTCGAAAATCTTCTTGTAAGCCGCCGATGTCGATCCAACTCCATGTGGTCCGGGAATATGGTAGCCGGAATCGTCTCCTCCAAGGGGTTATAAATTTAATTAAAAATGAAAAATGACTTCTGCTTCACAATAGCATCACGAAGTCTTTTAAGAAATTTAATAATTTACTTTAACTTTAACTTTTACAAAATCATTAGTAAGGTACTTCGCTCTAAAATATTTGGGGTCCTCTTATGGTGGCATTTGGCTGGCGAGTGCTGGTTCTTCCTTCTCAAGTTTTACAGATCCTCTTTCCGACTTTCAAATTAGCATAAAATTTAAATATCTTAATCCTCCGCCATTTAGGTTCAAATAGATCTTACAAAAAATACCAAAATATTGCTTAGATTATATGATTAATAATTTCTTTGCATTCGAGCCATATCGATAACATAGATTACACAAATTTTAACACAAAATCTAGTACATTTATATAAATATATAGAAATATTTTTGAACTGGCCTATAGTTGCCGCCTATTAACTGCCGTTTTACTATTGGTGCATGCAAATTTTATTCGGTATTCATGCGCCTGGTAACTCTTATTTCCTGAATACATTAAATTATTTTTATTTGGTTTTTTATTTATGCTCTTTGCATGCTAGTTAATATTCTATACATTAATATTAATTCCATGCTACCTAATAATTAGCCACGTGGACGGGTGTTTTTTCATATTGCACACCATCTGATTGCAATAAAGCTCTGCCAAGGGGTTTTGGTCAGATTCTACGTTCCTCGGTTTGATCAATCTCTAGGTCACCGATCCGTGAATACATGTACATAACCTCAATCTTCAAATATTTTATATAATAATCTATTTATGAGCAATAAACTTCCTTCAAATCCTTTTTAGGTTCTTGTACCATTTAGCCAGAACAAGCTGATGCTATCTAATCTTGGTTATTATCTGCTTGGCGATATTAGCCAGTTACTTTATTTCAGACCTATTACTGTTTCTGTTAGGGCTTTTTATCTACCCAGATTTAATATGTTACACGCGCCCCTGGGTTTGAATTCAAAATATTTGAGAATCACAATGTTTTTAATGAAAACCCACCCTTCAATACATCGATATACACTATACTTTATTTATAAATTATACTCTCATACTTCTATCACAGTTCGCAGACATATTTGCTGCATCTCCTTTATACCTTTATCAAATACAATAACAAATTCTCCTCCTCAACACACATAAAATATCATAAATATAAACTTCTAAACGTACTCCTCCTGACAACACTTAACATATAGTAATTTTTAAATTCGCCGCTTGCAGGGCCGCCAACCTAACTACACACATTTCATAATTCTCACAAATGATTCCTTTTAGACAATAATTTCGATTCACAAAACTTCTGGGCTTATATCTTATAGTATTTCTTAGGTCTTAATATAAATAATTTTCTATACATCAGGTACAATACTTTTCTTTTGCTAATGGCTCTTTGGTTTTGGTAGCTGGTATTCACTTTAAGTCTTTTTCAGGTAACAAACGTGGCATAATTAAAAGTAATAAATATAAAACATATAAATAAATATATCGACATTAATAAATATAATAAATAACAATAATAAATAACAATTTTGGGTTACAATGCTTTTTCATAAACATCGTGGCTTACTTGCATCTTCTTGCATTCTGTTTGTAGATGTTGTAGGCTGGTGAGGTTATCTGCTGTTGATTTGTGAGGCTGTCCTAATTGATAATTTATCTTCATGAATTTAAAGCCCTTGTATCTGGTATACTTTTCTAAACAAATCCTAGCTTCCTTAATGGTAATTTCTTTTAATCCATTCTTTTTCCAAATATCCTGCACTCTTAACTCATCCTTCCTCTTGTTTTCATCTAATATTCTTGTTTTCGGTTCACTATAACTCATTATGCTCAAGACAATAAACATTTTTATAATAATATTAAATTTCCAATTATCAATCATAGATTCATTTAATAATAACAATACAATATTTTCCATCATATCTACAACACAGTCTTTTATTAATATCACAGCCATTATAACAAAAATTAAACACCATAACAAAACATTTATCATCTTTTCAATAGTATAATATCTCATCATATCATATCCAGGTACTTCCATTTTATTAATATAATTTTTTAATTCTTCTAATCTTATTAGCCACTTTCCATTCTTCATTAGTCTCAATAAGTAGTCCACTCCATTATTTTCCCGGCATGAATCCATAATAGTATTCCTATCAGTTCTGTTTCTGTCATATTCCTTTGGCCTATTCTTCCGGTCACATCGCTGATCATAGCCTTTAAAACGTATGTGCCGCGGATGCAGGTTGTCGGCTTCCTGTCTTCCTCGGTGCCGGTCCGGTGTCCTCTTCGGGCGTTTGAACCGTGCATGCGGCCTCCATCGGCGCGCGCGGTTCCTCCGTTTCTTCCGCCTCCGGGCCTTACGATGCATCTTCTTCTTCTCCCGAATGTCGTCCTCTCCGTCCTGATGTCGGCCGTCCGGTGTCCTCGGGCGCTTTCGTCTCCGGGCCTTGCGGTGGGCGCTCCTCCGGTCCTGCATGTTATCCCCTCGTTCTTCCATGGGGTCCTTGGTTTGCCGTGTGGTGATATGATGCGCGGGTGTAGGCTCTGTGTGCGGATGCATGGTGGTGGTCGAAACAGGTAGTATGGTGGCGGTCAAAACAGGTAGTATAGTGGTGGTCTCCTCCTGGCGGCTGTTTATTTTTAGCAGTGACTCTTCGGTGGCAGGTTGCTCTTCGGTGGGGAACAGGAAACTTAGTAGGGATTGATGCTTGCGGCTGGTTTTTGGTGGTGGTTTATCTGGTATTGGCTTCGGTTCTTCTAATACTATTTTCGGTGAGTCATTTCTAAAGGTGGTGTATGATGTTGAAATATCTTGATTTTCTTGGTTTATTTCATTTGAGCTTGTGCTTGTTATATCGGGGGTATCATATAGTCCTGGTTTATTAGCTGTAGTTTTCTGTATATCTGGTGGCGGGTCGTTGGGTGCTGGGTTCCGGGTTTTTTGTTGATTCAAACCTATTGCATGTGCTAATGTATAATTTGTACTTACTTGTTGTGGTGGCGGTTTATAATTTCGGTTGTAATTGTTTTGTGTGTGATTATTATGTGAGTTTAATCGATCACGGCCATCATAGTGATTCTTACGATTGCTCTGCTGGGCATAGTGGTTGGTTGTACGATTTTGAAATTTTTCATTTTTCCAGTTACCATTTTGCCTGTGCTCATAGCGGCGTTCAAATTGAGGAGCAGATCGGTAGCGATCATATGATACCGGTTCATAATTTTGGCTGTTATGCTGATTAAATTTTGAATTATGTTGATTTGGTGCGTATCTCTGGTCTGAGCGGTGGTTTGATATTGCCATTGCAGACTGTATGCCATATAAATGATTTATCAGCTGCTTACAATCAGTAATGGGTTGTGTGGCGAGTGCCATTCTAACTTGATACGGTAGCTTCTTTAAAATAATACTTGCTAATGCCGATTCGTTAATGGGCTCGCTCAATTGAGAATTTTTAAACTGTAGGGCAGTGACGAAAGTGGTACATGCACCGTCTAAGTTAGGGTTGAAATCGCATGATATAATGTCCGCTAGCACGTCCAACTGTTTACTTCTGCTCCAATACTGTTCCAGGAAGACAGCTACAAACTCATCCAATGATGTAAATTCATGGGCTCTACTCCGAAAGAACATCAGGGGTTCGCCAATCAATAAATTAGTCAAACGAAGACGCCAAAAATTCCAAGAGGTAGGTGCAAGAGTTTGTACTAATTTTATCTGATCAATGAATGGTTGAGGTTGCAAATGGCGATCAGTATTATCAAATTTTCCTAGTCCTTGTAATATACTATGTACGTTGAGGTTGTCTGTTTGAATCCCTTGAGGTCGTTGTTGAATATGATTTTCTAATGCTGTTATTTTTTCCTGTGTTATCTGCCATTGACTATTATGTGTAATTTTATTTGCGTTTACTTCTTGATTTAATTGAGTCAGAGTGGATTTTTGAATTAGTAGAGTTCCATTTAAAGCTTTACAGGTTTCTGTATTTTGGTTGATGCTACCTTGCAGTTGGTTCATTTTTGTGGACATATTAATCTGTTTGTTTTGTATTTCTTTAATATTGTTAATATTTTTGTCAACTGTAGTTGTTAAGTTTTGATTGGCAACGGTAATTTGTTTGTGGATTTCTTGGTGGCAATCGGCCTTAATGTTATTTGTTATATCCTGAATAGGTGTAGCGATTTGTATGGTTAGGTTATCTATCCTTTCGTTGAGCTCACATGTAACCGTATCCAACCTTTCCGATAATCCTGCCGTAACTTTATCCTGACTTTCTTTCTGTAGATTTATCATTGCTTTTAATTCTTCCCTATGATTCTCTACTTTAGCCTCAATAGTATCCAACCGTCGTTCTACTGATTTTATAGCGCCCGCTGTCTCTTTCATGCCCTGTTCCATTGTTTGCTTATTTGCCTCTTTCATTTCCACATTCTCTTTTTTAATCTCCTGCATCATTTTGTCCATTGTGTTTTGTAGCATAATATTGAACATACTGCTAGTTTGTTCCATCATTACCTTTTGAAAAGGATCTAGCTCTGTGACTGAAAATAGACTTTGTTTGCTCAGATGTGACTCGGCCTCTGGAGATGCGGGTTCGGCAGGCTGCTCCTCGCCCCCTTCAAAGTTGATCTCTACTATCCGTTGATTCAATGGTGTGTCAGCGGCGTCGATTCGAGTGGATGATAGAGGTTGCAGACCTGGTGGATCGAAGACTATCGACCCGACGCTTCCTGGTTCCCTTTCTCGTGGCGTATTGGCATCTACCGTGGTGGGGTTTGATGTGCTTGGAGTCGACAAAGTGGGATCTGTGCAACCGCCGTACATATATGAAACTTCAGAGTTTGCGGGAGTGTGATTCATTATGTCAAATATGATAAATGCTAATTAAACAGTGACAAAAATGATAAGCGAAGATGCTTAAAAAAGAGACACAAACCGGGACTTACAGTGAACAGTGATGTGTAAAGTGTTTGGATACTCTTACAACAAGGTATTTATACTTAAGTTTTTTACAATGCTCTAGCGCCCCCAATGTTTTGTTGATTTATTCTTGGCTAGTTTACAGGCTGCGACTTATTTTCCAACCGGCTTAAACACCTAATATGTTTTTGACTAGAAAGTAATAGCAGTTTAGGCTTATAAAATATAATCTCTCTTTATAAACATGTAATTTTTCACAGTACTAATAATATAAAATTTTCTTTAAAACATATAATTTCTCTCTATTTAAAGCTATTGTTTCCCCAAAAAGTAATACAAATTTCCCTTCGCCAGTTTTCCTCACAACTCGTATAAGTTATCTATAATTTTCAATATGGTTATTGACTTAATTTCAAATAATTATTCAATGAGCTTGGCTCTCATCATCAGTCCCACGTTGGTACGACATGTCTTTGTGCCGTATCCGTGGCCTATCACGTTGGGCGACATGTCTTTGTGTCACGTTATTCTTTATATTTAAATAACGATTAGCCTCCTGCTTGGCATCAGTCGGTAAAGCATGAGATTTGATATAATTAGGTCGTGGTTTTCTAATAGTATTCAGTCTTAAAAAATCTTGATAGGCCTAGATATGGGCTTCTCCAATAACTCTTGTAATTCAATAAATAATAAATATATATATAAATGATACTTATACTATAGAGTTGAGGAATAAAAAATAAATTGCACACCATGAAAGTTTCATACATATATTACATAAATAATGCAAAGATCAATCGAGGCAAAAAATATATATAGAGCGATAAAAAAAATATAATATAAAAATAGAACAATAATTGAAATCAATAAAAATATCACAGGCTAACTTTATATTCTAGATTTATGGCACGAATCATTACCATGTGCCTTTATCTTAAAATCATATGCATTCTTTTGCATGTAGCTGCGACATGCACTTGCTAATACTTGTCGACTTGGATAATTCAATCAAAAATATGTGCTCTAAGATCAGCTTGATAAATTAGCCACTAATAATCCAAATATATATATATATATTAAAATCTCTAGTATTTAGTAGATTTATTTGTATCGCATATATATTTTTATCTCAGGGTGCAAGATTCGGCACCTGACGGAATGGGTAGAGCCATTCATCTAGTGAATTAGAACTATAATAAATTATCGCAAATTGTATTGCAAAAAATTAAATATTATATGCATATGTTTTAATAGCCTAGATTTCGTACTTCTTTGATTTAATAGAAATTTCTAAAATATTGATCTATATTTTTCTTTCAAATAAATACCTTTAATACTAATTTTACTTGCGCAAGTATTACTCTTATTAATTTCTCAATTTATAATAAAACCCTTTTGGCGAGCTAGCTTTGATCATCAGATTAATTCGAAGCACTAGGGCGCCCATCACTAATTCAAATTTAATCACTCACGTGTCGAAAATCTTCTTGTAAGCCGCCGATGTCGATCCAACTCCATGTGGTCCGGGAATATGGTAGCCGGAATCGTCTCCTCCAAGGGGTTATAAATTTAATTAAAAATGAAAAATGACTTCTGCTTCACAATAGCATCACGAAGTCTTTTAAGAAATTTAATAATTTACTTTAACTTTAACTTTTACAAAATCATTAGTAAGGTACTTCGCTCTAAAATATTTGGGGTCCTCTTATGGTGGCATTTGGCTGGCGAGTGCTGGTTCTTCCTTCTCAAGTTTTACAGATCCTCTTTCCGACTTTCAAATTAGCATAAAATTTAAATATCTTATCCTCCGCCATTTAGGTTCAAATAGATCTTACAAAAAATACCAAAATATTGCTTAGATTATATGATTAATAATTTCTTTGCATTCGAGCCATATCGATAACATAGATTACACAAATTTTAACACAAAATCTAGTACATTTATATAATATATAGAAATATTTTTGAACTGGCCTACAGTTGCCGCCTATTAACTGCCGTTTTACTATTGGTGCATGCAAATTTTATTCGGTATTCATGCGCCTGGTAACTCTTATTTCCTGAATACATTAAATTATTTTTATTTGGTTTTTTATTTATGCTCTTTGCATGCTAGTTAATATTCTATACATTAATATTAATTCCATGCTACCTAATAATTAGCCACGTGGACGGGTGTTTTTTCATATTGCACACCATCTGATTGCAATAAAGCTCTGCCAAGGGGTTTTGGTCAGATTCTACGTTCCTCGGTTTGATCGATCTCTAGGTCACCGATCCGTGAATACATGTACATAACCTCAATCTTCAAATATTTTATATAATAATCTATTTATGAGCAATAAACTTCCTTCAAATCCTTTTTAGGTTCTTGTACCATTTAGCCAGAACAAGCTGATGCTATCTAATCTTGGTTATTATCTGCTTGGCGATATTAGCCAGTTACTTTATTTCAGACCTATTACTGTTTCTGTTAGGGCTTTTTATCTACCCAGATTTAATATGTTACACAGGTTATAAAATAACTTTAACTTTACTTTTTTTTCAAACTTTATTCAATTTTTTTTCATATTTAATATATATGACAGTTTCTACAAATTGAAGTAATCATTATACAATAATACCTTATCGTAGCACATGTCGTAATATAATTACGTATATATAATTATAATATATAAATTCCATATATAATTACGTGACTATATAGTATTACATAATAATATTTTATCTGTTTCTTCTTCCATTGAGGGAATGTACCATCATGTATGAAGAAAAAAATATAACTTAAATATATAATAATGTGAACAATTTACTGCTCACAAAATGCTTCATGAAGCCCTTGTCCGTGAACAGGAGTTGAGGTTTAATCGGGATATAAGAGGAGAAAAAAGTCTACACACACACACACACACACACACACACACACACACACACACACACACACACACACACACACACACACACACACACACACAACACACACACACACACCACACACACACACACACACATAATCATTAAAATGAAATTCAATTAATGTTTACTGATTGATACAAAATGAACATATGATTAATTTATTTCTGGTTAAAGTTATTAAATTTGAATTTCGAATTTTATTTATATACTTTTAATTTTATCAAAAATAGGATTATTTAAGTCAAATTGGATTATATTTATTGAATTATTCTTATTCAATTTTGCAGTTTTATAGATATAAAATTCTTCTTTTACATTCAATTTATTACTTTCATTACCAATGCTAAATATTTTCATATTAGAATTCGTATTGATATAATTATGATTATTTTAAATTGAATGCTCAGCAAACGCTGATTTTTGAGTAGTATTTTTTATTATTTTTAAAACCTGAATATGTTCATTGAACCATTTTTGAAAACATCTACGTGTTTGACCAATGTAAAATTTTCCACAATTACTACATTCCAGTTTATAAACGCCTGATTTTTTAAATTGTTCTCGTTGTATTTTTTTATTAGAAGTCTTCTCTATTAAATCAAAAGCATTATTTGTTGTTTTGTATTCTAAATAGAATAGAATAAAAGGTGCTTTAACATTCTATATTGTTTCAATTATTCAAAAAGTAGCCCATTTCAATGAAGTATATTTACTACGATATTTGTTTGATCATCCGTTGAGATAATAATTTTTTAATTCAGATTCACGGACCGGCAGATTACAATAATTATTGTCATGCTCAACTGTGCGCATTGCTTGGTTCCCATGACCTGGTTCATGCCAACCAGAATACAACAATCGATGCCGCTTTTGTAGAGCTACAATATAAATTCGCTTTGGCCTGAATGAGCACTGCAATCGATATTATCAAACGGTTCGCGATATTCACATGGGGAATACCAAATTAAGAGATGAGTTTAATCCATTTCCGATCAGTTGGTTGCCCTTCTCTCACGAAATGACGCCTCTGTTGCAGTGCCATTCAATTTTGATGAATTGAATGTATTTTTCAGTACAATTCAACAGGCATCTGCCATTAGAGTGAATAATGTTACTGGGAGGAGAAATCTCACACTTCTTACGGGACCGTTTCTAACACGAAACAGTATCATCCACTGTAACTGAAGTTTAATGTATATTTCTATACTACAAGAGTTTAAGAGAATAATTTAACAGTTATAATAATAATAATGATAGATGTGAATAGTTCAATAATTGATACTATCAAAGTTTCTACTACATGGTACATTGATAGGTTATACTTCAATCATATTCAGATATTTAGATATTTTTTAGATATTATATTCGAGAAAAATAAGTTGCTATTCTCTCTAGAGTCCAAGAGATTTTGAAAATACTTTGACAGCCTACTATGTTGAAGTTTGAAAATGTCAGGAAACCTCATCAAATAAAGATAATGTGGGACTAACATGAATAAGAAGATATTTGATCATAGTGTAGTTTTGGATTGAATAACATGTGATGAGAGCTGAATTATTCTTCCAATAGCAAATTCGAGTATAGTCACCTAGAAATCAAACGCTCCAATCACATTATTTTCCACAACTTCATCCCCTGTCTCTTGAATCATTGTGAGAATTCAAGACCTCATTCTGAAATTCTTCAAATTCTATAGACTGTTATACGACGAGTTTCCTAAAAATATATTGCAACTCATAGCCTGTCAACAAATTGAAAACTAGAGTACTTGTCGCCTGATTTGAACGCTACAAAGTTTTGAACCATAATACAATGTTCTCCACTTAAATTGAGTTCAGAGCTAGTACCCACGATACTCATTCCAAACTGTGTGTAAATACTAGAAGCCACAACAGAAGTGAAGTTTCGACTACTGCAAATCGTTAAACGAGCGCCTCAACCTTCTCATCAACCTTAGCTGGGTATTGACCGAACGGGCGGGCACCTTGCCGCCTAAATCGTCTCTTTGCTCGACGTGTCTGATGAGTGGCCGATGTTGACACTGCCGCTCTGTCGATTCAACCGATCACGATCAAAGCTTCTAATCGCTGATCGGATAAAGCGAACGGCCAATATTTGTGCGAGACGTGGCGCATGGCGGCGATGGATGGAGGTCGAATCGATGACGACCAGCCGCCAGTTTGTTTATTATTCCCGGCAGATTTTGCACAGTAATCCCGTTTGTCCGTGAGGTCGACCCCAGAAGCCCAGAGGCCCCAAGCAGACCCCGGCGCAGCAGACAGCAATAACAAACATTATGTAATATGCAACCTTCTCGTTCCCCAGCCACCGCGTCGTTCCCACAGCTCAGCTAATATTTAAGCCAGCCACCACAGCTCTGTCCATCAACTTCACTACTCACTTATCTTAAACTTTGAATCCATCTTCACTCAGAAGGTGCCAAAGTTTCACCGACAGTTCTTTGCTTTCTCCAAGTGCTCAACTTTGCACATTTCCCAAGTGCAAAACTAGCCTGTGAGATTCAATTCTCCGTTTTCCTTGACGTTCAAGGTAAATTGAACAAGGAATGCGCATTAACTATCAATGCCTCTCCAGAAGGAGAACATTGAATGGAGAGTATCTATTAATGCCACTCAAGGAAAAGGAGATTGAACGGAGATTATAGTTCCAAAACTACTTTTATACAGTGTTTTGATAGTGCTAGTATCATTAAAATGAACTGGAAATCAATTCATTGTATTACAAGAGCTCAATTTCTAATGATTAAAAATAAGTTTATAAGATCAATCTTTTTTTCAAGAGAAATATTAAATATCCTTGGTTTGAGAGCAACTATTCTTGGAAAAACCCGTCCTCCATGAGAGATTCAGACCAATTACTGTTTTGCTTCTGTCCTCATAAGTGACCTAGAATAGAATATTTTTATAAGCGTATGACTTCGTATATAAGTGATCTCGTGAGAATATTCATATTTATTTCACCAGTACATATAATTGGGAAAGGAACTATACCATCAATTTGACTCAATACTATTCATTTCAAGATTTCTTTCAAATAACAAAGTCCTGGGAAAAGTGTTGCTAGTACCACCACTCTAAAAGCCGTGTCCACACTGTTCGACATACATGTTCGGCAAACAAGTTTGTTGAGGGGCTCAGGAACAAACATTTTAAAACGTTTGGACAATGATTATTTGTCAAACAGAAAATTAGTGTTTTTCAAGATATTATCAGTGTTTGCTGTAAAACATAAAAACCTATTCTCCCCACTTACAAATATTTTGTTTGGTTACGCGTCCACACTGGCCACGGGCAAATATTGTTTGTCAAACATAATGAAATTTGCCCAAACTGTTTCAACAAACATGTTTGTCGGACATTTATTCAGTGTGGACATGGCTTAATAGACACAGAAACTTAGAAATTGTGGAAAAGTATTTGGGATTGGCAACCTCCTTTCGGAATACGCTTGACTCTAGAAAATCATGACTCGCCTACGGTACTAATTATAATGAGAACTTGCACTAACCTGGATTTACAGCATCTCCTGAGACAATTAGAACGAACACAAGGAGCAGAACTGTGGTAGATTCCTGAAACAAGGAAAGACATTCATTGCAAGAACGAAATGATAATGAATAGAATCTGATAACCATTCGTTTCTATGCATATTTCTAAAGAATATTTCATCCTCAACATTAAATACATTTAAAATCGAAACATTGTTCAGTAAGCAAAGGAATAAGTAATAGGAAGATTATGTTTTTATGTGCTCAGAATAATAATAACATATTCTCATAATCTTCCAAATTATAGAACCTTTCAAAGGATCACAACTCCCAATCAACTAAAACAACCTAAAATATAGGAGTCTTAGGATGGGGTGTCGGAGCATTAATTAGCAAACAAGGAGAATTCGGGTAAGGGAGGACAGCAGCCAGCGACTTATCATATGTATTTTTTATTGGAAAATATATAATTTTGTTGAAAAATATTAAAATAACTCAGTATTGTCTAAATACAAATTTGACAGAGGATAGTTTCTGAATTGGATGTTACAAAATTATTTCAAAATGTTGGAAATATGCCAAAACAGTAGTTTATATTGAAGTAAAATATGAATTAGTTTGCTGTAGTTGTGTAAAAGTTGTTGTGATTTATATTACAGCAATAATTGAAATAATTTTGCTCAAAGGATGTTGTTGTATGTCAGACCATCGTAGTTAGTCGTTTTATATGCGGCAAACCTGTTGCCATTGGTCGGAGTCACTGACTGACTGAACCACCCATACACAGCCTGAACTTTCTAAAAGCTATGACTGGCGCCGCGCATTACTTATCAGCATGATAATTATATATTCTCAAGCCATTTACAACCATTCCACTGAACGGAGCACACTTCATTCTAGGAGCGACCCTGTACAACAGCTGCTTCGCCTAACTCAAGTAGACGGCATTAGCAAACTCGGAAGCTAGTTTATAATCTCGTGCTTCCAAGTTTGACGATGTGATTCAATCAACGTAATTGGGCCAACTAGACGTTCAACCAGCACTGAGTGTGTGTGTGTGTGTGTGTGTGTGTGCGCGCGCGGGCACCCCAGCTCTGATTCAGTGACTGTTTTGTGATAAATTCAATTGGAAAGTTCAATTCTGATAACTATCAACAATCAAAAGAGAATACGAGAGTAGAAAGGGAAACAAATGAGTAAACTCAAATTGATAAGTTCCTACAAATAAAAAATATTGGGTAGATTGAATAGAAGCAGTTGCTAATCCATTCATTTTCAAGCAAATGCAAGGATTCGGTTGAATGAGAATGGCTAGCACTAGCTAAGCCTAGGTGGAACTAAATTTACTATAAAAATATCTTTATACTCTATCTAGAGCTATCACTTGATTATTGAGCTCAATTTCTGCAATATCTCAATTCAATTCGATTCATTCAAAAATTATGAGTAGAACTAGATTCGAGTCACTAGACTCTAGGTTCCATGCAATCGAGCCATTGATATTTTACAGCAGCTTATCATAATTACTATGAAATTGTGAATTTTCGTGCTAGGGCGTCTATGTGTCTTTTTGGAAAGAGCTCATTACAGTAATAGCTGATTTTCTATTATCAGAGAGAAATTGGTTTCATTGATTCTGGGTTCTACTTGAAGAGGAAGCATGTTGAGTGTTCTCCAATATTTCTGGCTATTCCGTGTATTTTTCATAGTATGCGTAAAATTCAAATCTCTATTTTCCTAAATAGAATGGAAAAGAAAATGGGCTCCATGTTCTGAATTGATCATGAATCACGAATGGACAAACTGGAATGTAACTTTTTTGTTTTTGGCCCGTGTAATACAATAGTAATCCCAACACTAGCGATAAGTTGATTAAGCTCTATCAAATAATGGAGCAACCGACTGAGTATTGCGACAGTCTTTCGCAAGTAGAGCAGCAGAGCGAGACAGAAAGAGCAGCAGCACATCATTCAATCTGAATTTTTGAGTGGCTCGAGTGCACTTGTCAAACACAGAAGAATTTTAATAAGATCTCAACTGCCTAACCGACGTCAAGTGGCCGTCCTTTTTTAGTGGGAATCCGCGACAGACTCCAGACTTTTCTCCGGAGTAAAACGAGCGAAATTTTTCAACCGGCTTGACAGTCGGTTGTTTTTCCACCACACGGAGGAAAAAGGAGGGTATGGCGAATGTGTAGAAGGAAAAGAGACGGAGATATAGTGAGAGTGAGAGAGATACGTGCACAGGACCGCAGTGTTGACTGATTTATAAAGTGGAGTAATTGGGTGAAGTCTTGGCAAGTTGCCCCTTCGACTAGGTCTCTTGATATCGGTCACCCCACCCCACTCCACCCCATCAATCACCCATTTTCCACAACAATACAAGGATACTGACAAGTCAGCCGAATCATCCAGACGAGTTTTATCGCATCCGAACTGTACCATTTCACTCAACAGTATTTCTTTGCGTCGTTGAAATAACATTCCTGAGGCTGTTCACACAGGCCGACTGCAATTTCTATCGCTCTTTTACACACGCCACCAACCGTTCACTTTCGCTCCAGTCGTAAATGTCGCAAAAACCAGGCAACATTCGTATTCTGATTCGGGCATATTGTTCCTCTGAAATATTCAGAACAAGATAGATACTTCCACCACAATGATTCCGAATTTCTTCTACCGATAGCTTCTGACTGAAGTAACTTTGCTTTTTGATTTTCCTCGATATGACCTTGGACCTTGAAATGATGAATAACCTGCAAACTTTCAGAATTTGATTTTCTCAGAGAAAATATTAAGTTTTTACAATTTATTATTTCATGTCAATCAATTAGAAAGAACTACAAAAATGATCATCATAAACCTTGGATATGGAACTTTACTTGATTTGAAATAGTAATTCCAAGTTAGCAATACCTTTTCAAATGTTTAGACTATGTGACCTCATTTATCTTATATTCAATTGCAGATGATCACTGTGACATGAAATTACAAAGTTACTGGAAACCAGTTTATTATCATTCAAAAACTTTCTACATCAACAAGTCAATACAGTTTTCAACAAGGAATAAAGCTCCACGAATAATATAATACCAAGCATAGACTAATCATTAACGGTTTTTAAAACTCTTCTGATAAATATTTCAACAAAGTATGTTTATCTTCATATGAGATGATAAATTTCAGTTATTCAATTTGTTTTCTCATGTAGAGTTCCATTATCTCTATTACGTAGAGTTTAAAACAAGTGGAATACGCCATCGTATCCTCTACTATCACTTATCTCGAAATCATAATATTTGTGTGGATAAATATTATAAATCCATAGCTATTTGACATTGATCTCGGTTATTCGAACAACAGAAACAGTTACAATTAGTTTTCTTCTTTGATCAATATTATTTTAATCAACCCAATGTTGATTAAGCTATATCATTATTTGATTAATATGGATTTTGGCTATCACAACGGTTTTATTGATGAAACTATTTCTAGTTCAATTCAATTAAGTTATCCCACTGACTTGATAATTATTCCGACGTGCACTATGCCAGATGAAACTATAACTTTTTAATCTTATTCCATTTCCTACCGTTGTTTGCAGGCCGTAGAGCAGTAGACCAGTCGAGCAGTAGCAGATGAAATTTTACAACTCTATAAAGACGATGACTGAGTCCCCTACTCCAACTTCATGAACAGAGTGCTTCTATTAGATTGGCATTTTGGAAATATTTCTGTGTCTCTCTGATACTTTTTACCGCTCAGTTTTGATGTGAGCCGGAAACAGCAAGAGGAAAACGTGAAGATAAAGGGACAGAAGATAGGCGGCAAACTGACGCAAGAATATGCTACGGTAGTATTTTATCCTTTGAACCAGAAGCATTATTCCCAACAAGAGAATAAAAATTCTCACACGATGATACTTCTCGAATACAGTTGCAAGTCGAAAATCTTTCCGACTGTAAAATTGAAATTGTGAGCAATCACAGAACGAATTGAACGAGATTTTCATCAACTAATTATAAACGAACAAGAATGTTACAGCTGGGATATTAAAATTGGAGTAAGAAGGGAGGGATGAGCTATCCTTTACGTTCCAGATAATTGGCAAACTTCTGCCAGTGAGTGCTATGCATTGGGTCCTTTGAAGTCGAATCAAACAAACTTTGGATGAATTTTGTAGAAAAACTTCCAGATTAACTTCTAAGTGAAACAATTAAATGATAATGAGTCTCTGAAACTTTCAACGGGGTACTTCTCTGTCTAGTTTTCTATCATGGATGATGACAAACTCGTTTGAAACTATATTCACAATGAATAATCACTGCAAAAGTGTTGAAATTAACACATCAAAGAACCTGTTTATAGCAGTACTAGGGCAGGGAATTCATTAAAATGGGGGATTTATTTTGCTTCTGGTGAGAAATGCTTTAGAATTACAAAGACTTCAACATATAAAAAAACTCTTAAACTGTGAACATTCAATTCCTTTAATGTTGAATGCCAACTTGTTGAATCCATACCTTTTGAGGAATCTCCTTTTTCTAAATATATCGCATAACAAATTTGTATGATGGTTTTCGTTATCTCATAACATTTTCTCTTGAAATATAATATTGAATAACTCATTCTTCATTATGTTTTTCGTTTCCCATTGAGAAGTTTCGTCAATCATATCGATCAGGAATAATGAGTAAGACAGTAAAAATAGTGATTCAAATGATGACGAGCGGAAATTGATATATTTTCTCATTCCCTGTTGGATGGATTTGGAGGAAAGCAAAATATTACTAGTTGACATTTTATTCCCTGTAACAAATTCAGTTGATACAGATTTTGAACTTATTCGCCGGTCTCAATCACAGATTGAGTAATAGAGAAGATTATAGATAAAAACCGTGTTTGATGGATAAGAATATTAAATATTGATGAGTCTTGAATTTTGAGACTTATTTGAGTTTAATGTTGAATTCTATTGTCTATATGACTATAACGAAGCATTATAATCATTATAATATGATTGTATTCTCCATCGTGTTCAGTACTCATACTTCACGAGAGAAATAAGAAGAGTCCTAAGCCCAAATCGGTTGATATTCCGATCTTTATTACAGTTCAAATGTAAATTCTGTCAAATGAAGTAAATGTAGGCTACTCAAAAAGTACAACTCTTCAAATCCTGGAAATAATTTTGAAATCTAATACCTGCTTTGATGAACTTATAATTATCATAATTATTCGAATAGATGATAATTTATATTATCATTGATCAGTTAGAAGATATTATGATGGTATGTTTTCATAAGTTTCTAAGTAGTTAAGTGTAACGTGTATATCTTGAACTAACCCAATTTCTTCAATCATTTCTTCTGCAATCGCCAGTAAGAGAAATTGATAGGGCAATGATTGGTGGGGTTTAATGGTATGAGCTTCATACAAGTCTTAATAATAGAGTTTCTTCTATAATTGAAGACTGGTAGACTTCCGGCTAATAGAAGCTTGACAATTATTACAACTATTACAGTACAATAAAGTACAAGTCAACGAATGAGAACGAGCGTTCAAGTAGAACGAATGAAAAACTAGTAAAGGAATTCATTCGGAATTTGAATGAAAGGGCTGCACCATTAACAGAGAGCTGCAAATTTCGAATAGACGGGGGACGGAGACACATTTTCAGCTTGAGGCTTAACTTCTCTACAGACTGGACGAGTAGTAAGGGAGGGTGATATTTTGCCGACCAGCCATCTCCCCTATTTATCATGCTTTGTCCGTGCTCTCGCCTCTTTATTCGCCCTTTTCCATCCACTCTTTCCTTCCTCTCGTGCACTCTCTCTGTTTTTCTTGACACTCAGGCGCCATCTATATATCTTGTGGTATCGTTGCTCGCTTCTCGCTGGCAGAGAGGCCTCACGACCCTCCGATAACCTCTGGCAATCTGTCTTCCGCGGTCATCCCCTCCAACCCCCACACCCTCCTCCACACTTTCCTCCACCTTCCATAATCAGCTTCAGCAATATTTAATTTCTCGAGCTCTTCAAGCTATCCTTGGTGTTTACTGTGCCATCAAAATTAACCTAATTGTTCGATAAATCATTGAAGAACTGAAGTACGTTTACTCGAACAAATATCTCATCCGACACATAAAAAACAGCATCACCAGAAGAGCAGACAAATAGTGGCAATTGATCCCATTTTTCACTCCATGAGTGTTCAGGTCAAAGAAGTACATAAAACTGTCTTCTTCTAAGCCTATGTCTGGGAAGAAAAAGAGATGTATCTGGTTTCTAAGAGACTTTATTGAGTTTTGATACAGATCGCTGATTTTAAGTGCTCTATGACGCCACTTTATGCGACATTGAATGTAATGGTGTGAATCACAATGTGGATAGCATGTGTTGCATTGATTTGCTACAGTTTCAGTCTAAATTTAGTTGCTACTATTGAACATGAACTAAGATCGGAAATAAAGTTATTAATGAGGAACAGATATTATTTATAATCTTTTCACAATGCAAATGACACTAATGTGATGTGTTGTAACCCTGTAACCCAAATATAATGTGTAACATTCGTAGATGAAATTAATATAGTATTGGAGATGCAATATCATGTGGATATTCAAAATTCCATATTTGGAAATTGTTTTAGTAGCTGAAATAAGAGTAGAAATTCATTGTGTATATTAGGATATTGGCCTACACAGAAAAAGAGAGTGTTGAACGGAACAAGTTCTTATACTTGAATCATATACTTAAATCAAATCGTAGCCCAATTATCATGATCTATTCAAAACTCATAAAAAATTCTAAAAGTATATTCTATAATCTAGAGAGGTGATAGCAAACTCATGGACAATGATCACTAAATAACAATTGGCTAAATGAATATAGCCGCTGACCTTTGATTAGAAACGGAAGAGTTGTGTGCTACCCCTGTCTACAGAACACAGTTACCAACCCCAATAACTAACTTAGCAAAGGCTGTTACGGTAATTAGCCGTAAATACTTGCTGTCCCTTATCGCCCCCCCACCACTCGGCAGCCATCAACCGGCCGGCAATTCGCAAACTTTGCACTCGACCATGTAAACTCAATCGATCCGCCCGCTCTGTCTGCTCCTTCACAAATGTCTAATTTCAAGTTGCTTCCGTGTCACTCTAATCAAGTTAGCGACTGCAAATCGTGCCAAATTATTACGCTCTCTTGCAAATCTCTCTCACTCACACAGCTTCTCTCTCACTCAGTCTTCTGGTAATTTTATCATCATCATATCTCACTTGATCCTCTAGTGTAGCTCACTTCTAGCATTCTCCGACATGCAGTATTTCAAACTAATAAGTTAATGGGGACTACAGAACTGCAATCTCCATCAAATTACTGGTATTGGTTATTGGTTCGCTACTTGTAAGTACTTATTAGTAATTCTCTCATACTTCAGGGGTCCCCACTGGGTAGGCGAGGAGGCTGACTGCGTCCTTGAAATTATGGTGATGGGTGGTTAGTAAATGACCTCCTTTTTATCATAGGTGTGGGGCTGGGATCTGAAGGATTTTATCCAAATTTAGGAGCACACGCCCTTGTGCTTGTGTGTAGGGGGGAGTCACAACTGCATGATTTTATTATTTTGTTACTTATCCAGATCATCAAATTGGAAGAAAGACCGATACTTCAAGAAGTTATTCAAATAGGCTATCATCAACAAAACTAATCCAATTTCGTTATCAGTTCATACACCCACAGTACAATAATTCATTTTCATTTGAAAGAGGGATGAAACGCGATGATTCGTTTGGTTCTGCTAGCTCCTTAAGTTACTATTTTCAAAAATGAATGGAAATTTCATTATGCTTGTAAATATTTTATGATATTTAATTCAGCATTATAGAATGATGAAGATTGCCCATCATCAACTGTAGCCTATTTTGTCTGTTATATTCAAGTAATAGACTGTAACATTAGACAGTATTTGTCATAGTCATTCAATTTCAGCTGTTTTACATGTATGAAATCATGCATATGATTCTCATTACAGCATACTATACTGTAAAAAAATATATGTTTTCTCTACAGTAGAGTATGTTTCCCAGTTCCAAAATAGGAACAATTAAACTTCTACAAAAAACCGCCTCATAGCGCTCCAGGTGGAAGTTTTGTCAACTACAATCGAGAAATTCCTGATTTGGAATTTGTAAACTAGGTTATGTTTATAGAATGCATGTAGTAGCTTCAGCAAAAGCAGGTAATGTTCTATTTTTCCCAACTATTCTTCTTTAGATTATTATACAAAAAAGTGTACGTTACTACATGGACTCGGCTAACACCTCGACTAGAGACATCATTCTTGCTCTGCAAACATGACGGGCTCTTCCCGTCCATGTGACGTAAAATACTATTTTCATCATCTTGATGATTATTATGAGTGATATATTGCCAAACATTTGAGAATTAACTGAAGTGTTTAATCTCAATATCAGCTCAATATAAATTAATTTCTTAGGATGATGTCACTATTTTGATCAAATCAATCAAGTGTTTAATCTCAATATCCACGCAATATAAATCAATTTTGGAGCAAAATGTTATCATTTGGATTCTGACTGCCAACTGTTCAAAAAACGATTCTCAGAATCAGAGCTCAGGGGAATAAAATTGAATCCAATTTATTCCAGGAATCCGTCAGAGGAGCTCGTTTATGCGTCGAGTCAAAAATATTTTTATAATATCATTCCACAACTGCACTACTCTCATACTAAAGTACTTTTTCATGCATGGGAGAATTTGAGACTTGATGCCAATATTTTATGAGATTACAGGCGCGATTTATAAACATTTTCGTTCTTCTAATGTTTAATAATTTGATTGAGTAAGCTCGATGTTGGAAATTTGTTTTTGTTCTCATAGAAATCTGAGAATATTTCTGGGAGAACCAGACTCACATGAATTTATTGACATATTATTTGAGGGATCAAGAGTAAAGAACGAGTGGACAGTATCAATTTCATCCCAAAGCTTTGGTCAAATTGCCATAAAAATTCCAGGAATCGTACCTAATTTTTTGGGAGCTGATCATGAAGAATAAAATCAGATTAAGTACTTAATATTGATGTATATCAATATATATATTCATATATCAATATATTATGACGTAATATTGATGTATATCAGTGAAGCCTACAGAGTACATCCAAATACTCTCTGATGCATATCAAGAACCGACTACTAACTAAGTCGGTGAGAAGCATATAAATATTAATAGATCTTTTTTCCATATATTTGCCGGTGATTTCATGGCTTACATTTTATTGAGCTGAGCTTATGGTAATACGAAGTTAATGCTGAACTGTAGAGATAACAAACTGGTATATATTTTGCTTCTAATTGAACCAAGATCGAACAAACCTAGAAGTTACAGCCTAGAGGATTAGCGAACTAAAACTCTACCTAGTCATATAGAACTACTGAGATTTCTTAGTAAATACGGATCATGACAAAATATATTATTCGTTGCAAGATATAATAAACTGAGGTGTTTAAACCAATACTGAAATCCAGTAAGACATGTGCTGATCGCTGATCATAATATATGTTTGATTGAATAGACCAATAGACAATGGAGGAAATCTATTTCATTCTATTCCTCTCATTGAGTATGTTATATATTTTAATATTCAATACTCTGAAGATTCTTGAATTATAGTGGATTCATCCTTTTTTCCTGACCTAATAACTCCTTCCAGGAGATCGCAAATTGTTTTGTTGGATAAGCAGTGGAAGCTCTTCCTCCTACGTAATCTACAGTAAGACCTAATCATTAAATTGAACTTTTTGTTCAATGATGATTTTCTCACAGTGTTGCCACATGAACAATAACCGTACTAGCTCGTTTGGAGATGAACATAACAAAATTTTGCCCCATTGTGATGCAGGTTTTTTATCAACTTTCAAATTTACATGGGAGCAGGAGGTTTTTGCAATAAACTGTTGGCTTATCCAGCTTCATGTTGAGTGCTGCAATGCATTTACAATGGAAGCTTCATACAATCCAATCCAGAATAGCGAACGATACAGCTGTTATGTAATGTTTGCAACGTTGGTTGTGTAATTCGGCCCAGTTTCAGCTGGAACAGGGACAATATCCACTTTTGTCAACACGTCTCATATACAGGCAGACTATTCCAATAACTGGGGAGGGAACTGTATCTGAATAAAATTCCATTTACTGCTAAGGAACAATCTGCATGATGAATTGTTATCATTCTATATGTATTACTGTACTCTAACTGCTAGTAAATGTTAACATTGGTGTGGAATTTACATTTTTCTTGTAAAAAGAAATACAGTTCAAGTAGAATCCCAATAACAACTGTGGTGCTCTTCCTGGGGGAGTTACTATCGCCTCCAAGGATAGGACGACACACGGATAATGAATCTTGTATGGAGTACAAATAGTCCCATGTTACTAGCCAAATTGTGTAGTGCTGTATTTTAAATGCCTCACGTTGCGTCGGCAAATTGTGTCGTGCTGCAAATATATAACTCCACGTATAACGAATCTTGCACTGAGTCACCAGTATTGAGGTTAGAGATTTGAAAATGCGTGCGTGGACGCTGAATGAATACCAGACTGATTACTACATGATTCGATACAATCGTCTGAATCGCGGGAGGCACAAACACTCGCTCACCCTTGATTCTTCTTATGACAGATTGTATAATGATAAAAATTTTTAAAAGTAGTGTAGCAGTTGCTAAACACTGAATACGGATATCTTAAAACTATTACCTGTGATGGAACAGCATACAAAATCATACAGGTCGAGCAAAAATCCCGATGTAGATAATTTACGGGACTGCGTCTCTAATAAGTTCCGAATGATTAAGACAGGGTACTAGGACCAGATATCGTTCGGAATATACTTCGAGAACAGAGTCTTGTCGGGTTTCATGCTCTATTGTAGGAAATTATATGATCTCCAGCTGCATCTGCTATACAGTCGACGAATTCGCTCCTAAGTCGAAGTTGGTAACAGATAAAAGCTGATATATGAGCAGGTAAGGACAGAGAATAGGTAATCTCGATCTGACCCCACACACTACATCCACTTAGATCTGTTCCAATATCCAGGTTGATTCAATTATTTCAATGATCGTACTTGATCGGTTCTTGATAATATAGAACGCATCAGACACAATAATTGACAGGCTTAAGAAATAATCGAACTCAGAAGACGAATTGATAAAGTGGAAATATAATATAATAAAATATATAATTTGACAGTGCAGATATAAAGCTTGAATTACAGATTGAAAATAGTTTAACATTAATAAAATGATCAAAAGTTTGCTTGTGCTCGCATGATACCATGCATGATTCAACAGAATTTTATAATTGATAAATTTAACAGTTTTTTGAAAAATAGTGAAAATAAATTATAAAAGATTTTTAAAATTGCTCGGGTCGTGGTTCTGGCAGCGGAGGATAGTTAATCAACTACAAGTTCTTATAAATTCTATATAAGATAAACTCTAAGATCTTAATAATTATAAGCGCTTGTCGGCGTGGTTATTACTAAAATTTTATATTTTCTGCAATGTTATTTCTTTCGAAGCGAAGATTGGGGCCCCAAAATATAAAACTCACGTAAATCCTCTTGGCGGTCGTGGTTCCTTTAGATCAAATTTGTTTGATTCAAATCGGTGACCGGTCCAGGCTTCGGTTTCAGCACGTGTGGAATTTTAATTAAATATCTCCTTCACCAAAATAATTAGGGAATAATTGATTTGAATTTCTAGAATTATCGATTGATGAAATAAATTTATAAAAGAACAAATAAGATAGCCTAAAATATTGGCTCACAGATAAAATATACAAAAATCGAACGAAATTTCACTAATAGGTCTTTGGTAACTTTCAACAAGGTCTTAACGGTGAGGATCTTAAAAGGGAAGTGAAGTGTCTTCTTCTAAGCCTTGGACTAGAACCTTTTCTCTGAGAATCTCTGTGTAATTAATTTGCATGAAAATTTGCCATTGGTAGAATGATTATGACGTAGGCATGACGTGAGTGGCAAGCAGTAAAATATAATTCCTTCAATTACAATAATAACTCAATCTGTATAATTTTTTAAATTGCTTAATTCTCTAGATACAGTTCCCCTATAAAGTGTACATGCACTAGCATATATGATAAGGCAAGTTTGCTGGCTGATAACAGATTAACATATGATGCTTTCAAACGATCATCCCTTTTGGTGCCATTTCTATGGCATATGATTGATTGGCTTAGACTTGCCAAAGAGATTCATTCACCATGTGACTCAGTTGAATCAATAATTTATAATTTAATATCTCTATACAATTCTTATTATATTCGAAACTGTTATAATTAATTTTTGCTGCTCTTATCAGTAATACAATATTCATGCTATGACCTAGTTCATTACAATAACATTTGACATTTTAATGTAATTTCGTGAATAATAAATAGATTTTAACTATAATACATACATTTCATTTTTCTATTTGAAATTCTTGGTCCTTTATCAATAGTTCTTAATTTTAGAAATAATATAGCTTGCATGAAAACCTGGCATGACATTTTATATTGAGTCAGTCAGCTGTGTCTGAGCTGCTACAAAAATATCTGATCAATAGTAAACAAAAGGTAACCTCTAAAAGTTCAATGAGCAATTCATAGATGGTTTGTACTTAATTTGCAAAATAATTATAATTTTATTGAATAATTCTTTTGAAAAAATGCGTAGTACAAAACGGTACTCTTATCTTATACTCAGCTGTTGATAAGGAAGCCTTATCGCTCGGGTGCTAACTATTCGTTTGGCAGATCATTCATTCTATAAGGGTAATTACAATTTTCCCAGTTTATTCTCTCCTTTCATGAGATTTACTCAAAAAATTCATCACACAACAAATTAACAATAAATTAACTGGATCTGACTACGAAATCAAATTATTTATTACCACATCATTTCAATAATTCAAGGGTAAGGTAATGGAGATATTTTTTTCTCGAAATAATAGAGCCACTGTGAATATCTAGTTGTACACTTTTGAAGAATAAGATCTAGACTCTCATGGGATATGGAAACATAACGCATAAGACAAAATAGCTCGAATTGTGAATGGAAATGAGAATAATCATTTGTTTTTTGCTGAGGGTGATACCCACATGAGCTCTCGGCTTGTGCGTGGGTAATAAGGCAGATGATAATGAGAGATGAATGGACCTACAGTTTCAGGTGGATTCTGAACCACTGGAAAGCAATTTTTACAACTCATGAATCATATTTATATTTTATGTCATAAAGAACAAAAATGATAGTTTAAAAATTATATTAACTTTTCAAACCAGTTGAAAATATCATATGAATAAACATTTAGGATCATTCAAGCATTAGTTAAACAATACAAATTACAATACTTATTGGCGATTATATTAATGATAATTATCATACTGTAATTACAGTACGCTTTACTCAAATCAGCAAGCATTAATCACAATACATTCACCCGAAGAAAAAACGGGAAATAGATTTAATCCATCTCAATAAGCTCTCATTATATCCAGTTTCACAGAAGCAGACCGTATAAAATCCATCATATTTTCAAATAAATATTATATTTTTGATGATGTACTTGTTGTATGAATCAATAAATAATCAATATGAAGATATCAAAGAATTTATTATTTTCATGCGCTCATCGAACAAAATGAGATGATATTGTTCAACTTGTTAGACCTCTCGTGTAGAGTGATTACCTGGAATAGCACTATGGCAATTCCACCTAACTCATTTAGGAAATGGTTGATGTTACATAATTGAAATTGGTTTATCATATTTGACAGCAAAGTTAGTACACACAGTGATAACAGTTCAATTAACACTGTGTTGACGAGTCTGAAAACCCAATAATTGATCAGTTGGTTCAACAGGGTATATTTATTTCCTGGAACTGGAAAGTGTCCCATATTTGTTCTACTTCTGAGAACAGGAACAACGGAAAGGCAAACTATGATTACCACACTATTTCAATTTGATTGCCAACTCACCTCCATCACATTATTCCCCGACAAGGTGGAACGTCATCTCTCCGCCATTTTCTCCGAATCTGGAAAAAACTAAATGTTATTTTTCTCGATAAAGCTTGTTTTATTTGGAAGAATATTTACACCATTCATTATTTTCCTGATTTTTTCGCATTCGCAGAACGGAGCTGTTGTTATCCTCATAAACATCTGAATAAATCTCATGATAGCTATATGAATAAAATTTCGCATAAAAAGTATAATCTGCAGTATTGACCGTTACAATAGGATCGTGTTATGAAAAAATGAACCGAATACGATTTTTTTTGAATTAACATTCCAAATTCAACTGAGTATTATCAGAATAGACTCTTCAATATTTTTCTGGTTAATAATACTATGTTTATTGGGTTTTTAGTCTCAAACATAATAATACAATTGAACATAAAGATTAATTCAATAAATAGGAACTGACGCATTACACAGATGTCAGAAACCTATAATCATCTAAAAACTAAATTAAGCTTCTTCGTGAATATTTGGTCACTTGATACAATATTCTTATCTGTGCAAGATGATGTCAGAGCACCATCTTCAATGAGTCAAGTTCAGTTTTGATTTTTCGCCTGACTTATGATTCTCCTAAAGCTTTTCATTCAGCAAAATATAAAAATTGTAATGACGTTTCTTGATTCTTCTTTTTGATCCTTATACAAGGAGTATATTTCCACTAACCATTCTGTGAACACAAACAAGAAATATTTATTTTCAGTATGGTGACTTTTTATAAAAATTATGTCGAGCATAGAAGCCTAACACTAAACTTTATTGTTACTATTTTTGTCACTTTCTGTCACACATCTATCACATTATTATCAATTATCAACTCTATTTCCATTATTATTACGTAATGAAGCGTGTAGTGTGGGTAGGGAGATTGGAGAACATAAATATGTAGATATTCAAGAAATATACATCAAGATTATATTCAAGATATTCATACGAGTACAAGAGATATACTTCAATTTATTTTCACCGGACATATTTTGAAGTGGCTATTCATGGAACATCATATTTTGAACGCATAATATGAAATGTGCAGCATTGGACAAGATAATACAAAATGGCTCAACATAAAATGAGCTGTCATAGAGTGTCCACCAGCATCAGGCGGCAGACCGGCATTCGTCGTCACCAATATCAGCTTCTTGAGGTGGAATTAGATTGTCGTTGTCGTAGTTTGGCGTGGAAAGAGGCAATTTCTTCTTTCTTTGTTTCGGTCGTAGTAACCGGTCATTGTGACCGACCGGTCATTATGACCGGAAAGCTTCATGCGCACTGCCCGACTGAGAGCAAAAATAAAGGAAATCCTTTTTATCGCCGCAATTTTCTCTTATGGTCGTTCCTTTAGAGCAATAGTTAGTTCTTATCTTCCTCCTTCCCGGTGAAACAAAAAGTGAATTACACATAATGAACGGTATTGGGTCACTTGGAACAATACTGTTTTCTCTCCAATCCAACCAGATTTCCACTCAACATGCATGTGGCAAGAAAATGAAGCTGAAATGCGAAGGAAAACGTTCATTCTTACTAGCTGAAATAAGTGCTCATAATAATATAAGCAAGTAAAAGCAGATATCATACAGTCGGAATTTTGTTTTTGAGAATAACATTCAACCTTCCCATCATGAATAGAAATCATATCAATTCATAATAATACATGATTTCATCTCCTATTCACAATATCACTTTTATGCCATCAACTTTTACAACCCAAGAATCCTGGAATCATGCTAAGGTATCCTACTGTGAATAGTTATAGGTTCAATAATGATTCATTATATTAGATGGATAAATTTTCTTGTTCTACGATTGCACAACATATACAAAATAATTATATCATTTTCTGATAGACTAGACTTCGGTACTTCTCTCAACAGAGATAAGGTTGATAGTTTATCAAATAGATGCATCATTTGAAGAAAAAAAGTTTGGTATCTCAGTGATAAAACATCAATTGTTCAATGTAATTGGGAAAACAAGCTGTTTGGTACAAGAATATCTTCTCCTATTTCTCAACTATTAAATTGTATAGAACATTTTGTTACAACATAATTGAATATAGCTTGTTACAGCAGTGACTTGCAATTCAAACCGTCTTGGAATACTGTTAAAAAATTGATTAAAAAAAATAATTGGAATTTGTGAATGTGGCATACCTAAAAAAACCTGTTTAAAAGCTGTCTGATACAAGAAGATATATTTTCCTATTCTTCAACTATTAATTTGTATAGAACATTTTGTTAAAACACAATTGAATAAAGCATCAGTGCGTTACATTGCAAAACGCAATAGAAAACTGTTCAAAAATTGATTAAACGAATGGGAATTCGTGAATATAACAAACTTACAAAAACTACGACCATTCCAAAACGCTTCGTAGAGACAGAGATAACATTTTGAAATACTCTTATTTTGCTTTCTCATTCTGGATAATAAGATGAAAAATTCAAGTATGACAAGTTTATTTCAAGCAATCAGGTTGTCTCACAGGCCTCATTAGAGGTTCTACAAAGAAACTGAAAATCAAGACGGTCGGTGAAGTGCTTACAAGAGCTATCTGGCCCGGAAGAGCGGAATAAAGAGTGTGCCGTTAATCCGAATATTCCAACAGCCCTTGTTACTTGCAAAATAAAAGCTGAGAAGTAATGAAAGTGGAGAAAACTGACTCAATAAGAACGGAAACGACTGGGATGTGAGGAGAGGCCTCCACTCGGAAGAAGGGTGCGCCAGTTCTTGTTTTTGATCCGTAGCTTAATTTTTGCAAGCGACCATTTGAATGTTCCAACTCCAGTACAGCTTCGTCCACTTAATAACATTTCTATTGCCAGCACCTCGCTTTTTTCTTTATCTCTTCTCCTGTTCTGTTTCCTGTTCCCACTCCTCCATCCATGTTTCAGTGGAGAGAGCTTCATAAAAGTGTAACAAAGCAGTGAAAAGAAAGAGGCAACCATTAACGGATCCCAATTACAATTTCATACTCCAAATGGAAATCAACTTTCCAAGTAACAAACATTTTTGCATTCAGTTTAGAAACTTCTCCGATCACAGCGCCAATTCCGCCTATTTATTAGGAGGATTGATGTGCTTGTGGTAATGTTTAGTGGAGATTGAGAAAACTGGAAACAATGTTTGTTTGAACTAAAAAACTTTGTAATTATGGAGCTATTTAATTCCAATAGGATCAGCTATTCTGTTCAATTTATCTTACCCAAATTGGAATGAGAAATTTTTGTTAGTCTCCAGAATACTTGCTCGGATTCCTTGAACTTTGAATTTATCTTTATTCCGAATCAGTTTCTCTCTGTTTTCTTTATTCTTTATTCATTCATACAATAAGTACATTATCAAAATCATATTGACAATAAATTATTTTATCTAATTCCTTCAGACATTACAAGGAGAAAAAAACTTTTATAGCTCTGTAATCGGATTGAATTACTTGACATTAGATGGTGGATAAGCCTCATTCATGATAATAAGAAAGTTATCACCTATAGCTTGTCTTCCTTGTCAGTTTGTTTTGACAGTCTTTATCGCTAGAGATCTGGAAGGTAGATAACCCAAATATCCAGATCATCACTATCAACATTTTCAAGCAATCATCCTAGCGCAAAATAATGATCAAATTGATGGCGTTAATATACTATAGGTACTTTATGAAGATTAGGGCCTTCTTTATAGATTGACAGTCACGTAAATAAAAAAAAATAAGACGGATATAAACAGTTGGAGAAATCAAAAATGTTATATATTTGGCATAATTATCAATATTCTGATGTATTTGAGGAAGTAGAAACGTTCCTTTTCTCTAAGAAAGATACAATCCCGACAAGATTCATCCTATCAAGATGTTTTTGAAGATTTCAACGAACACTCCGTCGTACGCAAATAACTTGAACTCACAGATAGATAATGATTTCGCAAACACGGAAAGTCCATTGCTCGGTGCATCTGGGGGAATTCAGGCAAGTAGATTGAGATGTTTACAAACTTGAACCGCCGTGAACGCGTGGAAGGACAATACATATTTGCGGACGTGTTCACGCGGATGGAAGGAAGGGAATCAGTGACACAACTTTGTGACGATTGCAGCCGTCCCGCAGGTCATGTAGCACCACGAGTGTGACGTGGGGGTCCAGGTGACCCCAATGTAATCCACCCCCCCCCCCAACAGCTTGCGGTGCAGACTGCGGCCTGAAACACCGTTCGAACAAATAACGTGGCATGTGAATATGCGCGCCATTGTAACGTTTAACACGGCGTCACTGGGGATTCCTTTTTGTCGTCGATGCTTCAGACCGGCCACTCATCGTTGGAATTATCCCTGTATGTACAAGGCTCGGCACTCGTCACTCACCTACACTACGACCACCTCACCTTTGGTACCTATAGCTACACTAACTACAGCAGTGAGGGATTACTAGATCCACCACACGCACAGCTTCAATTATTCCCAACCATCGAACAAAAACGCCAGCGTTGCTAGGATACAGAAATAGGATTTCATTGTTATGATTATTTTCAATCAGCGGCGGCTATTTCGGGTATTATTACGGCACGTCCCGGCTATTTCTCCCAGATGGCGCGCTCTGTGAGAATTATAAAAAACCTCTTATTTTTCACAGCTCTGCTTGCGGTGTGAGTACGTTTTATGCGAACCTTTTTTCAAGGGATACTTTTAATCCACTAACATGTTTCAAATGATCTGTCGCTTGAATATAGAATTAGGAAAACATGGATACGAGTGTAAAGATCATCCTAGCATTTTCACTCCTGTTTAGATTCATGCTATAGTATTGTAGGTTTTTGGGAGCATGAAGGAATATTTGTCGGGTAAGGTAGTATTTTGTTGGAGGATTACAGCATTAGATTACAAAATTTATGAATTTGATGGTATCGCTCTAACCAATGAAACAATGAGTAATATTTCTCGATCATGACATCTTTTGTAGTGGTTTGCCCAACAACACATCTCACTGATTCTATACATACTTTTTGTCTATTCTTCAAATGTCATATTGTGACCTATGTCATATTTCAAATGAAATTAAAATATGTGAGGATGAGTTGTATTCTATTACGATTCATAATGAAACTTTGTATGGATCAGTCTCAACTATTGAGCTCATTAGATAATGATTACATATTATCTTATCAATATCATAAATATTCAAGATATGAATTTGGTGATTGGATTGAACTACAATATACGAGGCATACGTGATATTCACATGAATAATGTTTGCATTGTATATTGGTTATTCGTGTTAATCATAATATTATCAGTATTGCAGTTTTAAAATGAATGAGAATCGATTAAACATTCCAATGTTAACTCTCATTGTGAATACATGAATAATTATCCAGCACTGTGCAATCAATAGTGTTCTAATCATGGATCACTGAAATACTACTTATAAATAATGCTTCCTAGTGAGTGGAGGATCTTTCAACAATACGCACTTGCGAAACGCAAGCCAATGCTATTAATTTGTAAAGCAGCTGAATAAATTATTATTACATCACATGCATTTGTATTTCGGAGGGAGAATGTGAGAGAAAGTTGCGTTGAACAGTCATCAGTCACTCCCACCCCCACACCCCTCGCAGGGGAGAAAAAAGCCCCCGCGCGATCAACAATAAGCATCCCCCGAGACGTTTCTTTAACAGCACTTTGAGAAAAATGAGCCCCGAACTCCCCCATTCCAGTGGCAAGCACTGTTTTGAATGGATAGAATGATCTACTGTCTCTTGTCAACTTCCAAAAACTCCATTTTATGTCATCAATTACAAAGACCATTCATCTTCCTAATAAAGAGACATTGTCGCATCCAACCAAACTTCTGTAAACCACGATACGCAGACTAGTTGAAAGCCTGATTGAAACAGTCTCTCGATCAACGATAATTGATCAGCGTTCTCATTTTTCAATTCCAGTTTCCTGAACTCTGAACTTTGAATTATCACTAATTTACCACGACTCTGAATGATGTTTTCATCAGTAGTGCATGTGACTTCCCCAGAGTTGAGAATGAAATAATTTATTGTTTCTCTAATATTCAACCCATTACATGTTCCTTCATTAGAAATGTGTCACTGAGTTACAAATCACATTTTTTTCAAGATGATTGAAAATAGTCCTGCATAGAAATTACACAAGGAAAAGTGGAAATATAAGTGGAAGCATAAGTAGTGTACAACGGTGTGAATTCCTATGTTGATCGAATAAATGAGGGTTACATCCCAATGAATGGAAATTTAAATGTGAATTTCTACACTTATTGGATAATAGTTCACGAATTGATGATGACAATAATTTTTTGTAGAAGCAGTCATTATATCAGACGACTATATATATTTATATAATATCAAGTAACAAGTATATCATCACAGTTCAATTTGTTCCTAGTATATTTTATACATTCATGACTTAAGATGCAATATATCAATCTATTACAATGCTTCCCCAAATCCACAATAAATTCGAACACATTTATCTATACTTTTGTTATAGTTTATGGGTGGAAGTTAAAATTATTCACACTGTTCTAGTCTCTAATTTATTATTTTGTAAAGTGTCGTACAAAGTACAATATTGTGTTATTTCCATGACGAAAATCACAACCACCGTGAATGAAAAATAATCACAAGGCTCCACAATCAATATTGTACCAATGGTTGGAAAGCTGACGACTCTCGATGCAATACTGCACTGCACTTCAGTACGAAACATTCAATGAGATTTGAAGTGTATCAACTGTACCGAACTCGGAAGTAGAGCACCGAACTATAAATCAACACAAGTTGACTACTGTGCTGCATGCTATTCTGATGATGTGCTATGGAAATGCATGAGCAGTCTCCATCGAATACTCTTGAAATAGACACAATCAACGTGGACGAAATTGAAATACACTGATGAGACTTCAATGTGTCTGATGTTATTGAGTCTGTCCGGTCACATTGCTCATTGATGTAGTGCCTTCCATCCAGCTCTACTGATCAAAGCCATTCAACTATTCAACATTCATTCGGGGATCCTCATTTGAGTGGAATGTATTTTATAGGGTTTATAGCTGTTGGAAACCTGATAATCAAGATTCAAACCCACTACACATGTCAACAACACTACTTGAGGGAAGGTATTATGTTGATGATAATGATAGATACGCAGAATAATGATTGATACTCAGAATTCCTGTACAGAGGTACGCTACACGAAATAGATTTCAGTTGAAACCATGTATGAGGATTCCATTATTATTATTTAGTGACCAACCCAACGGATTCCAATAGCAATCAATGGTTTGAACATAATACATTATCAACTACTGAAAGTTGCTTTTGAGAACAGTTGGGATATTGATGGAACGTTTGGATGCTGTTGTTATGGTATCCAAGGTAGTCACTGAATAATGTTTTAGATTATCTTTATGACTAGCAGACTAATGATGATTTCATGAATACAATTGATGCAATCATTCTCTGCATTACGAATCGTCAATATTTCTATGATTAGTGATTAACAGACTTTGATAAAAGCTTCTCGACAGAACCTTACACATATCGTGTGAAATGAATCATAAACTACAATATACAGAAACCTAACTACAATATTCACATGATCAAATGAGATTTAAATTTTGAAACAGGATCTCCAATCCACTGAAAAATGCTTCAAAAAATACTTCAACTGGAGTAGTTTTGTGATGGAAAAGGGAGAATAATCAATAATGAAGGTTGAATGTTAATGCCATTGATGAAGACTGATATTGTATTTTACGATACATGGACGGGAATGGCCCGTTTACAGGTCAAGAATGATGTTTCTAGTCGAGCCGTTAGCTGGGACTAGAATTCAATCTGAGCCCTGCAGACATTCACGTCCGAGTACCTAACGAACATTATTTTTTGTCGTAATAATCTAAAAGATAATAATTGGGAAATGGAAAACATTACTTGCTTGTACTGAAGTTACTGCATGCATTCTATAAACATAACCTGGTTCACAAATACCGAATCAGGAATTTCTTGATTGTAGTTGACAAAGCTTCCACCTGGAGCACTAAAAGGCAGTTTTTTGCTGTTCCTATTTCGGAACTGTGAAACACACACCACTGTAAAGAAAACATAATGATCTCTTTACAGTGTAGTATGCTGTAAAGAAAATCGCATGTTCGCTTGTTCTGCAAACAGATGTTTACTGACTTGATTCCATGCATGGGAAACAGCTGAAATTGAGTAAGTATGACAAAAATGTATTACAAGTTCATATTACACTGAAATCAATATTATTTTTATACTGTACATTGTTCAGAATGTTAGCCAGCACTCATTGAGTTACTCATTTATTACTCATTGTTAGTTAGTGTTTCATTGAATTCAAATAAACAAGTTTCAAAAGAGTTATGAGAAAACCAAGTTATTGGGAACTTTTCAAATCGGATTAGGTTATTTTTTTCCATTTTCTACAACTTTGAAACACAATTGTATTCTCCATGAGTTTCTCTTATCTCATTCGGAGTGCATGCCCCACTCCTGAGTCGTCCCACTTAATATTTTTGTCAGCCTTCCTCTCTTTATTTTTCACTCTCTTCTTCGCGAATAACTTTGATACATCATCAACTCTCCTTTTCAGAATTAGTTCAAAACTTTGGAACGTAGAATTGTTGAAAATGAGAATGAGGCCATAGATTGGTAATGGCAAGCGGAGTGAGAGTGAAAACAGGAACCGGGCTAACGAAAAAGGAGGGAGAGCGATGTAATTGAGCCAAACTTTCGATACTGTTGAAGCGATCGCGCCGTGCATTGCTCAGCCAGAGCCGGAGCAGTCCCTCAGTTGCAACTCCATCCCAACAAAAAGCTCGTCACAAGTTCGACTTCCATGGCCAGCAATAGTTGACTTGTTTACAAATTCATTCTTGCTGGATCGACTAAAAACTTTGATTTGATGGGATTTTCAAGAAACTTGAAATGACTGCGCTGACGAATAGGAGATATTTCAGTTTTGCAAATTTCACTCGGAAATATTCTGAGCTCTTGGCTACGGAAAATTTCAGCAATCTGCGTATCATAACAAAAATTCAATAATTCTAATTCCAACCGTATTTCTGTCAAATTATTCTATTATTTTATGATCAAGATCTGATTATAATTATCAACATGGGGATAATTATCGACCAAAAATGAGGATTAATTATTTTGATGATAGTGAATGAACAATCTGGAATTCATTGAAGGTCTATATCTTCAAGGAAGGTAGGCACTTGCACGTCCTCCAAGGAGGCGCCCAAGAAGGGACGAGCGTTTCGGAAAGAGAGTTCTCCTTGAGGGAGGGTTTTGTCATTCCTGATAGTATTGCCATTATACACTATCATGTCGATTCAATTCAATCATTAAACATCGAGAGATGATCAAGATACTACCAACTACCATACATAACAGTTTTCATCCAAAGATGTTAGAGAGGTTTGAACCAGAAATCACAGGGATCACAATACACAGTCATCACAAATCATCCATCAAAACGGATGTGCAGTCAAGATAAACCAGCCACTGACAAATTCCCCAGTTCCCAAGTACACGAGAGCACCTAAACTTTGTTCCAAGACCCAATAAATATAGGGAGTTCTAGAATAATGAGGATAAACTTGGAGGGATGAAAATAAGCATTAGTAGGAAAGGTTTGGCAGTGAATATTGTAGTGGACAAACTGTGATGGGTTCAGGCCAACCCTCTCAGGTGTGCAACCCTCTCGACTCCATTTGCAACAGTCTTATGGAATTGAAGACGCACACACACTCTCACTCTGTTTCTTCCTACTTCCGCTACAACCCTCTCCCTCCTGCAATTGTTTGAGGCCATCATTCTTCTCTCTCCCTGGGCGCTCGCAAACTAAGGCTGGCTACACTTTCGTTTGTCAATGTCACTTTGCTTGACCTGACCTCTTTTTTCCACTTCGATAAGTTTGGCGTGGCTCTGTCTCCCTTCTTCCCCCCGAACTGAACATTCGAAAACTTCACGTTTTCCATTCGATTCCATTCTTCTTTTCCCTGCGGCTAGCATTCTTCGGGACGGCGAGGCGATGTATTGAATAACCGTAACTCCTCTAAAAGTAGTAACTTGTCAATAATTGAGTATGTGAGGTCAGAGCACCAGCCGTCGTACTAAATCAGCGGTGACCTTCCTCAATGCTTGGAGCGTTGTCAACTGAGGCTGCCCATGCATTGTCGCCACACTAAAAGTTTGGGCGAAATCCAAGAATTTGGAGAAAACTTTTCTACCCAACCAATCAATATTTCTGGACTACCAGGATTTTATTGTATCATTGCATAGCTTTCTAGAACATAATTATTTAAAATTGTCTGGCCTCTGATTGGAAAAGATTTAAATTAAATTTTTGAGATCTTAACAACATAATTTATTATCCAAGATTGGTTGGCCTCTGATTGGAGTAGAAGATTAAAATGGAATATCTTCAGCTCTAACAACATAATTATATAAATTGGTTAGCCACTGATTGGAATAGATTCAAATAGAATTTCTTGGCAGAGAAATCATGTGACCCTACATACCTAGTGATTGCAATTTATTCATGTATTACTAGAATACCGTATGTCCCAAAATAAAATTATCCTCTTGGAATTTAAAAGATGCGTTACAGTATTTCTAGAATGGTGGGAAGATACTTGATACTCAATAATTGGATTGAAACATCTATGGTAAGGATGAATAAATGGATAGGAAACCAGTAAATGGGTGACGGGTATGATCAAAATCATAATATCATTCCCACCGAGAGACTGAATATCACATTCGGATAAACAGGCAAGCTCATTGATCTCACAAGTTGATATAAAAATATGAAATTCAATGATCATGAATTATTTGATAGAGCACGTATTTCACTAAAACACGTATTCGTGAATTATTATACTTCTTGAATATCGAAGAATTGGTTTTTGACTGTAGGAACCTAGGATATCCATAGTTAAATGAAATGAAGCCTTTATTTGGTAATTATGATTTTTCTGAACAGTAAACTGCTCATTCTCAATAAAAAATGTAGAAAAACTTGAGTATAGTCACATTGTGAGTGGAATAAAAGAATAGCAAAAGATGAGTTGTGAAGATCTAATATCAATGAGAATTGAAGATAAAATATCTATCAAGAAAATTAAATCATGATCAAATGAGAATCATATATCATAAAAATATAAATGTACAGATCTAATAATAGCGTGCAATGATAAAAATGAACAAAATTCGAGATCTGAGAGAAGGTCTAGCGAATGTCAACCAGACTCTTCTTGTGCATGCATTACTGAAGCGCCTGATTTCACCATGCTATCGACGTAATAATACTGCTCAATGATTTTTTCGTGGAAGAAATCGCTTTCAGATTCACTTTTCAGTCTGTAATACATTCGTTGAATAGGCAGCCAATCATGTAAAATCTGCTTAGCTATTCATTCTTAAGAAGCTTATCTTTGTATCGCAGAACCGGGGAGGGTATGCTGGAAAATGAGGTGTATGGAGGAAGTATAGTGGGAGGAGCTGGTCTGGGGATTGGAGAAGGATATTGTGGAGGAAATGACTTTCTCCCTTCAAGCGGAGAACCTTTCTCAACAATCTGACGGTTTGCTGTGTGCTTACATCCTTTACGGCAGTACAATACAAAGAATCAAGTAATGCTTAGAAAAGTTATATTATAGTGTGAAAGGTGCTCCAGGAAAGAATTAATTTCAAGAATTCAAGAATTCATTTACTAATTCCAAGATTTCAAGAGGAAAGAATATCCACCTGAGGAAAAAATCAATGAGTTTCCCATATGAAAATTCAATTCAAATAACGAATATTATAACCAGAACTACAATTTTCAACATCAAGTCAAACAACGGTTTCTACTAGAATACTTTCAAATTTTCCAGCTCACATTTACTTAATATAAAAGCGAAATGGTACTCACTCACTCACTGACTCACTCACTGGCAGAACTAAAAATCTACCGGACCAAAAACGTTCAAATTTGGTAGGTATGTTCAGTTGGCCCTTTAGTGGCGCACTAAGAAATCTTTTGGCAATATTTTAACTCTAAGGGTGGTTTTTAAGGGTTTAAAGTTCGTCTCTTAGCATGTATATTCTTCTTATTTTCTTAATTATAATTGAAAAATGGCCATACCATATGTTAATATAGAACTATAATCTAGAGAGAGTACCTCCTCGAAACAGTTGTTAACTGGTAACTAAGTTAATAATTTTGTCAGGTTGGCATTAAGTTGAGTTGACCTTGTTAGGTTGGCACCAATTTGAAGATTGAAATGCATTTATCGCGGAAAAATTGATTGGGCACTGTTACTTCAATCAGAGCTATTCCTGGGAATATTATATTACTAGCCGTCAGGCTCGTTTCGCTCGCCATATCCGTTTAACCAGACGTTTAGTCTGGACCCCCGACTCAATCGTCCTAACATATGATAAAAATGCTCAAATGAAAAATGCAGGCGAGCGAAGCGAGCCTGTTGATCTCATTCTTGGACGATCCAGTCGGGGGTCCAGAGGGCGGAGCCCCCTGGCTAGACGGATATGGCGAGCGAAGCGAGCCTGATGGCTAGTTTACTTATATTTTCTATAAATCTAAGATCAATTCGCATCATATGAGACAGATCTGAGCGATCTATAGAAAAGTTTGTGAAAACTTTAGATTGCAGCATTGCTATGAATGTACAGTGAAAGTACAGTGCTGCCAAATTTTACAGAATGCAGAAAGCCTGTGAGCTTATTGTGTGAAAGAAAGAGCGAAAAAGAAAGCCTACGACATTTTGATAGAATCGGCAAATAAGCAGCAACAGTGTGATTCTATTCTGGTAAGAGATAACTCAGGTTTGCAGGACTTCTTCATAGATAGCTCTGATCTACAGGACTGTATTAGGTAACCTACTGCAGGCTGTAGTAACCTTCAATTTTTTGTAGCAATATCATTGATTGTCGTATGTGAATATTATAAACTTATTTTCCAATATCTACAATAATATTCGATATCATCTGATGAAAATCAGTATTGGAATATTCCATTACAATGAGGTTTTTGGAACAAGCGTTTCAATTTACACAAGTGTTCCCTCAAAAATGAGAAATGTAATGGGCTGGAGATTAGAAGAATCGTCTGTATGTTCTATATTATTTATTTATTCATTTATTCACAATATCACATCGGAGACAACAGGTAATAACCAAAATATGTTTCCTTAACACAACAATAAGTACAGTAAACAATTTAATCAAAACTAATAAAAAATAACATTATACTGAGATGCTACAGCTCACAATAATAACATTATATTACCAGCCTCCATTTGATTTTGACGTATAGACACTTGGAACATGATATTGGGGAATAATGGGAGAAGTACTGTTAGAGATAGGTAATTCGACTTGATACATTGTTCAAGCATATCCAAGTGGTAATATCATTCAGGGAACGGAAAACTCTACAAGTGCAATTTCTCGGCTGCAAGACTGTTGTGCCAAGCCAGTTGTAAACCGGCTTCGAACGGCGCTACACTCATAATCATGACAAGCAACGACCTAGCGGAAGCTTCTACTACTTTCAATAATAAGAAAAGTTTGTAGAATGCGAAATGGAACTGGCAGATAACATAAATACAATCTGCGAGCGCATTACGCCCGCCCTGCGAGCGGCGCCGCGTGAAATTGCAAAGTAAGTGAGATTGGCGAAAAGTGCAAAAGAACAGTCCGACTGCCTAAAATATGCAAATAAAATCGGAATTGATTTTAGTGAGGCGTGCCATAATATCAGCCGCCTCAGTTACCCTGCCCTCACTTCGAATGCTTGTACTCGATATGTTGATTTCAGCGCACTCCAATCGTCTTACTTTTTTAGCCTCCCGTATCCACAATTCACTAACCATTTCTCAATAAAACGCAGCAATTCAGTCAGGCGAAGTTATTGCCCTCAATGTCGATAGGCAGAACGAAAATTACATCAACGTATAGTCGAATAATGCTTATTCACGCTCTTGTGAATAGAATAAAGGTTGTAAGTAATTTCAATCTAGCCAGTAATAATGGTCATTCGTTTATGAAGCAATATAAGATGAAATTAACGATCGATTTCAAGAAGTAAAACTTCAATACTGGGAAATAAACTCTTTTCACGACTGAATAGATCGGAACTCCTATATAGTTCTCTCCATCAATGGAAGTACAGGAAATAATAATAATTCCAAGCTATCTTTATTTTTTTATTGAGTGATAAAATTAGATTCATGACGTCAAAATTGGACAAGGAATCAACGGAGCAAATATCAAAGAATGAGTTGAAAATTATGCTTAGAAGTCACAGTGATAATCGTATCAAGAAATCGAAAAAACATTGACTATCGATTGAGAACATTCACATTAAAACATTCACTATTGATATCTTATGTTCATAACAAAAAATCTAGTATTGAAGATTTTCATACTCTTGGTAGCTGGGTTGGCATACGTCTATTTGTGGTCGAGGCATATTGAGAATACTCTATTGGAACGGATCATTTTTATACAAGTTTTTTTTCTTACAACAATCAAAGCCTGCATCTACTTGACTTCGTGAGATTGTACATTACCAGAGGCTTGTACATTACCTTTATTGGAACAGGACCGAATTATTCCTAGTATGTGAAGAGACTAATGATGAGTTGAAAACAATATTTTCGAAAATGTTAACACAGCAGCAGGTTGTGGATCGTCAGTCGTCGAAAGGAGATCGGTTGTCAAGGAGATCCTGAAGAATATTCACTTTTTAAGTAGCTTGTAGAGTAATGCTATGAAAAATGAAAATGACTTTGACGCTCAACAAACACATTTTGCGAGCAACAGAGAAAATATTTAATGCTTTCCATCAAAGTATTTTTTTCAAGCCGGAAGCAATTTTTCAGGATATCTTCTCAATTAGGATGATGAGTTGTAGGAGAAATATGAGAGAAGACGAGCGCGGAGGAACCGTATTAAACCAACAAAAAGAAGTTATTTTTCTTACTCACACAGACACACAACTCTTGATACTAAAGATGAGCTAGCGATATCCTATCTGATCATTAAGCCTGCAATTTATAGCACTACCAAAAAAGAGTGACTGAGAGGGATAGAAGAATTTAGATGTGTCTGCTTTTTGAACCCTCATACTGTGATAGGCTTCCTTAGGATGAGAAAAGAGCGAAGAATCCAGCTACAAGAAAAGAGTGATAGAGTTAGAAGTATAGGAAGAGAGTGGGATGAGTTTGGGTGGAACATTAAGTGCGGGAAATGAAGAGCCTGGGCGTTTAATAACAAATAAAAAATAGGTCCATACAGGAGAAGTCTTGTACTGAAAATTCAACATTATAAATTGGAAAGCGATACTTTCCAGAAATGAAAACTCCAACTTGATGTGGTAGGTTGTACATAGATGGTGTAACGTATTTAAATTTGGATGGATAAATAAAATTCCTATTTGAAAAATTTATAGGTCTAAGTGAAATAATAGGCTAATATCGCCAAAGATGATAACGTTAAAGATTAGATAATATCAGGCATCCTGGCAATTGTACAACAGCCGAATAGGAATGGAAATAATTTTTGCTACTGTATAATATATATAAAATATTGAAAATTTGAGGTTAGGCATAAAACATCTACTGATCGGCGACCTAATTATCGACCGAGTCGCACAACGTAGAATCTGACCAAACACCTTGGCAGAAACTTATTGTGGCGAAACAGTATTCAACTTGAGGAACTAAACGTCCCACGTGGCTAATTATTGTAATATACGAAACAACTTATAATCTGTAAAAAATTACTTTGCATGTAAAAAGCATATTGAAAAACCCCAACAAAAATAATTACCAGGACCACCAGGAGTTTGGATCGACCCCAGCAGCTCATAGAAAATTCCGGCACGTGAGTGAAAAATATTGAAATAGTGATAGGGCGCCCTCAGTGCTTCGAAATTAAATAAGAATCAAAGCTAGCTCGTTGAAAGGGTTTTTTTATAAATTAAGAATTTGGTAAAAATACTTGCGCAAGTAAATATAGTATAAAAGTTATTTTATTAGATAGTAACGAATCAATCCATATACCAAATGATCCATCAATCAAAGAAGACTAAGATCTAGGCTGTTAATACATTATTTATATGATCATTAATTTCTACAATATAATTTGCGATAATTTAATGTAGCTCTGATTGACTAGATGAATTGATCTATCTATTCCGTCAGGTGCCGAATCCCGCACTCTGAGATAATATGTATCAAATTTTCATGGTGTATGATTTATTTTTATTCCTCAATACTGTAGGATATAAGCTTTATATATATTGTAATAGAACTACATAATTTTTATTATTTGCCATGAATTTTCACAATGAATAGATAAATTGTTGACGACGGTGAAAATTCATGACAAGTAAAATTATGGAAAAAATGAGAGGCTCTAGGCAGTCGGTGGTAAGGACGGGACCTGGAAACATCTACAGCAGATCAACCAGCCCGACTTCTCCCTACTAAGAGGGTCTCCCATTTGGGTAGAGTGAGTGCCAAATTAATTATATTATTTTTATCTGAGGGTATATCTTGTCAATATTATTTGAAATCATATTTTATCTTTTGAAAATAATTCTATTTAAATTATATTGACAAGATATACCCTCAGATAAAAATAATAGGAGCGGAAACTTTTCCCCACACGAAACAAATCAGAACAACTTCCAAAGACAACCTTATTCAAACAATAATAATTACAATGATCGCGACAGAAACACACAATCACATAATCCTAATCCTAATAGACAGTTTGGAAATAGGAGCGGAAACGTCTTCCCACATGAAACAAATCAGAACAATTTCCAAAGACAACCTTATACAACCAATAATTACACACAATCAACATCAGTCAATTACAGGACACCAATCAACCCTAATAGGACTAGATTCTGTACATACTGTAAGAGGAATAATCACTGGAAAGATGATTGTTTTTTCTTATCAAAAAACTCGAATACAGGATCCCGAGCCTAGACGAATCGGATATGAACTTGGGATCCGGATTTGAGAAACAAAGCGCTGAATTTCCATTTGATAATTATTCTCCAAATTCAATTGATAAAGAAGAAATCACATGTAATATAATATCTTCTGTATCAATGAAAGATGAACAATCCAAAGCGATAGAATTTGTCAGGCAGTTTTTTCTCAATGCCAATAATAATCAGTTATACTCAAATGAAAGTGAAAACAATTGCTCTAACGAAATAGAAAGTGAAACCAACTTCAAACAGCTATTGTCTTCCGAAATGCATGCTCAGCACGAACTTGGAATGAATGGATCATTGACTAAAGAGAGAAGAATTCAAGTCCCAGTACTTACTATTAATGGAAAATTCAAAGGAAAAGATGTATCAATTACCATTGACACCGGTACGAACGTAAACATAGTTCAAAAAAATCTTTTAAGTAGCGATGATCTAAAACATTTGAAAAATAGTAGTATTGCTTTATCGGTAGCTAATGGTTCATTAATGCCGATCACAGGAATGATCTCGAGTGAAATTCAAATACATGACAGGAAATTCGAAGTAAATTTAGTAATTTCTGAAGACTTACAGGCCGATATTATTGTTGGAAATTCCTTCTTCTCAAAATATAAAATGAAATTAGATTATGAGAATAACATCATTTCAATGAACGATAATGGTAAAATAGTCGAATTAGACATGGATAAAGAATGGATTTGTACATTAAATAGATTACACAACGATTCTGAAACAAATATTACAAAAGAAGTCTGCATACCCAATCCCGTAAATTTCGTCAAATGTGCTCTTGAAACAATAATCCCCGCTCAAAAAGACGTGAATGTCAAAGTCAATCTAACACAAAAATTGCTCAAAGTATCCCATTTTACTCCAAATGAATCGTTATTACATAATAAAAAATTGCATGTGCTTTGGAATGAGGATGATTTTGAAACAAACATGAGTGAAATTAGAATTTTGAATCTAGGAAGGCAAGATATAAGATTGTTGCATGAAACTATTATTGGTGAAATTGAAGGAGAAGTTTGTAATTACGACGAATCTGTTTCATTAGTAGACTCTGTACTATTCGATGGAGGGGGTTGTGAAATAGATATTAATAAAGATCTTACACCAGAGCAAAATTCCAAAGCGAAAAGACTCATCAATAAATACAAACACCTATTTTCAACAAACGAAATTGATTTCGAGGAAGCGAAATTACCCGAATACAAGTTCAAACTTACATATTACACACCCATTGCTGAGTCACCGTACAGATTACCTATCGCTCAAAGAACAGAAATAGACAGACAAGTAGAGTTATTGATAAAAGCAGGAATAGTTTGTGAAACCCAGAGTCATTATGCTTCTCCCGCATTTTTAGTTACTAAAAAAGACGGTGGATTCAGATTGGTTGTAGACTATAAAATGTTGAACAAGAAAATATTACCGGATAGATATCCCCTTCCCCTTCTTCAAACAATTTTTGATTCTCTTGACAATTCGGATTACTTTTCCACCCTAGATATCAGACAAGCATTTTTCCAACAGCCATTACACGAAGATTGTCGAAAATATGTAGCATTTGCAACTCATAAAGGGCTGTACACGTTCAAAAGACTACCTTTTGGTCTTAGAACATCTCCAAATGCTTTCCAACGAGCAATCAACCAAGTATTCAATGATTATTTGTATAGAGGAGTTTTGATTTACTTGGACGATATCATTAGCTATGGAGAATCATTTGATAAGCAATATCAACAGCTCGAGAAAACCTTGAAAAGATTGCAAGACGTAGGACTAAAATTGAATACATCTAAATGTCACTTCTTCTACCGAAAAATTAAAGTACTTGGACACACTGTCTCAAAGGAAGGGATACAACCCGCTTCCGAAACCTTGGAAGCTATCGAAAAATACCCTATACCCAAAACTGTCAAAGATGTCAAAGCATTTCTTGGTCTTAGTGGATTTTACCGAAAATTCATTCAAAACTACGCTATAATTGCAAGACCATTAACAAATCTGATATCTAAAAATAACGAGAATAAACCAATCACTTGGGAAGAAGATCAGCAGAACGCATTCTCGGAAATAAAAAGCAAACTTTTATCACAACCCGTACTTCATCATTTTAATAATGATAAGGAGGTAGTGGTACACACAGATGCTTCTCGAGTTGGAATAGGGGGCATTATCTCGCAGCCAGATGACAATGGAAAATTACATCCAGTAGCTTTTGTTCCCAGAAAACTGACAAAACATGAAGAAAATTGGGCAGTAGGAGAGATTGAACTTCTATCAAAAGTGTATTGTGTAAATTATTTCAGACAATACTTAATTGGCCGATTGTTTACAATCTACACAGATCATGCTAGTTTGCAATACTATAAAACTTGGAAAAACCCCAGTATTCGAGTCAGTAAGTTACTTATGAAATTAACGGAGTTCACGTTCGATTTGAAATATAAACCAGGAGCCCAAATGCACGTACCTGATGCCCTGAGTAGATATCCACTAGAGAAGGATATAACTGATCTCACAAAGGACGAAAACTACAATATATTCGAAATAGAAGAAATAGACATAAAGACTTTACAGAAAAATGATGAGAGTATAAGAAAAATATATGATGCAATACGAAACCCTAATCATAGTGATACAGCTACGATTAGAAAGGCGAGAAAATACACGATCGAAAAAGACATTGTCTATCTGAAGAAATTTGATGGGCATACCAATCAATTGAAACTTCTCGTACCCCGATCTCTTATCAATAAAATCCTTGAAACATTCCATGATGATTCCTTAACAGGTGGACATACCGGCATTTATAAAACCCATGAGAAAATATCATCGAAATATTATTGGGAAAATATGTATGAAAACATTGCGAATTATGTAAGATCATGTAAAAATTGCCAAGAGAGAAAAACCCCTACTATGAAGCCTCAAGGTTTCTTATCACCCATCAAGTGTGATAGTAAGCCTTTCTCAAGTATCATGATGGACTACATCGGTCCGTTAGAGAGCTCAATGGGCTATTCATACATTCTAACGATTGTTGACTTAACGACCCGATATATTTTAGCTGAACCTTGTAAACACGCCGACGCAAATAATACCACTAAATGCTTATTGAAATTAATATACCGATTTGGCGTTCCAAAAGAAATTCGATCCGATAGAGGTACACATTTTGTAAATAAAAAAGTCGATGACCTTATGGTTGAGCTTGGAATCAAACACATATTAGGATCATCAAGTCACCACCAAAGTCAAGGTCTGGCCGAAAGAGCCAACCGGACAATTCAAGAGATGCTAACAGCTTACGTAGCCGATAATAGGAAATTGTGGGTACAAATGCTGCCGAAAGTTTTATTCGCATACAATACTTCGAAACAATGCTCTTTGAAATATACACCTTTTTTCTTATTGCACGGTTTTGAAGCCACTACTCCTTTAGATTTGAAAATCTTTCCCGAAAATGACGACGTCACTTATCATTTAGACGCGAGATTAGCAAATCTTAAAGAAGTGCGAGAACAGATACCATCAATCTTATCAGATGCACAAGAAAAACAGAAATACTATTACGATAGGAATAGAACAGATTGCATTTTTGAACCAGGAGATTTAGTTATGGTCCACGATCCTGATGTAAGACAAGGACAGTCTAGGAAATTAGTCAAAAAATATTCAGGCCCATATGAAGTAGTAAAGAAAGTAACAGATGAAGTCTATGAGATATTTTTTCCGCTACGAGGTACTTATAAAAATGTAGCTTTTCATGTAGATGAATTGAAAAAATATTTCATACGAGATCCCATCAATTAAGTGTTTATTGTTTTATTGTCTAACTGTATTCTTTATTCCAGCACTTTTCTTTATGCTAGCAATTATACCTCGCTCATCCTAAATCTTTGCCTTTCATTAATTTAAAAGACAATTGATGAGAAGAAATCGAGATGAAACATTCATGTAATTTATTTATTTTCCAAATCATTGAAAAACAATATCATGCTTACAACTGAATTTTTAGAGAATTTTGTTTGCGAGATCAGTATTGACTTGTGAAGCGATCAAATCCATTTTCTCACGACTAGATATCGAGATGATTCTCAAATCACAATAGTATGCAGTTTTCAATCAATCAATTAATTAATTGGATTTCTACTTCGATGAAACAATGAAATATAATTGAGCTCTGATAGACAATTTTACTAGACATTGTAACGATGATTCATTATTAAAAGATGTGAATTGTTCTCACGTTTTTGTTTATGAATGAATGCTATTTGAAAATCATCAAATACGATTTATGCTTGAATATTATTTTCTTGACTCGTATGTAATAAAATGTTTCTCTTTTTCAGAAACGGATGATTCTTGATATAATAATTTATTTATTTATAAGATTATTTATGTGAAAACGTATATTTTAATAACAATATTATCTGTATTGATGTTAATGAAATAATCAGTTCCAGTAGGTGATTACGATTGGAATATAAGAAATAGCTATTAATTTGACCATTTACATAATCTATTTGTAGGGTTTTTGGGGATTTTACTAGTAATTATTGTTTATAAAATTGATATCTTATACGAACTGTTCATTGATAGATTAATATAGAGTACTAACTGACATAATATTTTTAAAATGAATACCATAATACTTTGTTCCTTAGCATTTGTAGAAATATGTTGTACGGTATTGTCTCAAGAAATTTCTCTTTTTCACGGAGCTCTATTTAAAGAAATTCACAATGTAGTATTTTACGAGTCCACAGTTCCAATAACATTCAGTATTCCTAGGTCAAATCCTTTATTTGTTATGAGGAACCTTCTGAGTACTCCTTTAAAAATTGACTCATGTCCTTTCCCTTCCTCATCGGAGTGTGCAGTATTTGATCAGATTCATCGAACGGAGCTGCAACTTCTACAACTACAAGACGGCATTTACATTGGCAGCGATGACGACAACACTCCAGCTGAGAGCGAAAATCGACTACCACGCCGCGAACGCTCTATCGATACGATCGGGGCGGTCCTAAACTGGTGTTGCGGAGTAGCTACCGACGAAGAATTGGGCGCATACGTGAAAACCGAAACCGACATCACTTCTCATCTCAGTAATCTTCAAGACTTCGTTCACGCTGAACATGTCGAATTGATAGACAACACACGCAAGATGAACGGCATGGCAGAGAACGTGAAGAAAGTATTGAACAACATGAAGCATGACCTTATTCTTTGGCAAGAATCATTCACCCAACAGAATAAGTTTCAGAAAGGGAATACTACAACCGATGTACTGAAAACACAACTGAGGACTACTATTTTCATGTATATGATGACTCTATCTAACAACTACAATGAAATCGACATGAGATGCTACAATCAACAACTTTCTCTTCACGTCATTTCAAAAGAAGACCTATACAATCGACTTCAAGAACTCGAAAAGAAAATAAACAAGAGAAACTTCACCATATCAACAAAAGACAACGATAAAATTCGAAACTTGAAACTAACATCCTGCAGAAAATCCGACAACGAACTATTGGTTACCCTCAAAATACCAATAAAGAAGAAAAATTCAACTATTTCATTATTCCACCTGCAATCTATCCCGCTTCATTGGAATGGTCATACCTGCCGTTTGACCTCCCAACATCACCTGATACTTAGAGAAGAAAATAAACTGCAAATCCTGTCAGATGACGAAGAAGACGATTGCCAGTTCAAGCAGAAAGGCCTCTGCTTGATTCCGAGGAAAAAGATGTCGAACTCCGCCACCCAAGCCACTTGTCTCCACCTTCTAACATCAGAAGCAGACGTATCGGAGCTACGAGAAGTCTGCAAATTTGATTGTAAAGCAACTGACAATCAAACCCTAATCACTCGCCTACGAGAAGACACCTTCCTATTCCACAACACCGGCAAAAAGACGACAATTCGCTGTAAAGACTCAACAACTGAGGTCCCAAGCAACAGTCCAGGAACCCTATCACTCCACATCCCTTGCAACTGCGAACTTCAAGACGACAACGGCGACGTACTGTTAAGCACGCTTTATCCTTGCGACTCCCGTTCCCATCCTTCTCCAGCTATTAATAACTTAATTCCTCACATGTGGACAAATTTATGTAAATTGAGCATCCCAATTTTTAAACATGAGACTCTGCCTCAGTACTTAAACCTTTCAGAAATCTTAAATGAAAATTGGCACTTGAATTTTTCAAAATTTGAAGAGCACAACTCATTCTCAGAAGACATTTTCCATCATGTTGAAATGACAAATAACTTTGATTTGTTAGGGGTGAACAATAAACTGATCATTTATATTATTATTGTCTGGCAAACACTGATAACTGTTATATTCTTGTATTTATGTCTTCAAAATTATATTAAGAAGAAAGCAAATCAACTGAGAGTCCCGAAACGTACTCCAATTGTGGACTACCCACAGGAGCTTTAAGAATATATTGTGTTTTAGTAAAGTAGTATGTAATGAAATCATTAAAATAATGGGTTAGGATATAGGAAACTATGCAAATAATAATTACTTATTCACTATTATTGTATCCATTTACTCTTTTATGCTATCGATTCAAATATTTTCCCAGATTAGAAGATAAACTATTTCAATTATTATTATTATTCTTATTTTCAAGGGCTCCACAATATTATTTTGCTTACTCGAATACTATTCGGACTTGATGTTTAATTTTTGCATTATGATTCAATTTTATTACTTTCGTAGATTTTGTAGGTTTAATTTTATTCATCAATATAATTGAAATTTTTTCCATTCAATTCTCATTCAGATATGAATGTATTGAATTGTTGATTTGAAGTTGATTGATGTGTTAAGTTTGATTTTTATGAATTAGTTCACTATAATGTAATTTATATCACTTGCATTTATCTTATGAATTGGCACTCACATAGATTTAAGGTATTCATTAATAGTTATGTTACATATAAATATCCAATTAGAATAAAATTGTGAATAATAATAATAATAATTTTAGCTTGCGGTAATTTTGACTTTAATTTTTGAAATATTATTGAAATGTGTAAAAATTAACTTAGAGAGATGCCGTTTTTTCGATAACTTCGGGTCAAAGTTTAGGGGGACCCGGGGATGTAATAGAACTACATAATTTTTATTATTTGCCATGAATTTTCACAATGAATAGATAAATTGTTGACGACGGTGAAAATTCATGACAAGTAAAATTATGGAAAAAATGAGAGGCTCTAGGCAGTCGGTGGTAAGGACGGGACCTGGAAACATCTACAGCAGATCAACCAGCCCGACTTCTCCCTACTGAGAGGGTCTCCCATTTGGGTAGAGTGAGTGCCAAATTAATTATATTATTTTTATCTGAGGGTATATCTTGTCAATATTATTTGAAATCATATTTTATCTTTTGAAAATAATTCTTTTTAAATTATCAATAAATATTATATTATTCATTCTACATTTAATTATTTTACAATTAAAACCTTTCTCATGAGATAAAGAGTAAGATCCAAATTTAACCTCTCGTTAGCCAAGCGATATTTAACCCCTCATTTATTTGATCAGTACATCTTATTTATCAATTATAATATAACAGCATTATCTTTTATTAATTTCTGTATCCAACTCCTAGAGAGTTAGGACCTGTAACTATTGTTGAATACAATCAATATTAATTATTTTGTTACAAATTTTAAATTACATCATAAATCAAATTAGTTCAACAACCAATTAATCTATTCCATTACAATATATATTTTTTAATAAATTATCAGTATTATTGTGGAAGCTCATATCTGGGCCTATAAAGATTTTTATGAGACTATATCCTAGTAAAAACCACGACCAGATTTTTATAATTATTAAAATATTCTTATGCTCTACCGATTGATGCCAAGCAGGAGGCTAATCGTTATTTAATTATAAAAAAATAACGTGACAATGGATATGATTATATGATATCCAATCTAAAGGATAAGAATCGAAAGCAGTTCTTATCAATGAATAGATGTGGATAAAATCAATTGAACGAGCTCGTACTTTCTGTTTGTTTGTATGGTCTACAATATTTTTTGAACGCTTTGATCAATCAGCTTCAAATTTTGAATATATATATATATTCTTCGAACCTTCCAACAGATCAAGTTCTTTGGAAAACAAAATTTACGAACTCCCTCCGTCCTTTTTCAGACAAAAATAGGATATGCCCCTCAATTTATATTAATAATTAATATATTGAGTAAGCTATCTATAGACTCAATAATCACGAGTGGGAAAATTATACAAAAGTCATAATGATATTCCATTGTTGGATGATTTCAACCAGGGATTTGATTGATCAGTTGGTAGGATTAAACAAATCAGAGGATTTTTTAAAATTATCATGTGAGATTTCTCAGTCCATGGAAAGATTGAACGAACTTAGTAAGTTCTTACTGATGACTAGAGACTGAAGTCGTTATCAGTTTGTGGGTTTGTCTGTTCGACGGTTATTTTTTATTGTCTTCATCCATCTTTTTCCGATTTCAAACACATTCTTTGAATCATTACACAGATCTAGTTTGTTGGCTAACAGATTTTGATGGCTCACTCCTTTCCCATTTTAAGGAAGAATCAGGATAGGATTCCTGCAAGTAACGGATTTCAAAATCAGTACAATTAGCGAGTTCTCTAGCTAAGGGGGCTCGATAGTTCTAAGAATAGATTATTCCACGAGCATTCTGTAGTTAGACTCAGAAATGAAGTGTACAGGTATAACCCAGTAAGTGGTGCCACCTACTCGCAGAATTGAGAACTGCACCAGTAGCTTTTCCAATCCGCGAATCAGAAGAGAGAATAAGGAGCTGAAAGGCGTGGCTTTCTGCCATTGGTACGTTATTCTTACGCCATGATTTCGGCATTCTTCATCATTCCTGCTCTCTTCTACAAACACACACACTCTCTCTCTTTCTTCAAGTTGATGAAAAGGATATTCTTGAGCATCATTTCCCAAGAATTGACCCATTAATGATACAGAGTAACCTATAAAGAACTATTGATTCACATATTATTATTATATTTTTTTGAATGGAGGGAATGATTCTACTGGTAATTCCTCCCCTAGCAAATAGTTCATAGTTTACCAAATTGCCATTGAGGTTGAACGAAAATGTATAGATGTATAACGTAGAGTCTACTTCAAAGAACAAGGCTCATCAAAAGCTGAAGTATGAACCGGAATTTCTGTTAGAAATTTGAGAAATCAATCGAAATGTGAGACGATAGCTCATTCATCAAATCAATCTGCTCCAGCCTGAGTTCAATATTCAACACAATGATAGAGGCTATTCCCCAAGAATGATATAATTACAGGAATATGTCCTCATCATATATTCATAAATTAGTTTCCACTTGATGATTTAAGACACGTACTTCCTATCCATTCATTTACCATTGTATTCACATAAAATAATAAATTCATTTTCCTATTAATTTTCCCAATACTATCCGCCGCATTTTTCCAGATTTGAATGATATATTGTTCTGCGTTAATGCATTCAAAAAATGTTATATCCACTCATCAAATTTATAATGGTTATCTGACTGGTGAATGCAACAGAATTAAAACTTTATCCATTTATCTCATATCAATACTAAAACTCAATCCAGAATGTAATAATTGATTTGAACTGCAATTCTATTTGAAGCTCATCCTTCACCAAGCCTCGAGAATATTGCAGAGAATATAAATATGGCTGATTTGACAAATTTCCAAAATAAAGTAATATCTGGTTGGATGATTGATAGGGGATCATAATGTGTAATTTATTATGCAACGAGGACATGGCAAGGAAGACATGAAGTTACGTTACTGTTGAAACACCGGATATTACTTTGTGGTAATGTCGGTGAAGTTTAGTTTAAATCCAGTCGATCTTTGGAGGCTTAGTACATGACCAAAGTTGGTAAGTTATTAGGTAGCCTTCCACCGCTATATATTTCACGATTAACGCAGAACGAGGTGTTTTAATTACCTTGGTGCAAACGAGGATGAAGATACGTTAATTTTGCCGAAAGCAGTTATCTTTTGAACAGACTGCAGTTCGAATCTCGAATATGATTAATGGTTTCCGAGCTTAATGACCGGAGTGTGGTGGTCACTGTAAATTCATTCAGCATGTTTTCCCAGCTTAGTTTTCCATTGTCACAAATACTCGTTTCTGCTCGCCAAACGGCTATTCATTCATTACCTTGGAATACTCGTGAAGATAACTTGATAGGATTATTATATGAGATTATGAATATTGAATAATATCTATTTGTAACCGTTATAATTGATTGGTGGAAATTTATAACTGTTTGTAAGTTCATCAGAGAAGGTTATTGTGTCAGTTACTGGAGAAAGATACTACTTAATAAATTGAAAATCTTAATAAAAAGTCATTTTTCTCGTTGAATGAATACAACATGGACATTGAACATGCAGAGTACATGAAGGTGGCAAGTGAAATGCAAAAATTAGGAATAAATAAAAAGTAGAGCTTAGAAAAATTAGAAGTCAAACTCACTCTCAATGTTCACTGTAGGATCAAAATGATAAACAGAAATTTAGTCCTCTAGTCTAGAGGAACATGAACGATATACTACAGTAGATTATAGAACGGAAATGTAATCCTCTAGAAAGACATGAAATATGTACTACAGTAAAAACATAATATTGTGTTTTTAAAACAATAACTTAATCTATTGATTCTGTATTATTTTTGGAATGCATATATGTTCTTGAACAAATCGAAATTCAAAATATTGGAATGAAACTGTTTATAAGAAACGACGGATTCTATATAGTCATTCTATGTATCATATTAGACCGATATTGTCATTGTAATGTTATATAACATTTTGGAAAACTGTGATTAGAACTCTCCCATCTCAGTGATTGAAACGTTGTAAATGCCGTAAGCGATCTTGATAATGCTACATGAGAAACGCTTGAAACTGTATTAATCGCATGCTGTAAGGTCAAAAATGGCGGCAGAGGCAATAAAGTCGAATTCCGCCACTCCAAGGTTTCCACCTTTATTGATCTAGAACTCGAATAATACCGATCTTGACGGAAACGCGTTGAATGAAAGATCGCGATGGAAAACAGGTAATGACAGCGAATAGAAACCGCATGTGGAAAAACGGTTAGTTGAAAAGGGTTGTTCGCGTGACAGTGAGTGCTACGTATTTCCAAACGCCCCATGCGTTTGTAATTTGAACTTTTCCCACCGCTTGCAGCTTCCACACGCGGCCGAGCCGACACTCGCTTCGCCTTTTGTGCAATTGATTAGTGTTTAACAGTTCGCCCCCCCCCCCTGCTAGCTTGCTATTGTTGATCCCTGGCCAACTTTCTCCCAAGTGCCAATAAAGCATTACACGACATTTCAAGGATAAAGTACAGTAATACAAAGCTTGTCTATAACACAAAATTTATCTCCAAATAATGTGTTGTATTTTTCCGAAATCTTCTAGAATAGGGAGCTTTGTTCCTGATTAATAATTATTTTTTAATTAGTTTTTCCCTCCCAATCAGTGTTTCTTTGTAAAAAATATAAATAAATAAAATAGATAAATAAACTAAATTATGAATGGTAGGAATAGTTTCCTTAAGTACCTGGACTCGACCAACTCAATGAGTGATTTCATTGAACTTTGCTTTGAAACTTAATTGCAAATTTTCTTTTCTGGATTATCAAAAAATTTAACTTCTGTGTTGTTAATATTCCGTATCCAATAACCAACAGGAAACGTTTTGTAAAATTGACAAGAATTGGTAATTTTTTTCAACATTTTCCGCTCCAATATCTTTTATCATCGTTCTGTTTTTTTCAAGTTCACTCCAACATGAGCTTCCAACTTCCAACACAGCACCTACAAGAAAATCACAATGAAGAATTAAAGAAAAAAAGTTTATGAAATCATTCGTTCGGATGATGATTTTTCGACTCTACCGCTCTGAATCTGCAAAGCGTGAACTAAAGCCAACCATCCAAAAATGAAGAAAATTTACATTTTCATCTACATTCCAGCAGTCAGGTGAATTCATTTTCAAAATTACCGTCATCATCTAATTATGAATTTCGCTGACGATGATTCAAGAGATATTATTTAATCTGACGAGAATGAACAGGACTGATGATAGCCTGCCCAACGAGAGACTAATGCAACTCCCTAGTTAGTTCGGATCAATGGTCTTCATTCACGCCTAAACAGCCCAGGAGCATTCTTCCTCCATAAAACCATCCAGGATACAAAAGATATTTTTTTTTATATACCCATGATATTTCTCTCTATTTTTAAACTTTTTCCGCAACAAGCAATGAACCGATTCTCCTTGAATTATGAACTTTTCAATCACTAATGTTACTCAATCATTTTTTCAGGGGAAATTTATTATATCATTTAACACCTTACAATATTGATCGATATTTGATAAGACACTGATTGATCGCATATCAGAAGCAAGCTTCAACCGAACTTTTTTACTGAAGTTGAGACAAAACTATTCAGCGTAAAATCTTCGTCATTTTCTTCAACTCTTGGAACAATCCATCTCACGTCAATGTTTTAACAGATGAAACCATTTCCCAATAAAATTGGAAATGAATATTTTGTATCACTTATCTTGGAGCGAGCTCTATTGGAAGAAGTATCATCCAGAATATTCTCGAGTGGAAGTGATTCTTGAAAGACGAATACATAACCGAGATGAAATTTGGGAATTGATTTAATCAACTGTGACAGTTCTTGTTCTAGCACTTGCCAAGTGCTGTTGGCACCGATCCAGTGTGGAGCAGATCCCCAATCCCCAGGAAATCACGTTTCGTCAGGTAGCGATTCCCGCCTGGCGGCAGACGAGGAACGACTACTGGAGGAAGAGAGAAAGAGTGAGGGGGAAAAGAAAATAGAACAGACTGCAGAAGAATATTGCGATTTTTCTTGGTGGGAATGGAGTGAGATTTCCTCAGCTCAATTTCAATGTCGCTGCATCAGACTCGCTTGCTCTCTTTCATCTATCATAGCAAAGAAAGAACGTTTCTCGAAGGTAATAACATTTTTTAGATTGATGGTGAACTATTTTAATGTGTGAAGAAAAATGAAGATACCGGTACTTGTAAAATATTTTTTAGACTGTATTGATGCTTGAATGTATGCATGAATCGGTAATGTGGATGGACTTACAAATTGTGATAATTATTTACAGTGACTGAGTGGAGTGAATGAATACAGTGACTATAAGTTAGTCATTGAGAATGTCTTTTTTCCCGGCTACTCTTGGGTATAAGCTTAAATGAAAATAATGTCTTTTCATTCATTGGAAATTATATAGCTATTGGCTTAATCCATAATTCTACAGATACTTCATAAAAACAATGTCAATACAAGATTATTCTTTGGGTTATATCAGCCGAAACATCTTCGAAGATTATACTTCAATATTCAAATTTATAACATTGATATGAATTCTCAATACAGAAGTAATGATAGCTTCTTTGAGTAAATGTCCTCAAAGTCAACCTTCGGTCCTTGTTTCCCATACTTTCGAAGCGTAGAATAATTATCACCCTTGTTAACAAATGGTGTTCAGTGGACATTTAATAGCAAGCTGTGAACAAATGAGACTTTTTCCGCCATTTATAAACAAAACGCTGACATTTATGTTCAAAGCAGGCCGAGCGTTGCAAAGAGTGAAAGAGCTTCTCGGGCTATAAGTACTCATTAATATAGCCTGACGGTTGCAAGAGGTACAATAGTAATTTGAGGCTACACTGTCCTTGTCCCAAACCATTCATCGCTAGGAGATTAATTTTGTAGTCAGAGACTGGAAGCTGGCTGCTGCTCCACGGCTACTAATTTACTCCCGTTTGATCACAATCAAACTAGAGGAAAGGACTCAGAAAAAACTCACATTGCTTCGGTTAAAGATGTTCGTTCACATGCTTCATAACAGTTGATTGGTAAGCTACTAACTACTAAATAACAGACTACCAAATCTACTAGCATACAGGATAATAAAACGTAATGAGACTCAAGCGAATAAAAATTAGTAAGCATTATCTGCAAAATGACAAAACTATTTTAAAAATTTAAATCATACTTTCTCCTCTCTAATGAATTGATTCATGGATGTCTTCTATTGAAATTGAGGATGATAGATGAAATGATAATGAGAAAATATCAAGATCTATTATAACAAGATCACAACAATCAGAAAAGAGTAGGTACTATACTGTTTGGACAATAGAAGCTCTTAAATTTAGAAGCCTGATATTCATATTTTGGGTCAAAAAACTGGGCTTCATTTAGTGACAGCAGAACATGACATTTCTTTCTAATCCATTCATAACTTTTACATTTTTGGAGCGGACAGTTTCGGACTGTACCTGTTGACCCTTCCCTTGTCATTCATATTATAATTTGTGTATTATTCAATAAAATATGAATGTGTGGAAGTATCATACACAGAAGTATAGTTTTGTATGTGATAACATCTATGGCACGAACAAAAAATATATAAGAATCAGTTTGAGCGCGGTATAATAGTTTCAAGATGTAGCTTGTGAATCTTGAAGAAGCCTATAAAATACATACAATGTAGACCACATTGTTTCAAACATAACAATATATCCACAAAGCAAATCACTCAAGAGAAACATCGCATCTACTCTACTTGGCATTCATTCCAACAAATTAATGGATGTTTGAAGATTCATAAAGTTGATGAAGAGTGATATTGACTGTCCTGTTGAAGACTCTCATCATATTTGAAACTTTTCAAGCTCTGAGAGCTCTTTTATTCAATCAGAAAGACATATCACTGTTGATTAGTGCCGTTTGAATAGTTTCTTTGATAAACGCTTAACCACGATTCTCTTCCCATTCATGTGGTTGAATGAGTCAATTTCCATTGATGATTAGTTCATCACGCCCAATATGACGTGGATGATTTGAAGCTTTCTATTCAACGCTATTTGCAATTTATTTCCTGTTTCGCCTTCCAGTGACAATAATTTAAGAATTTTGTTTCCATTGATTATTCTCATATTATTGGATATTTTTATTGATGATCAATCATATCACCATATCTCTATTCTACAGGCATACTATTTGCTTACTACTGTTAAATTTAAATTAATGATTAGCAATCTATTTTCAAAAACATGAAGTTAAAATAGTAGATATTAAAATATCAATAGGTTTTCAACTAGATTTTTCTGCTCGGAAGTCATTTTTTCTGATCTTTGACGTAGATAGAGATTAGGAGGAAATGAGACCATGGTGAAGAAATCAAGTGAGCAGTGAGGAAATTTAATTAACTGATGTATTTGGATGTTTTCAGTGTGATGCTATTGTTGTCAATTGTGTTACGAGTACTTATTGGTAACGAGTGAAATCTCATTATCAAGTCTCATTCACTGGTCCAGCAGTGGTGCAGTAGAACCAGGCCTGTATTTTCAAATTCAAATTCATTTATTGCCTCAAAATAATACACAAAAACAATACATAATATATATTTGATTCAAATAACTTGAAAGTACAAAGAATATAGTCATTCAATTTCTAAGAATTAATTTGTTAAGGATTAATCCATGGACTAAATGGCCCATAGCCAAGGGCTGCAGAACTCAGGGGCGGCAAGTTTTGATAAAAAAAGTTATTGAAAAAACATATTAGTCTAAAACTAAAATGTGATTATTTGTAAAAAAATACTTGGATTGATTTTAATTCATAAACATTGAAATTTGTTAATTGGAACTGATCAAGGAACCAAAGATAACTAACTATTCCTCCCCGTTAAAATAGTAACGCATTATTTGTACCCAATAACAATATTTTATTCTTTCATCACATTTCAATCAACCAATTTTATAATATTTCAATTACAAACCTAGCATGGCCGCCTAGCTGACGCTAATCACCACAGTACTGGAGTATGGATACCAAATTACGGTTACGCAATATGGAAGTATGGGTTTTTTTGGAGGGGGTGATGTGAAGGCGACAAATTGTGGATAGCTCAGAGGCGAATCTTCAAATCCAACCCTGATTGTAGCTTTACACTAGTTTCTGGAGATATTCGTTTTATTATTATTTTATTTTTTCATTCATTCAACGATACAAAATTATTATGTAAAATAATAATTATTGATAATATTAATAGCGGAATAAACCATGAAAAAGTTGTCAAAGACAAATTAATGAGCGATGACAGAATACGCTTTGAAGTTGACGACTATGAACTGTGTGAACTGTGATACGATTATTCTTGGCGACCAAAAGTTTTCACCATTTTTCAAGGAACGGACCAAAAAAAGCATTCTCCCAACCGATATGGAATGTGAATGAGGGAAGTTGCGAGATAAAAATGTCAGAAGCAACCAATAAAAAGGAATAATGCAGGCGAAGACAGCCCTTTAGTGGCGCATGTTATACAATTCCTTGATGATTGTGTCATGTGTCAGCTGTTTTTGTCGGTATGAATAGTTGGCGAGTCCATTTAGACCAAGATGCCATCTATTTGAGTGAGTGTCAGCGCAGTTGAGCAGCCCTCATGCACTGAGAGATAATTTCAGACTCAGTAGCAGTGTAGGAGTATAGGCTACTAGAGAATGAGACACAGAATGAGAGGAGAGATAAAAGCGCCCAGCGAAAGCTTTTAAACCGGTAGCGCAGTTCCTGCTTTTGTGATCTCATTTGCTATACTTCATAATGGGACACTCTCACTTCACGAGAAGCGCCCTTCAACCGGAAACAGGAAACTTCACGACTCTCCGAGTCCCGTCCCGAACTGTAATTCATATTTACCCTCTTCAGCGCTCCGAGTCCCTCACGGCTGCAGGGATCATCAAGTTCAACAACCTGTTTCCATTGAAGTGCTCCTGTATTGCCGTTTCATGACCATCCATTCAGCCTCAATTATTATTATGACACTATCACCAATTTGACAAAATCCCTCAACGCCATTACTTTCCCTATTCATATAACAAACATGATTGAAAGTCCCAGTCATCTAATAGGATCGCTTCACTCATATGGGCTACTTGATTCAAATAAAAACAATATCAAAACCTCTAGTACCCTTATATTGAAAACTTTAGAATATTTTAACGACTAATTGTACTAAAAGTAAATGTCATTTCTATTCAATCGATCGAATAACTGGCAAAGTCTTCTGAGAAAACTGTCATACTAAATAGCTGTATTAAAGGGTTCAGCTTCTCGGCTTGCGTTTCTCTTGCATTTGATAATTTGAGAGAACATTTTGGTAAATTTTTAGCAGAGATTTAGTCTTCACTTACATTGTGGAAGTGACTAAATTTAAGCCCCTGAAGGCTTTGATTGGAAAATAGATTATTCTTCAAGTTTCTACGATTCTCAAAGTACATCCACCACTTGACACTTAGTTATTAGAAAATCCATATTTTAATAATTCTCCTGATCTTTCAATAATTGAGTAGTCTAATATGATCGCACAATGATCCCATACTTAAAGGATGTTGGATCGAGTGGAATACATACTTGGAGTATATTCAAGAAAGTAACCTTTAGATAGCACAAATTAAAACACGGTAATTTTGAAATCAGAAGAAAAATTTATTGCTCGAGTAAATCAGGTTCTCTGCTGAAGTTTTACTGAAGCTTAAATAGTGAAGGAGGATGCTCGAATTGCTATTGATCGTCTCCAACTACTGCCAGAAGTGCTAAGATTTTCAATTCATGAGGAGAGATTAATCAAATCTACCCTTCCTACTGGAATATCAAGGTTTAATAACAATCCACCTAGCTTCCTGCATTATTTAGGTATGAATAACATTGTAAGCTTTCATAAGTAGTAAGATAAGAAAGTTATCCTACCCTTCTGGACAAAATTGAAAACGGCTGGCTGGAATTACAATAGTAAGCATTATGCATTTGACTTGCAAATCAATTCATTAGCATGGTAAACTAGGTTATCACACTGAGCAGATCAGTGCTTACACTAGGCCCTCGTTGAAATGCATACATCACTAATAAAACAGATGATATTCCAATTTGTCAACATTGATAAGTTCACAGGAAACACAAGATAAATTATAAGAGTATTCTAATTATAATAGTCTTATCAAACAAGCCTGTATTGCTTTTTTGAAGAATATGTATAGAAACAAATTCCTTGTACATCAAAATTCAAAAATGACTTTGCTCTTACTCAACCTGAGCCTCAATTTGTATATTTCAGTGCTTTTTATATTTCTCAGTAACTGTGTAATCTGATCTTTGAATAAACGTTCCATAGCTTATTTTCTTCGATCCTTTAACTTGTTTCATTGAAGCTATTTTGCATTCAACTTTACCATTTTTGAACACCGGTATGATTTCTCAAAACCGTGTAAGGGTGTGGTGATGGTTCTACAATTTTCCAGGCTGATCTTGATAAAGACTACTTTGATAGGATTTTTCTTATTTCACATGATGTAATTGGTTGTGTAAGATACAAAAGCATCAAAATTTGAAATTATTTTTAAGTTTCTATACAAACCAAGAATCTCCTATCAAATTAGCAGATCATAATATTGAAACACAGAAAAGAATTTGTTTAGAATTAATTTCATAATATAAGTAGTGGTAAAGTTCTATCATAATATAACATAGTTCTCTAGGTACTTGAAGTTCGCCAGTTGAGTGTAAAGTTTAAATGATGACAGAGCATAATAGAGCTGTCATCAATCACAAAGAATTCAAACAAAATAGTGAATAGTGTGTGGAACAGTGGAGACCATCACAATAGAGTATTAGATATGACTTTTACAGATGACTAAACTAAAGCTGCACCAGAAAGTTCCCAAAAGCACTGAAACGAGATCAACTTCTACTCTGGCAGCGAACTTTGAAGCTCTTGCCATCCAATGACAGGCCACTCAATCAATTATAATTCAGTGGCCGATGATTCATTATGCAAATTAGAGTTGCATATTGTTGATGACGTGAGTAGGAAGGATTCATCAATTAGGGCAAAAAATTCGTCGTTCATTTCTCCTCTGAAAATTGTCAGGGGATGGAACCAGATAGTAGTTCTACTGCAAAGAGTTCCAAAGGTATGCTTTTTGCACCGGTGAACCAGGGAAGAGTCGGACGGGAAGAGCAAAAAAGAGCAGTTCCTGGATGCAGTGCAACGCCATCAATCAAAAGTTGGGAGTGTCATTGCCAATCTCCTTTGGCTGGTTGGGGGAGGGGGTTAAAAGAGAGCAGTGATGATCCCCTTTTTCCAGCAGGATACCGTCTGAGACGACTCGCTCGCTCATCGTCCCATCGCAACCACTTACAAACAGAAAAACACAACGACTTTCTCACGCTCCAAAACATGGCAGGTTTAGTTACGATGCAGCAGAACCAGCTCCATATTTCCCATCATCTTTGTTGCAACTCATACTTTATGCTTCAGTGATCATTTTGTTTAGGAGTGCTCAGAAGCGAATATTCAATTGATCATATTATTTCTATCAATTGTGCTGGTGGGAGGGGGTTTATTCGTTCGAAAACCGAATACAAGAAATCTTTGCCACGCGATTTCAATAATTCATATTTGAGCCCAACTATAACAATAGTTATTTGTGCAACTAGTGCGCAAAGTGACAGTTTGCTGCACCGAAAGAAACGTTTACGCCCGAGCCGTAGGCGAGGGCGGAATGGTTTCTTGAGTGCAGCAAACGAACTTTGCGCACGTATTTCACATTAAGTTTTTCCTACAGTTACCATTGAATATGAGAAGTGGTTGATTATGGGTAAAATGATGGCTGAAATCCATCAAATGTTTGTCTGTATAAATTAATAACAACTTAAATTTTTTTTTAAACTTGATAATCCAATTGAAAATTAATAATCGATAATTCATTCAAATTAAAAATTAAATTAATCCGATTAATTTGAAAATTTGAATAAATCTCAATTTCTAAAAATGTAACCGGCTGCTGTGCAATAACCGGGCCTTAGTATTAAGAGTGCGCAAAGTAATACTTTGCGCACTAGAGCGGAAAAGTGATTCTTTGCGTTCTGAAATCAGTGCCGGAATGGTCACTTTTCAACGTAACTGTAGGAAAAAAAAATTCACTTTGTAGAGTATTTTACTGAACAGAAAAAAACGTTTCTTTTAAAATGATTTCTGTTATCCACTTCGAGATTGTTGTATCCCTTTTTAAACCGTTCACAAAGAACAAAAACTTGATACTCTGCAAACAGGAAATTTATTCTTGTTCGATTGATATCTAGTGTGAGATTCTCAAAAAAATAAAACTTCACATTTCAGTGATTAGGCAGCTTTCAAACCAGTTTTGTACTGCTGATAATGATGTTGCGCATGACACATGAAATACAACTCACCTACTTTCAAAATACAAGTTTAGAGCAAGCATTAGTCTTTGGGGAGGAATTTATTCGTGATTTAAATGAGCTTCTCAATCTATGGCATGGAGAGTGCAATTAATCAATTTAGTTAGGCTTTTATATAAATTCATGATTTGTTTTTTGTGAGTTAATGATGATAAAATTGACAACAACAACATTAGTGAATAGCTATCAACAATATAGTTGAGAAAAATGTTGGTCGGTCTTATGAATCGATTCTATTTGGATGCTATAACACATTTAAATGAATGATCAATAACCATATCATAATACTGTAATCATCATTCGTAATCTATGATAATTAATCATATTAACTTCATGCAGTTAGGAATAGAATATGATGAAAGAGTCTAAATATTCAAACTTTTCCAACCGCTCATATAGGAGAGGCAATAAACTGACTTGTAACTTAATTGCAAGCATCAAGTGAAACACAACCGCCTAATACCGGAATAAGCAATAACGAATTTGATTATCATTCTCAATAAGCTTCGTTGTTTATGGCATTTTCTCCCCTTCTTGCAGAAGAAGCAAGAATATAATCTATTCACTTCCAAGCAGTAATCATACTTCATAGCCAATAAACTTAAGATGATAATACCGTAGCTTTTATAGCTTTTGCACTTGCTATATCGTTCAAATGGTGAGCAGGGGATGTAGTCATCTAATAAAAAGAGTATGGTACCTAGTTGAAATAAGACCCAGGAAAAACTTAATTTTCCATACATTTTTCGAGAACGAAAAAGTATCTAACTTCGATATTACTTTTCCGGTCTTTTGTTGAGATCAAGGAAAAACTCATTTCTAGAGAATTTCTCAAGGAAAACCTAAATATCTTATTGAGTTCAAAGTTCAGAAAAATTTGATTTCTCGAATACTTGAGCAAAATCGTTCATAGAAAGGAAAAAGAGCAATTGAAGTGATCAATAAGTGAATTTCTGTTAGAAGTCCCGTATTTTCGATTCAAACCAGGATGTATTTCTGGTGAATAGAATGTAATTACATTCAATACAATGTAAATTTAGCATTTCAATTCCAATTACATTCTATATTATTTGATTCGAACTTCATGGAGATTCAAATACTAATTCTATTTTAATATTTGTTATGCACTTTATTCTTCCATTCTCCTCAAATTACACAATTTCTATGCATAAATCTCCAACAGAGATTAAAATGTGAGTACCCAACGTTTATTAAAAAAAAATCTTAATATTATACATGCAATTCAATCATTTTTGATCCCATAATTTCCATATTGAGTGGATGTTTTATTGACTCTACTGTCCCCTCCTCTCATGCATCATGAATATAAGGAAAGTCTATTGAGAGGCTATAAGACTCCATTAGAATAAGCCCTTCATCAACAAAATTCAAATTGAGTATTTGACCTTAGAGTGAATCCTCATAGTTTGAGACAAGTATAGATGATTTCAGTTCAAATTACCAAAAGTTGGAGATTGAGACCAAATTCATCACCTAACAGACAAAACAATGACAGTTAGTTCGACCCAATTTATGCTGAATAGCACCCAAATGACGGCCAGGGATTCATTTGCACGAAATGGATTGTTTGCTGTATTGATATTGGCTCTCCAATATTTTGGATTGGCCATGATGCACATTCTAATTAACCCTATGCGCCCATATAGGCTTGGTAACCTCGTTTTCATGATTACACGTCAATCCCTCAGAGCGCGTTCAAAACTAGACCACAGTTGTCACCCCATTATATACTCCATTTGGATTTGTCAATACTTCAGTTGAAAATTTCGAACAATCTGAATTCTAACGAACAAAATAATATTTTAGAATGCAATAATGATTCATCGTTGAATTAGTTTTTGAATAGATTTTATAATGTTTTCATGAATAGTATTCAATACATGGACTTTTGATGATATTCCAATAATAGGTTTGAAAAAAGTAAAATTAATGAATTGTTCTAATTGTTCAAGAAATGAATTTGATTATATTTTGTTTCTTAAGGCTTATCTAGATGAGAAGTCTTCTCCCACACACGGATTAATAGTCTAAGTGAGGAAATATATTTCCTTCATTGGTTTTTGTTTGTTTTGTTCAATGAATTCACAGCTCTAAGGCTATCTTCAGAAACACTCTCAGAAAACAACCTGATCAATAATAAAGATTGAACAATTTAAAGCTGATTTTGAAAAAATACATAAATTTTTAATAATGCAAAATTTTTAATTTATTGGAGCTAGTGTAGCAACAAGTCAGGATGACCTACTATGCATAATGTATAATACATTATTTTATTCATTCATATATTTCTTTTTTTCAAATTCTTTCTGATATTAATAAAAGTGGAACATGAAATTGTAATCTGATAACAATCAATTTGCATACTATCTTCAATACCATCTGAACGAAGATCACCAGTGATGACAAAATTTGTATATAAACGTAATAATGTAGCTTCCAGAATCAGGAGTTTGGATCTTTCTCAATCAGAGAACAGTGATGTTGTATAAAGAACAAAGACAGTGAAGAATATGCAATGTCAGTAAATTGGTGAAGGTTAATGGAAATTTGGGTTAAGCTTCATCTGAGTTCACGCCTACCATCATTAAAATTTAAAATAAATTGCTTTTAGTGGGATTAGATCTCGAATGAAATTGCGATTCTGTTGCTTATTGGTGTTCACTCCAGTGTTATTGGTTACAATGAAATATTCATTGCTCACACCAATAAATTTCACTCTATTTTCAACTGAGTCCCAATCAAAATCCAGCTCTAATCGAACAGTATTCATTAACAAAGAAACTCTCTTGTTATTCATGTTATTCTTCAATGACATGCTTGCAAATCTCAAACTAGATAGGGTATCCTTCAAAATTAAAATGAATAGTATCCTCTAGTACTTCATCTTCTGGAACCAAAAAATTGAATTCAATCATATTTTATGATTAATACCACCAGTGTTACATCATATCTCATTTCAACAAGTCTCATGTTGGAGATAACATTTAGAATATACAGTTTCAGCGCATAAAACTTGATATGGTGTTATTCGAATGAATATATTGAATGTATAATGCTCATATTCATGAGTTTTCTCGCAAAAAATTCTCATTGAACTTCAACCTCAAATTGCACGGATATTCAATAATCCACCATTATAAATGATTATTCATGTTTATATTTCAAATGACTATGATAATTTCATATCATAATCTGAATTCTGATATTATATATATATATATATATAATATATATATATATATATAATATATATATATATATTCATATATTATGAAATGTTCATTGTCTGTTTGATGAAATAAGCTAATCATACTGAATTTATCGTTCAAGAGAGAAGCACTCTGTACTCTGTAGATACACAACAAGAAAATGGAAATATACCTAAATAGACAACTCTATGTAGGTGTGGAGAATACATTTTGTGGATTTATCCATGATATTGAAACTTTCAAAGTAATGTTTCAATTTTAGACGACTTTGTTTAACTGTGCAACGGTCCAAAGGTTAGCCGGAGGATGGAAGCAAATCATAAGGCTATTCTAGTGACTCAATAATTCAAAACGCCAATTACAAACTCCATTCACAAATTTCAAACCGTGCAAATAATTTTCATGTGTATTTTAGAACAGACGTTGCAGTTTCCACACTCGTAATTATTGTATTATCCATTTTGCACATGTCCGGTGCGAAAACTTCTATGGAGAGTGAGATGTATGCAGAACTGGCAGCATTGAATTACGTTGTAAATTTTAGAAAAACGAATCCAGATCGCCGGAGAGCGCCCAGAGTACACTCTCCTATTGTTCACGTGCTGCTGAATAAATCTTGTTAACACAGATACCCTCTCCCGTACCTACCAAATACACACCTTTCTGCTAACCCTGTTCTTCGTCCTACTTTACAATGCTCCTCCCTTCAACTGCATTATCATCATCCTATTTCTTCCAATTTATAATCCTCTTGCTTCTTTCCATTCCTCGTCATTCTATTTTCCTCTCATTTCATAGCTTCTCTCCAGTACGACTAGCAGTCACTAAATCCACTTGTATCAATGCCATTTCAAGAATCTGTTTGTGAAGTAGAAGGAAAGTAGAAAACAGAATAGAAAAAGAAAAGGTTGAATAAGAGGTGTTTGTGAATGTGATGATTGAGAGAGATCGGGCGATAATGGAAGAGGGGTAAAGGAATGAATAAACTTTCTGAGAAACAAGGGAAAGAGTGTAAGAAAGTGTAGAGAGCGTTAGTCCGTAAACTAGAACAAATCAAGGTAAGGTCCCTTCTTCTCACAGAATTCAAACGCTACAGCTCCCTCTCTCTCCTTTTCCACAAACCATTCCACGCTGTTGAACCGTACATTAGATTACGATAAGATGAACTAATTCATGCTCTTTCGGTTAAAACAGCAGACGAGGCAAGACGCGTTTTGTGAGTGAGATAAATATATTGTCGGCACCGTTTTCTCATCGCAGCCGAGCTCATCGCAATTACTCATCCATTCATGACGGATTTCATTAAATATAATATCTGTGCGTAGTGCAAAGGACCAGACAAATGGGGATCATCTCTCAGGCTACTGATGAATTTCGGATGCATCCACGTCTGAAGATACTTGACGATGATCTCAATAGTACCAAGCATTAAACTGATGAAAATGTTTATTCATTGTGTTGATTGATGCTAGATTCAGGCAAACTGCGAATGAATATGATGATTATTTCAAATCTTCATGCCGATTGAGATTATAAATATTACACTGAGAATGTCTTTATGAAATATTGTTAGATCATTATCATTAAATTTGAATCGATTTCAAGATTTAGACACAATTACACACACTAGAGATTCATTTATACACACTATCATGATCATGGTAGTTTTGAGGTGAGTGATCAAAGTGAATGAGCAGTGCAAGATATATTAATCACAGCAATATGGATATCTGAGGTTTAGAGTCATTCAATACTATTATCATTCTCATCTCACAATAATTCATGTTCTTTACACAATCTATCCACTTGGAATTTTCATTATCTGCAGTTGTTGATCCTTATTCAAAGCTCAGGACACCGATACAATGACGTTTACCTTTTCTGTGATGAGGTAATTGAAAGATCTTTATCAATACTGTTCTCACATGAAAAAATATATTATTCAATTTTTTGTCTTGTTTTACACTCCGACAACTACTGTATATTTTGAAATTGAGCGACTGGAATTTGAGAAACACGTTCAGATAGGATCCCAATTTCTTCAGACGATATAAACTTGCTGGATTGATAATGCATGTTCTATGAATGCGTAACTTCCAGTTGAATATTTATCTTGAAAAAATTCATCACCAATGTAATCGATTTATGATTACTTATTTCATCAATTGTATATTGAGGGTCCAGTCTTTCATTTCATTTCATTTCATTTATTCATAGACAATAGATACAATGCAGGTAAAAACAACAGCCATTCGCCTAAAACTGCTTTAAACCTTTATTTTGTTTTTGTTATTGTTTTCTTCTATTGAAACTTTCCTTATGTTATCTCAAGTCTTTAAAAGTCTGACGAATACTTGACGGTCAATAGCACCACTACTCCAAGTATACCAAGTGCTGTTCTAAATTCGTGAAGTATGTATTCTGTTTTCATTTGGACCATTCTTCACTGTGCATATCATAGACGTTTGTTGAGAGAACAGGTCTTCAAATTCATAATTTATCACACAAGTTCGCTCCAAAAGAGTCATAACTCTCAAGTTTTATCTTGTTATCGCATGGGAAGCAGTATGGAGCTGAGAGTTTGGCCCCACACAGTTTCAAAATAAATTAGAAGTTCCAGCCCAGTAACAATCTACATGGAATTTCCACTATCTACTTATCTTTCATAGTTACAAGAATAGTTTGAATGCTGGGATTCTCTTTTTAACAAATTAGAGATCACATGAAGTATTTTATTAATTTGTAGATGAATTGCTTAGTACGTTACACACACTTCAAAACCTAAAACATAAAATATTCAGCGTTATACTAGCCAAAATTAATTTCTTGTTCTTTCATTTCTTATATTCTTGCTGATCACGCAAGTATATTTGAAACAATGTTATTATAGTTATGATACTCTTTAATATTATAATGTTTATACTTTAAACATAATTACTTATAAGATACCTTGTAGTACAACTAACATTGTATTGAAAAAATACAACTTATGTACCTCTCAAATACTTGAACTGCGCAAGCCACCTATGCTTGAATGATAAGGCGAGGCTGCTCTCCATAAATATGATTAGAAATATAAACTCAATTTTGTTATTTATGTGATTCATATCCAGTCTCTTCACTGATTCTACCACAGCAGACAGTTTCTGGAATTAGTTGAAAGCTAGTGGAGCCGCAAATGGTACTTCTCATATCCCTTATTCATGGGAAACCGCAAGGAAATAGAACAGTGATCAGCTTACTGCTCACGGACCACACACCCATTAATTATGACTGCTCAAACTCCCAAGTGACCCTGAAAAGATGCATTGTCTGACGTGTTACTCATTCAACTGCTGCAATAGGCCAAACCTCCAAAAAAACTTGTCAATAAAATATTGTAGGATTTTTATTGGATTCTCAGAGTTGCTTCATTCTTCATGACTCTTTGCCCATAAAGTTACCTAAGCTGACATTCACATATAAGAATTTGATATCATGAATATATGTGCATAATAATCTTAGATGATATAAGTGCAAACAGTAGAAAACGTTATGTTTACGAGTGAGGAGAATTATTACATTAGGTAATAAACTGATTTACAAATTCAATGCAGTTGCTTTCCTGGAGAATTTGATGAAAGAATTCCTCAAAAATGTCTTCCCGTTATTCCTTACAGAATAGGGCGTACACACCTGTTCCAGTTTCAGAGGAAATAACTTGCATATTCACCATCTTCTTAGAGGTCTACCGTTTTAGAGGTCTCTTCTACCATAAGGTCCTATATTCCATTACAGTTTTTTGAATTCTATCATCTGAATATCTGGCACCCGTTTAACATTATTCTTTCAGTTTAATCTGTTGATTTCAAGCTGTGCAACTGATGATATATCCAACTCATTCCTGAAATCATCATTGCGGAACCTGTACAACTTTATGCAACCTTTCAAACTTCGAAGAATAATTGCTTTAATAACATAATGAACAGAAACTCCTTTAAAAATGAGATGTCGTTTTTGAAATGAACGACAAGACCAATAAGAATGAAATTCACTTCAACCACACCAATTAAAACCACTCAATGAACTGGTAAAAAATGAGCCAATCGATAATAATAATCAACATAAATAGTGGAAAGAAACATTAATTTGCTCCGTATCATTTGTAAGTATCGTTATCAAAGAATGAATTATGTTTTTTGTAATCATGAAGTAGTTGAAATGGTAACCGTAGTGTATCCATGGTGATAAAATAAGAATGTTCACAACAATGATAAGCTGTATAAATTTGTTATCCAGATCCAAAATCATGGAGACATTGTAATTTGTCGTAGGCTATCTAACAGTGGAAAGGGTGGAGCCACTCCTGCATGGGTTGGGTAACTTGTTGCACTTATTTTCCGGTATTATTATAATTCCAAGATAAGAAACATGCAACGAAGAAAATTGGCCTCAAAATGGTCAATATAATATTTTACAGTGTGTTGAAAGTAGTACACCCTATTCATTGCATCGTAAAGATGAAATTCAATAGAAGCCTGATATTCATTACTAAGAGGAGTTAACTGCATATCATCGATTCAGAATATAATGCAAAAACAATAATGATATTAATGCAATAATGCAAATAATCATGATAACTGATAGATAACCAGTTGCCTGGTTACAACTTATAACCAGTTTGAAAACAGTTCAAACAGCTTAGTACTACTTTAAAACCTCAATTCCCTTATATCACGATCAACATACTGTAAATGTACCTCAGTTCACATGAATAACTTAAACCAATCTCATCCTTTTGCTTATACATGTTAGTCTAATTAATTTAAGTCATGTAAGTGATGTAAGTCCAATTAATAAGTCATCATTTGTCGTTGATGAAATATCGTCTCTTGTTTAGAGAAAGTTGGAAAGCATGCCATTCATGTTTTGTCATCGTGTTATGAATATTACAGAAGCATCTCAGCAAGTCCAATAACGGAATATGGTAGCTATAAGTCAACATGTGGAGCAATAATTATCATGTCAGACAAACAATAGTTACATGTCAAAAATGATGCATTGAGATTAATTTTTCCCATTCCTGAAGGAATCACTATTTTCAACATAGAATATTTTTTATTGGATTCTTGAACTTTGAAACCAACAGTCAGCAGCAAACTGCAGAGAATGTAGAGGGATAAATGTTCAATTCTCTGACTTTAGTCAAATTATTTTAGCAATACGATAAAATTGTACAATTAATTTATATTGATACGATCATAATTTGAAGTAGCTGCGAAAAAATCATTTGTGACTGGCAAGAGAAAATACATGTGATGAACCAAGTTCATTTTGAAATCCTTCAATGGAGGATATCAACAATGGTAGAGATCTAGTGTGACTGAGGTCTCATCTACATCTGACACTTTAAAACGTTAAGGAAGGGGTGTCAAACTATTTCATTGAGTTCTTAATATAAAATAGTGGATCACATGGATGTTCGTGAGGGATCATTAATCTTGTTTGAATGATTATTAACTTAATTTCTGTCTCATTATTTCTGGTGATAGAGTTGATAAAAAATTCATTACGAATGAAAAAAGTAAAATAATGATCACACATCTTGAATGCCATGTGGATCCCGATTGGAATCTCTTCTGGCGTGGAGGACTTCAGCTCTTTTAATGAGTAGAATCGAGTGAGTATGGGCAAATCCTTAGCCGTTGGATTTTTCGACGAAAAGTGAGGCAGAAAAGACGAAGCTTCTAGTGCTTCATCAGTGCTTCAGCAGTGAGCTGTGTGTTTAGTTCTTTTGTCCACATATTTCCGACGGCTCTTTCAAGCCTCACCAATCATTCTTCTATAACGAACCTCGATTTTCCTTGTTGATTTTCCCCACCCGTTCCACAATTCAGTCACCGTTCACAATTTCTCTCCTTCAAATTCGCTAATGATAATATTGAAACATGGAGAATTAACGATGACGATCCATCTTAATGAGCTATTTACACTTGGATATCGATTGTCGGAAGGAAGAGAGGAGAATTGAAGGAATTACTGTGTTGCACTAGCTCATTCCACGTTGATGTTCCCTTGTTCACAACGAAAAAAGCTTAATTAAGTCGTCCGGAGATAATCAGAAGCTACCCTAATTAGCAGCTGTGGGGGAAGTACAGAACAGTACGTGAAATCATTATTCTCCATTAAAGTTCCCAGAAGAAGGCGAGAAAGCGAGAAAGCCTTTTGTTAGTCCTTTTGCTCTTCCTGTCTATGCATAGACTCGCGTGCACGAAAACCCTACTTTGCGCGTATATAACAATTTATCTCTACCAAACTTAATGGAATACTGTTTAGCTCTTTCTAATCAGAGAACTTTTTTGGAGAGCCAGTAATTAGCTCGCTCAAACGGCAAACTGCTGCTGCTGCTGGCTCAAAAGAAACTCAACGAATGTCGTTGTAACAAAGTGAAATGCAAAAGGACGACAGAGCAAATGAGAAAAAACTGTTCCAGTTTTTTCTGAGACACGTAGAGTAGAATGAGATAACATGACATCATATAAATCGCATAGCGGCGTTTCCTGGTAACAGGAGCCTCATACTCCAAGGAATGCCAACTTGTTTCAATAACTTTTTTTAGAAAAATCACGTGGTATCTTACAATGAATGGATATCATCCAGTAAGAAGACTATTTCGAAAAGAAATTACTACGGTAGGTTCAAGACTAGACGAAAATAGAAATGTTCCAAACGCAAAATCACCTGATAACACTTGCGTTATCAAGGATTGAAGACTTCAGTATTATTACTAACACATAATTCAATTCCTCATTCATGAATATACAATATTATCCTCCTCAGTGTGCATAGTTTCATTCATCTATAAATCACATTCTCGTTTTAGTTCCCATTCAAAATTATCATGAGTAATCATTTACTCCAATAGTCTATTCATAATAGAAGGAGGAGGATTTAGAAATACTCCGTTCCCATTAATCCTGTACAACGGAAATGATATTCAAAGTATTCTTCATCATTCATGGGGAATAATATGTATGGAAATATTCAACAATAAGCAACCTACTCAAATGAAGAGGAGATTTATCTATTCGCTTACTGCATATCCAGTTCTAAGTTCTCCAGCTCACTCATAAATAATATACTGTACATCGATGCTGTATTTTAAAAATAGGTCACAGCGATAAATTGCACTGTCAATGAAATGATGCTATCCAGTTTTGAAATAAGAAAATCGCTCGGAATCGAATGAGAAATAAAATATAGTTTCCTTGCCAATTCCTCAAGGCTGATTTATAGGTAGGTGGCTGGTTTCGGACAAGAATGCACCTTTACGTCTCTGAATTGTAAAGAAAAAGCTCAAGGGGTTCCAAAAGAGAAAAGTTTTATCTGCAATTTCCTTCATCGCAAAAGGATGAATATTGTCGATGATTCATCAAAGAACCTTGCGATCACAGGCAGGCTCAATCGATCAAATTATTTGAGTGGGGTGATATCTTGGTAAACACTATTTTTTAGCAATATGGAAGCACACGGAGAAATCCCATAGACTTCTCCTCAATCAAGAAAATCATAGTACAAAGGAATCGAATTGATTGGGGGAAGAATTAATGTGGAGAAGGAAAAAAATACCCGTTGGATGGAGGCTGTTGCAGGGCAACTTCTTACACCTATTATTATGATAATTGAAAACTTCACATTGGTTTGGAACTCATCACTCTCATAGAAAAAGCTCAATTCTGGGGCTCATGTGGTCATCATCTTGAAACAAATAATCATGATTCAGGAAACTCTAGACTCGAATATAAAAGGGAAAATGGATGTAAAGCCTCATTATCCACGCACAAGCCTATAGCTCATGTGTGAATTACTCTCAGAAAAAGAAATAGAGATAGGGGGGAAAGAAGAGGAAAACTATGAAGAGGAGGAAAAGGGAGAAGGAAAGAGATGGAAAAAACAAAACAAGATAAATTTATTAACAGAGCATGGAAATTGATTAGAAAGTAAGAGTGATGAAGAGCAAGAACACTGTTGGATGCAATTCGCATGGGATGAAGGAATAATTAGTTGGTAATAATTACAAGACAGATCTGACAGAAGTTGAACAATTTGAGTCTCTCAACTCAAACATGAAGAGATTCAGCCTTAGGTAAGATTAATAGCTGCAAATTACGAAAGTCACAGTCCTATTAGGGCTCAACATTTGTTCACAAAAGTTACCGAACAATACCTCCTCAAGTCTTACGAGCACTTTGGTCCCGTTTAAGCCCTTTCCTTCTTATTAATACACATGACACTTTTCTCTCTCAATCCCTGATCCTCCTTCCTGTTCATCCCCACTCTCTCTCACACCACCAGCCTAATTTCAACAGAAGCAATGGCATTCTCAAGTTGTGAGCCACTAATTCATTACTTGATGGAGTAGGCTGAGCAGTAGGCGCATTAATATTGAATGACTTCTTGAATCTGTTATAAGCAATCTTGCTCCCTGAAACTGTATATCTGCCTTATTGAAGTAGCGAGCAGCTTCAAGTTTGAGAATTAGAGATGCAAGTTGGGCTTTGCTCCATCGAAAACTGAAATTCCTAATCTGATCGCCTATTTCCGAGCAAGTGTCAAACTACAGTTTAGGTACAATCTCCAATCACTATGATCACTAGAACATTCAATTCTCAAATACTCAGAAAAAATATCTGCCTAATCAGAAAATAGAGAAATGATAAAGGACGAATAATAAGCATTGTCCAATAATATTGCACTACTGCTCCGATTCTGAACAAAAATGATTTGTGTGGATCATGACTGATGATTCAAAAACCACATTCAAGAGAAAAATCTTCATTCATAGAATGAGCTAAGCAGTTCTTTATAAATTTCCTTGAATTAAATTCAAAATTTCAAGTACCTTTAATTTATTGAATGGCCAACAAAATAGGAATTACGTAAATCTCCCCAGATATACGAGGCATAGAATACTCATTGAATAAAAATAGAATAATCTAAGTACCGTTTTTAAAATTCTTCACTCACAAAAAAGGTACTTAGTAAAACGGGTACTTGGATTCATATTTTCATCCAAATATCCAAAAGTAGCACTAACGAAAAAAGACGATGCCTATTGAATATAAAACAGTGAGTCAATAATTGTGGAACAGTGAACACGTAGGCCTATAGAGAATTGTTAGCACTTATGGAGGATGAGCTGCTCATATATTATCACTTCCACCTCTAGCTCCATCAAAGTTCATAGATCTCGGCAGATGAGCGAGAATAGAGGACTGGTGCGACGAATTTGGGAGTTCAGCATGATTGATTACAGCCTGAATCGGCCTTCTGACGAGAAACTGAGTGCTTAGAAGGCAAGTTGCCATGAAGTTGGATGTGGGATGGGAATATGGATATAAAATCAAACAGGGGGAACTGCAGTGGCTATTCTACTCAACCTGGTTATTGATCTTTGAGAGATAGTACCTGGATGAAGAGAATTTAACTAATCATGATGATATAAAAAGAAGTTCAAATAAAAATTTGAATCAGAATTTTTGAGACCTTTTACCGATAGTGGTCAAATTGTACTGCTAAATTGTACTGCTAATTTTACTGCTAAATTGTACCCATAGTGAGTACCCAAGTCATTAGAGATGAAAGGACAGCATAGTTGCAAATTCAACATATAATATTTAAAACATTTGGTTCAAATCTGGTGTTAATTTGGATTCTACCTCCAACTACAAAAATGTTTGCTATCCTGGACACGCAACTAAAGTGAGCTGGATAAACAAGAGCTACTTTCATCAACATTTGCTATGTGCTATAACATTTCTAACCATGAAACAAACTGGTGAATCATGACAGAAAAATATTGGACAGACTGATTATATCGTAACAATTCCACAAATAGGCTAGTTTGGGTAACAGCGTGCTACATATTTGATCACCTATTATATCAACATCAAAGCGTATTTTATCTAAACATGTTCCGTTGCAAATGAATAACTAGTGAACAAAGTTTTGAACGGGTATGTTTCCACCCTTATAGTTGGAAATCAATAAATGATATTTCATTCAACTGTAACTGTCCAGGGACAACATTGTTTAAGTTCTCGTTTCTCGATTGTTAAACAATAATTATTTCATGTGCACTCATAATGATATTTTGCATTGATCGTTCCTATTTACGAACATATTTGTGTTACATTCAACAAAGAAACTGAAGTTGAGCACAATATACAAGTGGTAATCTAATACTCGTAAAAGGCCTATGTGAATTGTGCCTTTTGATCTATACTGATATTGACATCTCTGTGCAAATACGAGTTCATCATCTGCTTAACTGGGAAAATTAAATAACATGCCCTGAAAACTCAAAGCTGATAGAACTATAATTAGCAAGTTAACTTCATTTACTGATGAATTGCATAATCGATAACCTGCTCGAATCAAGAAAATAAAGGAGAATTTTCAATATTATTCAAACACAAACTACAATACAGTCTCTATGAACATGATTCAATGGAATAGATTATAACGGATAATATAGTGCAGATATCGTAACGGTTAACGATTATCATTTTTGTAACTCAAGACTACGTTTTTGTAACACAGATTCTTGTCAACGCCAGCTTCAGCACGAGTTTGTTGCTCATGAAGTTTCAAAACGTTAGAAAATTCCAAAGAATTGAAGGTTTACAAGCAGGAACAAACTGTCCAATTATGTACAAAATATCTATATCCCTATTAATTACGCTCATAAATCAATGCAATAACTGTTAGATTATACTTCCATACTTAGTACTCCTTCCATGAATTCATGTGAGCTCATCAATTCATCAATGATTAACAGATGAACATCTCATCAGTGTATGAATCAACAGACCAAGTAGCAATGATCTTAGTTTGAATATTCGAATATTCCTCTACTAAGATTGAAAATGTTATAACATCCACTATAACATCTATGTTTCAAAGTCTGTTTATTTAACTGTAAAATGCTTATTATTTGAGTATCAATGGAGATGCTTTGAACAGTATTCAGCTTGTTTATTTTATCATGTTATAGAGTGAGTTGCCTACAACTCAAGCAGCTTTGTTCAGCATACACTTACAAATAAACTAGCGATACTTTTATTTTTCCTTTTGCAGAATGCGATTCCAGTGTTGTAGATCCAGATCAATCCAAGCTTAGTGGCTCTTGAGAATTGGAGACTCGACCACGACGACTTTGTTTCAGCATGAAATGTATATTCTTTTATCGTTGGCATCACGAGTGAACGTTTTAAAAGCTATAAGCAACGTCGAGAACGATGCCGAAGAAAAGTGATTTCCCTCGAGATGCCGTAAATCATTTCTTTAGAAATTCGCCTACAGAAACTGAACAACTTTCGATTCTTTTCCTTTCTGTTCGCGCGCGCACTCAGGATTTATTTCTCTGGCCACACTCACATGATAGATAGCTTATGAAACAACACGTAATTTTCGATCTTAAATATTGGGTATTTAGAAAGTAGGGTTAGCAATCATTCAATTATTTATATCAACAGTTTCTTGATACATAGACCGCCTTAACTATTCCCAACTATATCCCATTGCCGGGGCTCTAGCATAGCGAGATAATAATTGAATACAAACTTACCACATTAGTGCTTTCCTCATCGAATGTATAAAAAGAAAGTATTGGCCAAAAAATATAAATGATAGTAGATATGAGCCAATAGAAAGAGATTCATGGTCATCAAATTGATATGTATTTAAATAAATAATCTGTGTGAAATCTCTGAATAGTACGCGGACCTAAAACTGTATTAATAATCGATTTATATTAACAATTCTAAGAATAGTAGAAAGTTCCTCAATTGAATCTCTTTTTTCCATGCAGAGGGAATCGAAATTGCAAATTGATCCTTCATTTCTATCTCCCTCAATAATTATCTCTTATCCAACCTCTTCTTCTCATCTTCACTCCATTCTCTCATCTTCTTCATCTTCAAACATCCGGTGAATTAATACAACTGTTTGATAAACTAAACATCATTCTTCAAATGAACTTTCATCATCAAACTAATATCGAGAATCAGTTGGAGATGAGATTGATGAACCGTTCAACCATAGTATATTATTCAAATATAAGATCTCCATACACTCAGTATTACATGGAATTAACTTCTCGAAGCCGCTTCACCAACCCAAAAAATATTTGTAAACTAGCCTCTCCCTTTGCCCGTGAGAAACCACTCTTAATATTCTCCAGTACATTTTCAGCATTCCCATAAAGAACGGAACAATTCACGCAGAAATCCTATAAACTGTACAAGTTGAATACCAACTCGGCCACTGGCGAACAACAGGCTTCAGGTCACAAAAGCCCCTTTTTCCAAGTTGTGCAATGGAGTTTCGTGCAAATAATGCGTTTGAGCTCCGTACGCATCAGGTCGTATCGCGTGGACCGAGTTATTTGCACGGTGATGGATTTTTTTCCGTGTAAATGGACAACCGGGGTATATAAATCCAAAAATGTTTGACAGGCTGTTCTAAGCTAATTAGCATAATTTCAGTGGCGGTTGGTGATGAATTTGGCAGTGAGGGGGGGGGGATTGGTAACCGTAAAAGAGTGTGCCAGGTTGGTATTGGTCTGATGGTTTAGGGATGGAGGAGGGGTCTCGAACACGGAAGAGAGGAGGTTTTGCGTTGGTGTGCGGTTATTGTGTTCTGCGGTGAAGCCGGGTCGTGAGCATCTCACCCCACCCCTCACCTACAGCAGCAATAGCATGCTAACTACATGTACTCGCGCGTGCGTGAACGTGCGTTGTTTAATTCCAAAGTCCACTCACCACTCCTGGCATGCAACACCCTTACGCCAAGGAAAAATCGTTATTAAAATTCTGAATATTTTATGAGCAGCTAGTCTCATAAAGGGACTTCTCCACAGTTTGGCGCGCGTTGATATGGATTTAATAAAAATCCCACCACATAATGTATAATACACGCTGCTCTTGCAGGCGAGGCTACATTATGAACTCGACACTAATTCCTTGGCTTAAGAATTCTCTAGCTGACATGTTCTCAACAATGAGTATCGGAGTGCGCTAAGCGCACCTGTATCTCATACGGGAGCCTGTATTTTCTCCGGCTTATAACATGATAACAAACCCGGCAAAACTGGAACCCAGATTAATGACGGAATGAGAATGGGAGTTGGTGTCGCTACTGACATACATTTTCATAATCAACTACTGAGTTGGTTCACATGAAAAACTGTGCCTCAGTCTCAGTTGGTTGGCCCACCCCACACTACTTCATCAGAAGTCCTACATCTAGCTTCTTCTTGAAAGCTCTTTTTACTCCAAAACTCAAGTAATCCAACAACTGTAATTCCAAGAAGATAGTTATTCTCAATGATGTAGCAAGTATGATGACTTAAGAGTAGACTTTTTCCATAACGTACCAAGTATTGATGAGGTTCATCTTATTTATTATAATAATAGGCACTAAATTCACAGGAAACTGAAAATTTTATTCAATTTCTGTGAAAATGTCACATGATCCACTGAGAGCATTTCAAGAGCAGGTGATGATGCCAAAAATGTCTTGACAAAATATTGTTTATTATTAATACAATATTATATATCGGTTCCAATTTCATAGCTGCTCGAATCATATCCACTCGTTTCTCAATCAACTCAATAATTATACTATAAGATAATTGAATATCATAGTGTCATAAACCATTGGTTTTGACAGCTCCTCAAGCTCATCAAAATTAAAATTTATTTTCCTTTTCAATTTTAAATAATAAAATCAGGATCACAAGAAAGCCAAATTGCGCTGACTCAATGAAGAATCGCAGAGCTTCAGAGTGGTGGAATTTTCCAATCTCCACACCAGCCGGCATTTTCATATTAGATTTTCCCACTTTTTCCACTTTTTCGAGTGCCGCTCTTTTGTGCCGCTCCTCCGAACACCCAAAGACTATGACTGGCCAGGACCTGGACCTTCCTCTAGACCTCACCTTCCAGCCAAAGCTGACTAGAAGGTCATCATAAAGGGGATTGGTATCGTACTCAATTCATCATTTTAGTAGTTATCAAATTATAATGTCATGTTGTTTTACTTTTTCATAGGAATTTGAAGAATAATAAATGAAATGTAGAGAATTCTAACCAAGAGGAAAATCCTCAAAGTATTAAATACCTAAATAGTTTTAAAAAATTAATCAAATTGAAATAAATAAAAACTCCTTTTTATATAAGATAATAAAGACTTCTTCGATAATAATCTGTTTTCCTTTTCTTCATAGCCTAAATTATATAACTTTCATCTTGTACATTTCAAATTTATTTCTTTTTAAATATTATAAACCAATAAATTTTGTACCTATATCTTGGAATGATTTCTTCTTTTTATTTCTTTAAAATATCTGCTCTACCATCTTCAGCTATGTATCTCCTTTGTAACTCTTCTTCCCATCTGGGAAGTGGTGGAGCCCCCAATATTTACAAAAAATTATAACATTGGTTACAAACGGTGATACATATTAATTATTTTCTTTAACTAATGAAATTGTAAAAGCTTACTTCCCGATACGTCACAGTAGAAAGACTGAATATAATATATTTTTCAAAATAAGTAATGAATAATATAATACAATATTCTATCGATAAGTGTGGAACTATTAGAAGCGTTTAACAGAATGATTATAGTTTAGTAGTATTTTCAAAATATTTTATCTCTTATAATACTTGTACAGTGTTGGACATACGTATTACCATATTATAGATCACCAACACAGTTGAGGGACCAATGAAATACAGAATATGATTTATACAAGAATATTACCATTCACTCGCTCTTGAAATTTCCTTAGGTTACCTCAGATTTCATAGACCTTTCAATGATCTTGATCTCTTTATTCAGTATATCAAAATGGAATTTCATTTTATTTTACAAATATATAATAGAAAACGAATTGAATTAGAATCATGAGTTCATGCCTCATGCAGTTATAAGATTGTTTTGTACGAAGGTATTGCACGATACAAAGCACGACACAAAGCACGACACAAAGTACGATACAAAGAACGATATAAAGCACGATACAAAGTACGATACAAATTACATCATAGCAAATCGATACTGATGTAGCACGTACACATATTATACTATTGTCTTTTCACGCTGTTATCATGAATTATGATTTATTACGCTGTCATAATATATGCTCTATTACCACTCTGTGGAAAATATATAATAATTGAAAACCATTAATCAATAGCAGCTCTTAGCTTCATATTGAAATGGACAAGAGCAAATCAGATCGAATTGAGACCTAGATCTCACTACTCTTGGTCAATAACATTGATTAATATTCGTCTAATGGGATCATACTTTGTGAGAATTATATCCGTATAATATAAGAATCTTGAATTCTGTGTAACCCCTCGAAATCAGTCATCACGGAATCTAAACTGTCAGGTAATTCTGTTCAGTATAAGAAAGAGTGAGAATTATTCAGAAGTCGATTTTGAATAAGAATCAGCAAAAGCAGTCAGCTATTTACGAAAGAAACATAGAGGAAGTGAGTAGACAGGCTTGGCGGCAGACTAAGCTAGAAGCGAAACTCGCTTAATTTCAAGGCAAAACTTATACATCTAGTCACGCTAAGAAATTTTCATCAGTGTCACGCTATTAGTGAATGATTTACTATGCTGTAAAAGGAAAGTCTTTCTTAGGAAGTAGGGAGTTCATAATAATTTGGAAACTTCTGTAGTCGCAGACCCAATATAAGAACAAAGCCCTGGTCTTACATAGATGAATTTACGAGTAGGCATACTAAGTGGGAATTTGTTTGGAGATTTTATGCATAATTCTTACTGTTTATTGGGGGAGCGAATGGGAAACTTGATGTGCATCGTGCAAAAGAGTGACTACTATCTCCATTAATCACAACAATTTACATTGAATCAGAAATAAAAAGAAACCTCGACCCTTATGGCTGGGAACTAAATCATTTTTTGAAAAGTGGGATGGATCAGAAATAGAATTACTGAACAGCCACAAAATTGTTCTATGAATATGATTACTGCTACAATTATAACTGGGATATTATTTCAAATTTTCATTCACATATTGAACACCCACACTACTCCAGAATGCTCTTGATTCGAGTGAGAATAAACTGCCTCTTAATCACAGAATAAGAATGAAGTAGGTAAGTTCAGTTGTGATTCATATCAAGCAATTTAGGCTACATTGGATTAAAATAATTTATTATATTTATCTCTATTAATTTTTTTTTCAATTTTAATGTAGCCATATCAAGTTGGAATCATCAAATCTTGAAGATATTCTAATACAACTAAAAAGATTAAAAAAGAGAAACAAAAATATAAGTTTTGCATCATTTCTGATGAAACTATTAAATATTACACTCACTTACAGTAACAGATTACTCATATAACCCATATTACTTAATATAGTTACTGTACATTTACTCTCTTTCACTCAATTCTCGTGAAGGCTGGACAATTGGGAGAGAGAAGAACATTATTTTCCATAATCATTATAAACAAAAATGGATTATTATTTTGAGCGAGAGTCAAGATCATCTGATATTCACCATCATCGTTTTTCTCAGAGTGAATGTGAGGAAACGGTAGGAAAAATGTTATTCTCTCATATCTAAATAACCCAGTCATTGAAGCCGTATTATATTAATGTTCAACAACAGCTCATCAAGACAAGGCACATTCAAGGAGAGCATGCTAATTAAGATGAATAATTATTACCTTTGAATGGTGAGTGGTTTGTGACTGTCATGGGTGACAAACGGTTCTATCTCACTCTTCAAAGCCGGCATGTTGACGGGAAACATGTGTGATAATGTCGACGCACAGCTACCTTTACCAACGGTAGTAAACTCCTAAGAAATGCCAACATTCTCTGCGATACCGTCAAAAAAATGGCAATTCAGTTTAATGAGCCAGACTCAGTTCACATGTCATATCACTGGATCACGAAAGTCATGCACTTTTCCCAGAACAATATCACAAAAATAATTCTTTATCGCTTTCTTTAAATTCGAAAGATTTTTTTTGGAAGAATATGGTTGAAATTCCGATGTGATTATTTCCTAGCGTAATATAGTTCGGTATTGGAATTTATGTCATTACCAGGAATATGATTCTTTGACACAGCTAAAGTGGAACCCACTGTAAACTACAATAGACATTTGAAAGTCATTGTTATTTACTGTTAACAAGTCACAAATTACTGTTCAAGTAGCTCACTTATCTCAAACTTTTCAAAGTTGAATTATTTATAAATAATTATGTTTTACTTTTTTCCAGAGAAAATTGACTTCGCCGATTTCAAGAACCAGGTTTCGAGTACGTTTCTCGATTGAATTTCTCACAGCTAGGAGAGAGTTGGAGCTCCGACGCGATCTGCACGCCGCCACAACGAAGACTGCGGGACCGAACGCGAACAATTGGCCGGCGCGCCACCCCCTCGCCAACCCCTTGTGGGGTATGAACCCTCCCCCCCTTTCCCACGAGATCCACCCAGGGTCATGTTATCAGGGATGTAACTCAGCCAGCTACCCTCTCCCTCCCGCCAGCCGCCCCAACAATATCTGCCCATTACGTCCCCACCTAATTTTATTAACTCGATATTTTCATCTAATCCATAAATATATATCCGGCAGTTCCGCCTCCAACCCAGCCACCGCGCTATCGAGGAGTTCACCAGCGTAAGTCAACGTCTATAAAATTGATTTGTGAATTGCTAATGCTCTCTCTGCTTTATCAATAGCAGTTCGCAACGCTAGATTCTGTTCAATGATACCGTGATATGAAATTCAATTTGGCAATTTCGATAGAAGAATTGATTCATGTCAGTGAAAAACCGGAAACAATTAGTCTCTAGTCGAATTGTGTTGGGGATGTCAATCATATCACTGAGTTTTTCAATTATCACTATCGCTCAAAATCATTTTGACATACGAGTATATTCTTCACCTACTACCTTGACATTTTCCTCAACACACATCAATCATTCAAAACCTCTACCATTGGATCATTAAGTGATTGGCAAAAATCCTAGAAATAATAAAAATGTAGATGTGAGTGTGATGATGAGAAGAGAGAACATTCAACCTGGAATATAATATTATCCTGGTACAGTCGAACAAAAAAGATGTGTACAGTAAATGTTATTACTTATTCTGTACAAAAGCTTGATCTCTCATACCAAATCTCAGTTCTACACGTATGAATGATTCGAATCACAATTATATGAGCATAAGATAAAACTGACATTAATGGGCGAATCTCGCATATATGAGCTTTTGGAAACTCTACATGAGATAGATTAGCTACTGATTTCCCCAACAAAGAATGTCCCACTTCTATCTAAAACGATTTGCATTCTAGTCAATTCAGCTACAATCGAAAAACGCTACAATCGCACCTAGAATCTTCGACGTGTTATGAACAATTCAATATCCCAGAACTCACTTTTATCTCTTCTGAACTTTTCTCAACCTGCATGCCAAAACAAATCTAATAAGAATTGGATATATTATTCATCATAACCAACCCAAAAGTGATAAACCGGTCAAATCAATTTCGAAATTGCATCAATCTACACTTCACTCAATGGCTGGAGCCACCTTCTAGCAAAGCAAATGTTCACTTATTATGATGAGTTCTGAATCGAAGATTCATTGTTCGATATTGTATTGTGAGAACTGTGAGAGCTGACTACCACGCACACACAACATTCAACAATGTATTAATATTGCTTTGCTCGTATCAAAGCTTTCTTCCCAGTTTCATCGTACAACCGCCCACTTCTGACGGAGTCAAGTGTTGTAGCATGATTTCTGTCACAATAGATAATTCAATATGCACGTGCATTGTTGATGAAGCGTATATGTATATTACGGAGTATGGAGAGTGGACTCACCAATAATATTATGGTATTGCTGAATTCACTCGCAGACAAGGTTTCTTGAGAATGTATATTCCACTTGAGTACTAAAGGATTCCTAGAATATATGACACAAGCACGCACGCAATATGTTGCAGTTACATACCAAAAGCAATAGCCTGTTGATATCACCGTTCAATATTTTCAATCAAGTGAAACACAAAGGTTGGTGAATCTGAAATCGTGGACTTCCAATGACCTTCCATTGGTAGAGAACATTGATTGAAAATTGTGAAAGTCAAGTGGATTCTCTAAATTGATGTTTCATAATTTTGAAGTATTTTCGAGACATAAGGGAAGGTCTCAGTAGAAAATTCACATAAGATTGAATGAAAATGTACATGGATGACTTTGAGGGTCGCAGAAGGCGACCCTCAGAGTATTTGAGGGTCAAACTATAAATAAAATACTATAATTTTACTATAGGTAAAATAGAGAATCTGTATATGTTTTGAACTTATATTTTAGATCTATTGTGTTTCAAAAATTTCATTTTTACCAATGATAAACTTTTCAAAAAAACCTTCCAGTATAGTACCATTTGCTGAAAAAATGCTTGGAAGTATAGTGAATTCATGGAATGCGAGGATCAATGTTTCAGAATTTTTTTTATATTATTTTCTTTTTGAAATAATCCAAAAAGTGAAAAAAAAGGAAAAAAATTAAACTTAGTACAAAATATATGTAGACATTTTCTGCAGGATTGTATATACTTTTAGAAAGTTGAAAGAGAGGTTGAAAGAGAATTCCAAGCTCATCAGGATTATTTTTGTTAGAATTGAACAAGATTTTATTTTAAAAAGTGAACCAAGTTCAAAAATAAAGTGAAAATTCATAAACTATTTTGAAACTCACGAAATCTAGTCATTTTTAATCGTATAATAACCAGTACTGTTTTTACAACAATATAGATTCTGGTACCCAATGTTCTGGGATATTCGTGTAGGTGATTTGCCACCGAAATTAAGTTTGAAGAAGGAAGTTTCACAGAGTACAGAGTTATTCAAGAGCAATCAACATTGATTTCAATAAATTGAAAAAAAAATGTTTCAATTTCAAGTTACTGGAGGTGTTCCACTATACAGCTTTACTATTACAGTTATCTAGCTAGTTTATCATTCAATGAGAAGAAAAAGAGTTTTCAATATTGTAGTAGTAGGTGTAATTCTGATAAGATATATGCTATTTTAGATAAATGTATCATCATTGTACTCTTGCTTCTTCATTATTGGATAAGTAGAACTAGCAGCTCCAATTCCAATAAGGTATAAACTTGTAAGAAGATTCCAATAGAGTGAGAAGTTATCGAATTCATGGATAAAATAGTTCAGTTTCCTTCACTTGCAAGTAAGCTTCATGAATAAAAGTATTATTTCAAGAGAGCAGAAGTATAAAAATATCACAGGTTGAATCAAGTTTGCATGAATGCACGGTAGGAGAAACACCTAAACTGTTCGTTTCACAGGAACAAAAAAGATTGCTTTCAAAGAAATATGGAGTTTTCAAGCTTTCCTTGAAGGCAGAATGCATATTGCAAGCGGGACCTGACAGACAGCTTCACTTCCCTGACTGAGCAGGCTCAGCTGTCTATCATGAAGCTACTCTCTGGTCTCAACCCATTCCACGTTGCAGCCGTCAAGCTCGGAAATGCCAAACCTATAACATTTGCAGTGTCTATCTGTTCTCTCGTTTGTTGATGGCTTCGGAACAGAATAGGTCAAGCTGAAACTAGATAATGTTCATCTTTACCTCCAACTCAAGATCAATTTGGCTTCATTGATTTCTATTGAAAATTCGTTGAATGATAGGATATCTTATTGTGGAATCACGAATTGAAATAACCTAGTTCCAGAAAAAAATTGTATGTGATCACATTTGTTGACTTGTGCGTTAATTATCTTGAACTGCCTGGGAACTAGATTTTGAAATTGTATCTCATGTTTCATGTGAAGTTCTACTTCAATTTCAGTGCTATGGGGAAGCTAGAATGTATACCCGAACAAAGATGAAGGCTGAAACAAATCTTAATTCTTTCCTATCACGTACTCTTTCCCCAGCACGTATAGAGGCTTGGCTCATTATCTTGAGCCACTCCGGACCATGGATTAGTCAATTCTTAACGCAACTTCTTCTGAATTTTTAAAACTTCCAACAAATATTCAATAGTTCATTAATCAACAGAAATATCACCATTGCTACTGATGATTGAGAATATTCCACTGAATTCAGGTATCATTCATGGACAGTATCGTCTTTCACAGAAGGAAATGAGAAAATTCTCTTCCCGATAATGTTAAATTGGGATCATTTAAAATATTCAATTGTAAAAGTATATTCCCATGTGAAATATCTTGTTCAGAATTAAGTAATATTACACACTTCTCATTAAGTTATTTCGCATTATTACCGGCCCAACTGTGTATATCAGTCGATACAGCTTCTATTCTATGCGCTACAAAAAGAACCTCTCCAGACAAAACTCACCACTACACACAAATCCACACTGTCGATTAGTGGTTAGAGGTTTTACACACTTTCGAGAAAGCTAGAATAGAAGGTCACAGTATTTTCTCTCTCTTGAATCATGACAATAATTATGAATATCATGTTACCATGGACCATTTATGTCCATGAATTTGGATCATATGTCCATATCACCATTCGAGTTTGTCTTGTCAACTCGTAGATAAACAATCTTGAACTCATTAGTAAGTGACATACAGAAACTGTGATCTCACCATTGCAAAATTCGGTCACGTTTCTATTTTGACAGAAATATCACGCTACAGTTAGCATTGGCATTCCGTCGAAAATAAGATTCAACATCTTTTGTGGAAAAGCTGACGACGCAATCGACAAGATGGCTTTGAGAAAAGGATGGAAAGAGAGAAATGGAAAGACTGCGAAGAGCAGAGAGAACGTGCTAAAGTTTCCATAGAGTGTTCGCACTTGTCAAGATGCTACCAGGAAAAGCGCCCAGTTTTCCAACATTTTCCCACTGAGAATTCTCTTTGACTCGGGCAGAACGGATCAGCGGGTCCAATATCACACTCATCTGACATCTCCCAGCCTTCAGCATCACTTTCTCCCCAGCCCTTTCAACAATTCCTGTCGGCGCAACAAAACACCGCATAAAGGTTAAACACACTGCCAACTAAAACCAACTCTCAGCGACCAAAATGCTAATTCATATTTCAGCGCAAATATTTATCCCCGATTTTCAACGAATCCACTGTTCAACATGCAGTTTCATAATATTTGGATGGCTGTTATTAGCCCAGTCGAAATGCAAAAGATAAGTTTGGTGATGCGAATTCCCCACTCTAATATATTCAGACTCTATCACAGTGTGCAAATAAATCTACCAACCCCTATTTGAAACTAGACCAGTACTAGTATCAGTCAGTAGAGAGAAAATTAACTTTCGTTGCACTTGGATGTGCTTCTCATGGGAAAACAAGAGCAGTGTGAGGTTGGCTTTGAGACATTTCTTAAATGCAAATCGGTTGCTAGCTAGGTAGCCATGAGCCGAGTTCCTCAGCGAGACTGACCCTCAATCGAAGTTCAACTAGCTCTTCCCAGAATGAATCTCATGCACTCAACCTATTTCTCCAAACAAATATTTGCATGGCAAAATTACCAGCATATGGGATTCGAATAGAGTTTGAAAAGAACTACAATATATGAGAATGTGTTATTTCTCAGCAACTGATTTTTATGGATTCACGAAAATGAATCTGTTTACGAGTTTATTTTCAAAAATCTATTTGAGAAAAATATTACAATTCCATTATGGACTTGACTGGAAAAGAGAATCAGTAACTTATGAGAGGTACAGGACGTTTAAATCATGATTGTTACATTTCAGAGTATACTTTTGAATGGAGATGAATAAATTAAGAACTGAATAATATAGATAATCATCGCCACTGAATTATTCCAGTATTAAGATGTAATTATACGGTATTTAGATGAGAACGGTAGGGGTGACGAAATGTGTGCGCAGTGGCCAGATTTCGTCATCGCCACCAACCGACTTTTTTAAAACCTATTGGCAATTTATGAAACTTATTTGTTAAAAACAGATGATTGGATATAAAATACCATCAGCTTCACCGAAAATTTAGCACAAACATGCGCGTGACACCTACCGTCTTCTTCTCTATACCGTGTTCCAACTCACTATTTTCCCAAGAGGATAAGAAACGAAAGTTTATACGAGCGTAATATAATTTTTTGTGTATTGTCCGCCTGTCTATGAATCTGTGAATATCATAAGTTGAATCAATTCCCATCTGGAAGTGACTCCTGAAATACTGAAGACTTCACATTTTCCAGCAAACTATATAGTTTCAAATTTATACAGTATTTGTTTAATCAGTCAATGTACTGAATTGATAAATTTTATATAAAATTCGTGCCACTGTATGCGTTGCTAAGTATAATCATAATTCGATTTGACAAGTTAGCAACCAAGCCTGGAAACGGCATAAATACAATAGCTTCTATCTCAATATTTAAAGAGGACAGGACGCCTAACATCGTTCATGATACCCTGTCATAATTATCTGTCACTTCCACCGAAAACGTAATTCGACCAAAACATGACTGGTAGTGGCTATAGGCCTGGGAAGAACTACTAATCAACGTTTCCAAATAGAAGCCGAAATGCTTCGACAAAGTCAAAGAGTTTTTTGACGAGGCATGGGACTGCGGCCGACATGTAAATTTCTCACTAGGTATCATTGTGCGTGCAAAACCTATTTAACGGCAACAGCCGACGCGACATCAAAGCTCTTCTTCATTTCGCAGCTGGCAGACGACGCTCAACGCTCAGCTCGCGTTATCCGGCGAAAGAGGCTCAGCGTTTGACGTCCAACGCAGCATATCGCAAAGCCAACCAACGTCAGCTCTAAACTATCAAACTTCGCGGTTTCAAAAGCTTTGAGCCCATCCCGACCGCCTCTCCTCGTTTTGGAAAATTGTCAAAACATCGATTATGGTTAGTTAGTGATGTGACGCATTTTTCAAATGTTGCAAGCCGAGTGACACAGTATGTTGGGCGGTTACGATAATTTTGATGATGGTGGTAATCATGATAGTAGTGTGACATGAGGGAAAATTAGAATAAGGGAAGAAAATAGAGTAGTTTCTAATTATTGTTTAATCTCGTCAGCTCATCTGTTATCTTGCTTGTAAGTGTATATTATTGAATTAGCCAGGTCACTCATCATTCACTTGTTTCTTATGTGAATGAATAAAAATTCAATTCGAATGGAGTGGGTCTAGTATGGTAAACAGATATTGTAGTATTGTGACTAGTGAAATGAATTAGTGGAGTCTAGCTTCATAGTAGTCACCATGCAGTGGTCTCATGAGCAGGGTTTTTTCATAAATAATCAATGAGAATTATGTTTGTATGGAATGAATGAGAAGTGATGATAGTTTAATAGACTATTCGATGGTGAGAGGATAAAATATTTGGTATTCTAGTTTCAAATAGTTACTTATCATCCTCAGAAATCGAGAGAAGTTCATCGTTTACATGAAAATTGATTATTATCTTGACTATAGACTATAATCTAGACTATTATCTTGACTATAGACTATAATCAAGACTATAATCTTGTATCATAGCCATACTCTAGTTAGATTTGTGACTGTATCAACAGTGATCAACGGGCGCTTATCAACAATCTTGTTTCTTCAAATCACTTATTCCACTCTTGCTTAAAATTGAAATGTTTCGCTTTTGCTCTGTGGAATTATTCTCAATATCTCACGTTTCTGATAAGTAATTTTGATCACTGGAATTTATACATAGTTACGAATCCAATTAATTTAAAAACTGCATGGAGTTTGAAATTACCCTATTGGAATTTTCAGATTGCTTTTTACTCCTTTGCTGGTTTGACTACCTATTCGTATTTCCTGAATGAAGTGATTCATATTAAACTCTAGATTGGAATAGGTATTGGAAAATTCATCCGTCCGACTCCGATAGAATGCATAGGATAGGGAACACGATAAACATTAAACCATACAGCTTCCTTATTTTGTCATAATAATGAACAATTTTGGAAAGTTTTGTTTGATAGAAGATTAGACGTCAATGGGAGGAAAGCACATACAACCATGAACAAGCGTTCAAGCTCAAATCAGTATAACAATAATTATTGTTAGTCTAGACAATTATTGTCAGTCTAGTGATTAACGTTGCAGTAATGGTACTGAAAATGAAATAATGTTGGAGGGCGTGCGTTGTAAATAGCAATTGTGATGCAGATGGTGTTTCGGTTGTATCATTGAACCATTGACTTTCGATTGGCCAGCTCATTGTGGATTGGCACTGATTGATTGATGTATCCTGAATGAATTACAGGTCTGCTACTGCTAATACATTAATGTGAATTGACATTGTGGAAGCAAGCGATTTGTATTCAATTGCGACGCTCTATACCTGCGGCTAGTGCTTTTCAATGAGACAGCTGCTCTGAGTTTGAGAACGAAGGATGACGTCATCAATTTTGTGTGGCTGTGCGTGCATGCGTGTTTGTTCATCGGTTCTTGTATTATTTGTGCGTCTTGCCGCTCGACCACTGGCATGAATGGACCGTCGTTCATCAAACAAGCATGTTGCTGACGCTGACCTCGAAGAACAGGTGAAGTGAGGTGCGAAGAGGAAGATGGCGCCGGCGTTGATAAGAGTGACGGTGCCATGAATGATGGACGTGCGAAGGAGGTGTGCGAGAAGATGGTGAGGGAGTGAGAGAAGCATGAATGGAACAGGATCACGAAAAATGGAACAGGAGGATTGAATGAGTAAAAAATAGAGAATAGAATGATGAGTAACCAAAACATGCTTCAAAATATGCTTCAAAACATAAATAAATATTCATTCAAGTTTGTAAATGAAGGTTTGTAATAATAATTCTATACGAATGAATATCGATTCTAAAAAATATATATCTATCGAAAGAGCGTGAAGTAGTGGTTGATAAGACGGAAACGAAAGTAAGTCATATCATGCAAGAAGACTATAATAATCAGAAGAAAGATAATATTGAGGCTGTTGGAAATCATATGGAAGTAGAGACAAAGGTAAGAAGAAGAAGAAGAAGAAGAAGAAGCATGCAATAATATGAATTAAAAATAATGTAAGATATGATGGGAAAGAAAGATGAAATAGAAAAGTGAGCAAAGAAATAATTGGAAAGAATTGTTAGGAGTGAAGAATAAATGAGTAGAATATCAGTCACATATCATCTGTGGATTTAAGTTCTATAGGTAGAAGTGGAATGAAATAATTGAAGGAAAAAGAACAGGAAAACAAATGTCAAACAGAAGAGTTACAGTCAGACGATAAAAGTTACAAAATTGTATGAAGAAGGGAATGGAAGAAGGAAAGATGGCATAGAAAGCATGAGAAAATGAATAAAAAGTAGATGTCAAAGACAAATTATTGAAAAAATCGGATGAGGAAGAAAATATCGGTAGAAACAGAAAGGGAAAGGAGGATGAGCAATTAGATGAATCCGAATCGACGCTCTTCTGTCGGTGAAATATGAGCCAGTGTCAGACGCATGGCGGCGCTTATATGCTCTATTCTTTTCACTTCATGCAATAAACATTAGGGTATTTTTCAGGGTGTCGATTTCTATGGATTCCAAATAAAAGGCTCGGCACTCCACACAAGGCGACGACGACACTAGCGCTGCCACGCGACTGCTTTTGACAGCTGACTCCTCACCTCCCCCCCCTCATCATCGAATTAAACATCACAAATCTCACTTGACTTTCCTCCTTTCCCAGAAAACCCCCCTTCCCACCGCTGCCACCACCAAGACACTCCTCTGTCTTCTTGAGATATTTGACGCAATTTGCTCTAGCCGGCACCTATTTATCAAATCGACTTGCTGAAATGACCTATATTTGTTTTTCTGCCAGTTTCTTACCAGCTCTCTCTGTTGAAAAGTGCTCACAAAAAATGCACTCGTATATTTCAATCTCCCACAACAAAAACTAGCAAGATTGGATACAATGGTGGTGGAAATTGAATTCAAGATAGAAAAGAGACCAAGTATACTTCAGTCTATCATGTTATCCAGGGTGGGAAAATCTACTTGGTGGATTCTCAAAACAATGGGAAGAATTGGGTTTCATGGAAGAGGTAAACAGTTGGAGTCGTTCCTATATTCTAGTATAAGTGTAGGCCTACTCTGAAGCTAGTTCCTTCACATAGAAATGAAAAAAATCTGAAATATATAGCCTAATTCCTCTTCCAAATGTCATTCTACAATTGCTACACCTGAAACTTCTTCATATAGAGCAGGGGTCTCCAACCTTTTCCAAGGGCCACATTGTTATTTCTAGGGAGGCTTAGAGGGCCAATAACAAGTATGTACGTAGTATTTGACTTTTGGGCCACAAACGACGGGGGATTTGGGGGGTGTAAAATTATTATATTTCCATTGAAATAATATGAGGAGTTTTAAGTAGGTTTAATTAAAACAAAGGAAGAAACAAACCAATTTATTTCATTTCAATACGACGTCAAATTTATTGAGTGTAAAAAGTCATAGGAAAACTTGAGAATGAATAAGTTGAGCAAGTAAAACAAAATATGAAAACTCTTTTTAATAGTAATAATACAACTTGACAATACACGAACTTACAAAAAGTTACCAAGCTAAAAGAGAATACTTATTTTTAGTGAGAAGATTGCATTTGTTTTCTACTTGAAATGTTCCCCCATTTAGGATCAAACTTTGTGGTTTCAATCATTAAAATTGATTTCAAATGTTCATCTGATAAGGAAGATCTGAATTTGGATTTAACAAACTTCATTTTAGAAAATGTCTGCTCACAATAATTGTAGGTAGATCCAAAAAGAGAAAACATAGCTTCAGCATGGTTTTTTATGTTTTTAAAGTCTTTTTCTGGGAGGGAACTGTAAAATGGAAGTAGGTTACCTTCTTTGTGTAAATATATATTCTGAAAAATCGGTTGCAATACCTAACTCTTGGCGGGCCGGACAAAATCTATCCGCGGGCCGGGTGTGGCCCGCGGGCCGTAGGTTGGAGAGCCCTGATATAGAGTGTTTCAAATGACTGTCGCAATCTTAAACGGATATATTATTTATTCACAAAAACGATGTACACGAACCAATTTCACATCAGAGTACTCGGAGAAGCATCAAATTCATGATTTGAATCATGATAAAAGTGTTCTAGCTACACTCCTATTGAGGCTCGAACGACATTTACTGGAAAAAAGGGATTGTAGACTATGGTTTTTGAAAATGTACAAGAAATGTTCATTTGGGCGATTCTCGTTGTTGCTCCACGTTTTGATCACGGTTTTCGGTTCCCCAAATAATGTTGATCGACTCTATCGCTTAGATCCTAGATGAAACGTTGCCTCGTCGCTATGAACGAGATTTGCCAAGAGTGAGCGTTTCTGTACATTTTAACAAGCCATGGTTCTGTGAATAATTTGATGTGAAATTGGTTTGCATGCATCGTTTTTTCAAATAATTATATATTTTTTGAAAGTGGAACAATCAGTAGTATACGCGTATTGATAAAATTCATATACAAACTAGATTCTTCTCCGCAATGTAATTTTTCATATTATTTTGGATCAAATAGTATTTAATTGAAGATATGAAGAAATCAATAGCTGATGGCTCTAATTCTAAATACCTCCCGCAGAATGTGATATCGAAAGCAGTGAAAACCAGTGAAAGTGCCGCAAATGAGAGTCACTCATTTGCAAGATAAAGCCTTTATCAAAATTCAAACCTGGAAATGCTTGCCTTTCAACAAAACACTTCAAATCCATTCTACCATGAGGACTTCAAACGAAAATATTTGAAGTCCACGTCATCATTGTCGACATTTATGCCTGTATTCATCCTGTACCATGTAAAAGGTCCTGTACAATGTTTAACTTCATTCAAATGTACGATTTTAATTATTGTGGTTTTGACAGTGGATTATCTAGAGAGGCTGAGAATGCCTTTCCCTGAAATATCATTACAACCGTCATTCACGACTATGAAATGTTCATTCAGAAGAGATTCTAAAGATCAACTTTCTCATTTCAAATCTCCAACATTGAATAATATGTGCTTTAACACATTTTATCATTAAAATCTACTGTAATAATGAATATGATGGTGTTAAAATCTATTTTCATTATTAGTTCTTGATTTCTCCATAGATATTTCTCATCTCATCAAAAGATAATTACGATCCGTTCACAATACAATCATGAGCCTCATTCTTACCCTCTTTCTCAAAGAATGGAGGGTTGGAATTCACTTTTCCTCAATTTTTTTCCAATTTCAACACTTTCAAAAATTAAAATCAACTGTGAAGCTCCTGCATTCGTTTATTATTTGGAGAAACCATCAAATATATTATGTGCTCTCGCCTATAGCAATTAGGAGACCTCCTTTCCTGTATAGATATATTAGAATGTCGTCATAAATCAATCTGTCGCAAATCTTGCCGATTACTTAGCGAAGTTCTGTGTGTATAGATATAGGTTGGCAGACGGCTGTATCGAGTGCGGTGATTTATGGTCTGTCAAATGGATTCGACAGATCCTAAGATGTGATAATGTATTTCCTCTGTGATGTGTCGCCTATTCCTGACAAATGGATTCTCTTTTCCTCTCAACATTCCAGATTAGTATGATAGAGATTTTGTGCAACGTTCTAAGTGGCATCACTTCACCCATACATCTATAATGCTCGCTTAGTGAAGTGCAAATCACCGAATGATTGATTTTATTTCAGGTGGTGGGAATTGTCAGCTGATTGAGTCGATCAGTTTTTCGCATTGTTTGTTCACAGTAATGAGATGTCAATTCAACACTGCAAACATTGAGACATTACTTATCCGTTTGGGTATATCTTTCGATTTTGTGTGGATAGTGAAGACAAGACTGTGATAAAGTAGATTACAGTAATGAGATGTCAGTAATTTGATTGTATGGGAGGAAATGTTGTGATCTTTCTCCGTGATAGCAAATTGAACCGGAGTACTTAAATTCAAAGTGTTTTTGAAACAAAAATAAAGTGGTATTGACAATGTTAGTGTCGTTTTCTATTTATTGATAGAATGTCAATTAAAAGCTCACCGTACATTGTTCTCAGCTATCTTGAAGTCCTTTATAATGGAAGGGTAGGTGGAAGTCTTTTCTCTGTTTAAATGGATCTGAATGACAATATTTCACTAACAAACAAGAACTGAAACCTTTCTCTTATATCTTCAATATTATAGAAAGAGAAAAGATCCCATGTGAGGATAAAACAACTGGATACACTTGAATATTATTATTATTGTGGAATGGATCCTTGAAACGATTTCTGTAATTCCCAATTGACTTCAGAGAATTTCTTATTACTCTCTCATGACATATTTCCTAATATAACCTAAGCTCACATCTACTAATACTTGAATTGTGACAAAAGTAGAATGCAGTAATTACTGACATTTATTTTGATACTTTTATTGCGATTATTGCATTTAAAGTTTCTAAAGAGAAAGGTGTGTGTGTGTGTGTGTGTGAGTGAATGAATCGAAAAACTTTTTCACTGGCCCACTTGCATACAAAAAATAGGAGCTAACTGTGTAAGTTATCATTTTTATTTCACTCAGTCGGAGTTTATATTGAATTATTTCAACTATTGCACTGTGTTTTATGTCAAGATTATTCGATTTGATTAGAATATCTCGTGGATATTGAACATTTTTTGATAATTTCAACTATCCATCTAGTATCTCTGTCAAACTCGAATTTGATAAATTATTTCTCAATTTGTGTCACAGGTACCTAGCAATTCCAATTGAATCAAATAAATTACAGAGCTACACAAATTTAAAAGCAAGAGATTGTTGACCAACGTTTGCCCAATAAATTATCTCCCACATAGAGCGACCACTATGAGCAATTGAATTCCACCGGCAATAGAAAACGTGTGAATATTCACGTTGAAGTTGATAAAATTCCGGAACTTTATCATACATCATATTTCCGCCACAAAACTCGATTTTTGCCAAAATCCCTTTCACCGTCGGCGGGCTTTCACTTGAGTCGCGCTCGGCTTCCACGCCTAAATAGAAAGAGAGATAAAAAATAGAAATGCGGAGTGAATGAGAGGGAGGTTCAAGGCACCTGGAATTTTATTTGTGCCCCTCAATAGATTTCAACTGGAATAAAGCGATTTTGGCGGCACTGCTGCGGCTGGATGAAAAATGGGAGAAAGCATACCACCACATAAACTAACGCCCCTTTAATCCCTCCAACGCACACCCTCTCCCCTTTTGCAACACAAAAATATGGCGGAATTTATGTGTTCGACACTGGATTGACACCGATAACAGTCGTTATATCGATATTTCCTATCGATAGTATTGCATCGATATAATATCAATAAACAAGCGCGGGTCCATCGTTGACCATGAGGCCCAGCAGCAAACTTCCCAGGTTTCATTCGTTTTATTTACAGTCAAATACAAATATTTTTCACCAGGAGTCCACCAGAACTTTGTATTCCGGGTGCCATTGAAAATGAATGTCAGGAAGGCTGTCATGCACGCAAGCATCATTCTATTTGATGTTCGATTGCTCAAAAAAATCACGGAAAAGTCAGATTGTTCATTGTTGTACAACTTGAAAGCCAATACCATATTTGTATTTAAGAATTAAATGACGGCGATTATCGTAGAGTACTTTGGCAGACCGCAAAAGATAAGAATAATACTTACAAATTAATAAGACCATCTATTCTATATTATATATTATATATTCTATATTATTATGAATTGAATAATATTGGAGGTTGGATTGGGCTGTAGGAAGCCCGTCTAAAATCAAGTAGCACTTGCTATGCTAGGTTGAAAATGCTTCGAATATTTTTTGAATAATAAAAGTTCATAGTTTCTATTAAGCCTAATTCTGGTGGAAATGGAGAGCTGGAATAATTTTCAATAGTTGAATGGTTCAATGTTCATAATTTATTCTTGTTGATGATTTCTACCTGCTACATTCCGAGTCTCCTATGTTCTCGTTGATCTTTATTATAAATTAGAATGTATCGCGATGGAATAAAATATTTTTGACATCCATTTTTTCAAAATGGATGATTGATCCACATAGTATGATTGATTCAGCTTATATTTGAAACGTCTTATAATGAAATACTCCTCTTTATGAAACCATACTAACAGTAGAATGAATTGAAACATTCAATGGCATCTATATTTCTTATGGACATGTGTTAGTATAAATGATCCCATTGAAAGTCAGTATTTGATGGCTCAATCTAATTTATTGTAAAAATTGACTCAGTAACGGAATAATGTGGAATAGTCTATGATTACAACGCATCTTTCATACTTGTACAAGTTCTTTAGCCCTCTCTCTTTCTTTCCAAGTACAATATTCATTACTGTCTTCTACCAACACACAATGTTGCCATTACAAAGCACTGCAGCTACTATAATGTGATGTGGAAAGCAAATAAGAACCAGTTGTCTCAAAAAATCAAATTTGAAATATAATTTTTCCTCAATAAAGGAGACTATAAAGAACAATTTAAAAATCAGATTGATATCTTGAAAAATGACTGAGTTATCAATGCCTATTCAAACATAAAAGCAGAGCAATGTTATAACTCCATAACGACATCTGTTCCCTTTTCTGCAACATTACATGTGTTCATATAATCGACTGTTCATATAGTCGAGGAAAAAGTAGATTTTTCAATCGATTCTGATCAACAAAGGAGATGTTACTGCATGATAATCGAATGAAAACTCGAAATCGATATTTTTGACCCTTGTCTCTATCATTGTCTGCCCTGAACATTTTACTCTTCCGACAACTGGTCAAGTGAAGTCTAAGTCAAGTGAACTGGTCAACTGACAAGTGCAGTCTAACTAGAGATCGAATGTTTCTACTAGGCAAACTTTCTATAATAGTCTATTATAGAAACTATTATAAAAAGTTTACGTCGTAGAAACATTCGATCTCTAGTTGGACTTCACTTGACATTGTTCAGAAGTGAGAAGACTCCATTGCACACCCCATTTTATTACTTGGACAGCTATTCTGACTTTTATAACTCTGACCGAGTGACCATTCACAATGGCTGGTGTGAATCAAACTGAATTGTCGTACAAGGGATTTTCAACCGGAATAGAACTATAACCATTCCATGAACTGCTGAACAATTATTACAGTATTTGAATGACTTTTCATTCGAGCTATGCATATTACGCACCAAACACTACAGCCTGGGCCACACTTATCATGCAGCGTTATGGTCCGATATTTCTGTGGAGTGGAAAGATGGTGTTGGAAACGATTACATGACGGACATGTGTGGCATGCACCATTCTAATGCCGTTGTCATTACTGACCATAATAGGCTATGTGATCGGATCGGAGTGGTATCGGAAAGCTGCATGATAAGTGTAACCCAGGCTTGATATCATGAATATTTCTAAATATCAAGCCTAGAAGCACCCTTCTTCTGAAGACAAAGCGACTCAACGAAGAGAACCAATACAACAGAGCGAGACCGAGATAGATCCGTGGACTTGGCCTACTAAGATGCCAGAGACCTTCAGAAAATCAATAATCGGCTACTAGCCCAATTTCCATCCTGCTGTGGCTGGGAAAAATATGCAAAGAACAAATCTGAGTATCAGCAAAAAATCCTTTTTAAGAGTGAGCTAACTCATTCCAACTCCAAGCTTAGGGAGCTCCTATCATCATTTGAGTTTAGAATGATTACTAATCATTATTTTTGAGGGGCAACTCAAACACTCCTAAGCAGATCACGCTGTTAGAAATTTGGATCATAAGTAGGTATGTTTTATGAAAGTAGTTTGATAAATTACTCTACATTGTCAACTAATTTAATTTTGTAATCTAAATGATGTTGAAAACGTTAATGTCCAAATTACATGGGAATTACTCATGGTAAGAGTTACAGCTGTGTTCTAAATAGTGTGTTTGTCTTTTCGGTCTCAAAATTTTATAGTTTTTTCAAAGTTTGGAATTTTCCAATTAATTGTGATTGATTTAATTTAATTTTGGAGTATTTTAATTGAAAAAATAATTGTTGTGTGTTTTGAATTGTAAATTGAGTGTGTAATAGGAGAATGTTAAGTGACACATAACCCAGATACATTTGGACTGTTGTATAAATTAGAATTGGAACCGTTTTGGGCGTGAGCCTGTGGTACTTTTCTGCAAGTTGTGTAATTCTGAATGAATAAATAAATAAATAATACTTTTATAATTAGTTCATTTCATAATTATGCGGAGCCAAATATAAGTTTGGAGTCAAACCGAAAGCAGTCGAAGTCTTGGACGACTACGTCATTGATCAAATCGAAAGTAGTCAAGATCTTGGGAGACTTACTCATTAAACTATCAGACAGTCCAGACGAATTTCAGATCGAAAAAGAAATGCAGCGAGCCTGAACTGAATATGAATTTCCTGCACCCAATGCTGCCTTAATGCAAGAATAAGGGATGCAATTCAACATAGATTATCGCAGCTAAGCTGGCAAATATGAGTGCTGAAAGCGAGAGCATTCCGAAAATGCTTTGTGTGAAAAATTTTCAATTCACCTCACGAATGGTTCAAGCATTGTCTACCAGTGACAGGTCTTACATTCAGAAAATTTAGCTCGGCTCCTTCTGCCTTCCAGTCTACCTGATATGCCTGTCTAGCTTCAATAAACTCTTTAAAATGTCATCCCATTGGAATACTTCCCTCCTTCAAGCAAGCACTCCAATTTCATTGCTTTCACAATTCTGTCAGATCCGTGTCATTCTCAATTTGTGGAAATTGTATTTGAAAAGACTGAATTAACTCAAAGTGGTTGGAAATTTCAAACCATTCAAGACATTTTTTGAAACAGGAAAAGTTTGTATTAAATGTGTCCAGTACATTATGAAATATACCGATCTACCGATTATGTTTGGATACAAAAAGTGAGATGAAATAAATCAAGTGATAGAAATGGAAACAACGAGTAATAATGATGAAATACGATTATTTTTCCTATAATAATCATGAAATAACTCAATAACGAAAAAATATGAAAATTAGAATCTTGATCAAATACTTTTCATATTTCAATTTACAATGGTGCTCAATAAGAAATATTAACAGATAAAGCTGGAGGACAGCTGAAATGTTGCAACTATCTGTAGTGGTAGTCATTCTCCAGTTCAGTGAATTGATCCTGGTGTTGACAAAATTATATTGGGTTTATATATTCTAGTTCATATGGAGAATCATTCGTTTGTTTATTCATTCATTATCAAGTTATTTAATGTTTATTTATAGCCCATTTATTTATTTTATTGTTCAAGTGTGGTTATCTTGGAACTTCTATTTTTAAGACACCCTTATTTTAATGGAAGCAAATTGAAAGGAATTAAGTAACTTGTTGTATAGAAAGAATTTAAATCACTGAACTGCTATCGCCAATGATGGAGCAGAGTTTTGAATAGAATAGAGTATCAGGAGCGAGTGCCTGTGGAGTTCAGTAAATCATTGATCCGGGGTTTTTTACATGAATAGTGTTGGCTGTGAAGAGCTCAATTCTGAACAACAATGAATGGAATCAATTGCCTCTGTACAATACCAATACAATACTCCTACTTTCGTACTTATTGCCATGAACCATTGCCAAGTATGCAACTCAACACTAACACTTACAACATCATCAAAGCCGAATAATAACAGGATCTGAAAAATGAAGGTGGCCTCATCTTCTCCAATCGAATAAAATACCTTATATCTTATAAGCGGGTTTTTACAGCCTTCCCGGCCGTTTCCCGCACTTAACACGCCATCTGCCTCTATCTCTCCATACGTCTTGTTGGATGCCCCTGCTCATCTTGGCCTCTTCTATGTTTTGCTCGAATAAAATTATTTATAACTATTATCAACCTGTACATGAAAAATAGTCATAAGTACCCCATAGTAATCAGAATGCAGCAAAAAGTAATTCGAGTTATGAGAACTTTTTACATAACGTTTAATTTTTGCTACAATTCAAATTCAACTACAGTATCTCCACGTCCTAATATGTGATGTTATCATCCAAATTAATCACTGATGAGGCATATTTCGGAACAAGTCTGCAACGCCTGTCCAGAATCCACTCTCGAGCTACAATACCTTTAATTAGTAAGATAGCCACCGCCAAAGGTGTATTAGGAAAGCAATTATTCCTATAAGGGTCCAGTCCTAATGAAGCCTCCCGCTCATATATGCTATTGGCCGCTGGCCCTACCAAGTTGTGCGGTGCGGTGCACCTCACATAGTTCTACTTTAGTGCAGAAGTCATTACCCGGCAGCAAGCAAGCAGTTCGCATCGCAAACTGGATCCGCAAACTGTTGATCGCCGAATTCCAACTCGGCAGACGGAGATGGGATGTTTCCAGCCGCCGCCATCTCGCAGCATTCCTGCCACTTCAAATAAAATCATATGCTTCGAGGAATTTCTTAATAGACTCATTCCATCAAAAGTTATGAGAACAGTTTTCAGCTCCTCTCCAGAATATCTTTCAAAACAAGTTTGAAGAACCATTTTGTTTGATTCCTCGCTAAACTTCTACGGTTATATCCTAGTTGAATTTTGCATGATAACTTTGAATCACTAGAGGAGTATGTTAAGTTGAAGGAAACTAATATGATGCCGTTGATGTTGAAGTTGAATCGGTTACTGATGGAAAACAGTCATTTGTGATCATTCTATAGTTGCATGAGCTCTAGGCCACACTTATCATGCAGCTTTCTGGTCCGATCATATAACATGATTTGGGATTACAACGGCTATTAGAATGGTGCATGACAGACATAACCGTCTCATATTTAACACTCCACCACAAAAAAATATTAGACATGGGTAGGCTCGGAACGCTGCGTGATAAGTATTATTTTTACGAAGTGCAATTATTGATTCGGAAACATCTGTGATCAGATTAATGATATCTGAAATCCATTTCATGAAGGCGCTACTCAACATTATAGCACGGGCTCATCAGGATACTGCTGAAATAAAATCAGCTGATCGTATTTCATTTAATTACCTTCAAAAATTATTTCTCCCCCTCATGATGATAATTTATGATGATATATATATATATATATATATATATATATATATATATATATATTTATTTATTTATTTATTTATTTATTTATTATTTTTTTATTTTTTTATTTTTTTTTTTTATTTATTTATTCATTTATTGATTTATCCTTTCTCACCTTGTAGAGAATAAATGAGTTTGTCAATCTTCATAATATGAGTTTGTTCATAATGTCTCGAAAAAAATGTGTTTTTGGAAATTTGATGGAAGCATTCAATAGTTATCAACAAAGATACAAACAAATCGAGGTTGAATGGTAGATATGACAAAAAAGTCCATACTCCACCTAACAGAAAATGTTTTCATTCTATTTCAAATCTACAAACTAACAAACCTACAAACGGCCAACGACTTGATCGTCAACTCAAAAGGCGCTACGTTCAATGAACTAATTAAGTTACTCTTATTGCACCCATCTCATCAGACGGTGCAGCTGCAGGGTGTTATTGTAGCGCATCTCCAATGTGGAAGATTCAATTGCTTGCTTAATTAAATAGAGCCTAGACGCCAAAATCATTGCAAGACGAAAAGTTGCAGTGTCAGAGAAGCCGAGTAATCGATAGTTTCCAAGTCAGCGACCCCCACCGCATAAATTAGTTGGCAAATTAAGCTTGCCTGCAATTCACTATTATTGCGTTTACTTGGCAATCTCGCGAAGATTGGCTGGCTTTATGTTAACTCGGCCAGCAGCAGAAGTGAAACCTGGAAGTTATGATAACTATTTTATTTGGTGTCGCTAATCTGTGCCGAGCAGTAAACTCTGAGCAAAAACTCCAAAAGAAGAATTAGAATTGTAGCGGAAGAATTAAACATGAGTTCTGAGCAAAAAGTGAGCTTGAACACGCAATATAAGATTATGCTTTCACTGCATGACTTAAAGGTGATGGAAAAAAGAAGAAGCACTCAAAATGATAATAAAGAAAGTTTCTCCAACCTTCATAAATTTTGGTTGAAAAAATCTGGAAATCTCCTCAACGAGTCCACAGATTGAGAAACATCCGTTATTATTTATATAATTAAAATTGCGAATTCAAGGATAAAAGTATGGTTATAATACAAAATATGAACCTTTTCTAGAATACCAATTCAGTGAAAACTGTATACTGTGAAGAATATAATCGAAGTATATATACCGGCTTGTATCAAACGACAGTACCCAAAAGTATCCAAACAGTGATTCAACACCAGATATATATATTTTATATTTTCAGTATTAACGGTATCTTTTCTCTATAGTGATATTCACATTCAAAGATTATTTTATAAATTTTCCCTCACTGGTTTGATGTTTTACCCGATGTTTTCACAATACATTGTGAATTTACTATCCTGCATGACACTACAACTCGGTAGCAAGTGAGACTTTGTAAACTTATTCATAGCTTTCTTGATACTATGTGGGAAATAGATGAATGACAATTTTAAAAATATTTAATACAATATATAAATTGTCTTTCGGAAATTCAACTAATGAAAACTTTGCTTGGTTATGTACGTTATGTTCGTTTAAAGAGATTTTGATGTAGCATTGGAATTCAGAATATGCATAAAAATACCACCACAAGTATCATTTCATAAAGAGATACCAGTCACCTCACTCATATTCAGTAACATCAGAGCCATACACGTTTGATACTTCAACCCTTAATGGTCAGAAGCATGACCATGCATAATCATGTTTCAAAGCAGCCACATCTATGCCAACAAGCTGACTGGCAACGATCAAAATTGGATACCCTGTGTGGAACATAAATTCAAAGGAAATGTCCATTATGGATACAGCTTGATAGGTCTGAATTCAGCTGAGTTCAGTAACTATGACTGACCAATGCATGAGTCTCAGCCTGTCATGATCTGATTAGGCTGATTGAATGACACAATAATTTATTAAAATTTCAATTTTCTTGAAATTGGATGTATATTAGAATTAAAATTTGGACAGATTTTTCACAAATGAATTTTATATCGAAAAGTAGTTACGTTTGTAAAAGCGCTCCGTTGCAAGATATGATGGATATAAGGATAAACGGGAATAGGATACAGAATATAAACAATTCATAGGATTTGAATGGATTTTTATTCTCATTCAATTATGTTGGATTTATACGTTTTTATTGGATTTATAGATCTGAAAAGAAGCAGGTGTGGTAGTTTTACCGGAATACGACTTTAAATGACAAGTGCAAAAATCGATATTTTTCATCACCTAAAAAATAGTTTTCCGATGCAGGCCATATTGATTTTTCATGCCGGTCCAAATTAAATAATCAATAATAAGAACCAATTATATTTTTCATTTTTCGCTTGTTGTGGTATTTTATTATAAGATTCCAATTAGCTATTTTCATCATATTCGGTTTCAAATAATCAAATCATTATAAATTTGTTTACCAGTTCAACTATGGTATTAAGATCACGTGATTCAAATTGATGCGAGGATAATAATGATGAGTATTTCATATTATTATCGATTCTTGTGGCATCATATTGGGAGATTTGTTCTGATAACGGAATCTCTTCCTTTCAATATTATATCCATGTATTTGATCGTATGATTATTATCATGATGATTTTATAAAAATAAGAACCAACTAATTTGCTTCAATGTTTGCCAAATGTCTCTTTTTTCAACCAGATTCCGTGGTTCATAGAATCAGATTTCTTCATAGAACGTCTTGGGAAAGTGATCAATACGAAGTGGCTTAGACCACATGATTATGTTGCTCATAAAGATTTCATGGCATCAGTCCATCTAGACCTTGAGGAGTAGACACGAATGTTGCCACTCAAGTAAATTTCGCCAGCAAAGTTGCACAGCTGGCGCTGTGACTTCGACGTCTGCTTTTTTTGCGAATTCAACTGAGCCACATTCTGAAGCGAGAAGCGCCCTTGAGTCTCGTAAAAGCAGGTTCTCGAAATGAAGTCCTCGCGGCCGGCATTAATATTTCACGAATCGAATCTTTCCTTATCAAAATTGCATTCCGGCGCATGGAAAGTAACAGCTGATCAAACAGTTCACTTTCCATTACAGATCAACGGAAAGCTACATTTTATTCCACTGCTCCGTATCGACTGCCGATTTTGCTCTTTCAATGAAAATGCTCGCATTCTTGTAAGGGGAAGAGAGTATGATCATTCAACTATTACAGTCTGAATCATTCATGAATTCATAGAATCGACATCATAACTTTAGCCTCACACCTAAGAGAGGATGTTCCAAGAAGTTTGAATTTTAATACCAAATCACCACAACACAATATTCTTAAAACCTCTTTGTTTCTATCCATAATTTTTAAAAATCTATCCATAATTCATAAAATGGATTATGAGAAGCGTTTTGAAGTTACAGAGTCAATTAAATTTCAGATTTTGTGTTCATCACCAATAATAATTATAACCAGAAATAAAATTTCTGATTTTTATCGCAGCGAATTTACAGCTCAATTATATTTAGGATCCACTGATCCAAAAAGGAATTTGATTCAAGCTCCTCACCTATATAACTTGGGTTTAGGATAACATATAATACTTTATAATAGATATAATACATGAATTGATAATACACATTTCAATTATATTGGCTTAGATATTCAATTTTAAGTTGTCTAGTGTTGTAAAGGCTTCTCAAAAATAAGAATGAAATTGAAGATTGCAGAATAGTGTAAAGCCATTCATTCCATAATGAATTAAACAAACTAATCACAATAATTGATATAATCTCCTCGACGAGGTCTCTTTGATTAAGATAACCTGATGGTAAGATTTTTTTTATTCTAATGGAAATGAATTGATCATTTATTTATTCATGAATTATATTTATATTTCCTTAAGTTCTTCGAGGAAATGGGCAATGTGTCCCTTTCCAGCTAATAAAATAAGATGAAAGAAATTTAATGCATCGTTTCCTCCTACTATTTTGGCTCAATCTTCTTATAAGTGAGAAGTTTTCTTCTTCTCATCTCGGTTCTTGAACCTATTCAAGATATTTATCAGCCGACGAGATACATTGATCCGTATTTATTAGAAAAGAACACTCTGCTCTTAATGATATTCCAGTTCATTTTTCCTGCTCATTATTCACATTCCACATAAAACTCGAAATCTGAGGAATGACTCATCTCCTTAAGCGTGTTTCTGAATGGTTCCTCCTTCTCTCTACTCATGAAATTTTAATGGAGTGATATTATAGGTGAAATACCTACAACGCAGTTCATATTTCTCAGGCGTTGAAGAATGGGCGGCGGAAAGCGTGTAACGATGTTTCTTTCCAATGTCAACGTGCTCCCGGAAGCAGGAATGCCGCGAATTGCTTCCTACATTTTGCATCAGCAAATATGGAGCTGACTGAGAATCCTCACGGCGCTCGTAAATGCAGCTGCAAATGGGACTCGTAAATATATATTCCAGTTATTGATGAATTTATCATTTTTCATCCATCCAAAATACTGATTATACGTATTTTCTGACAATTCCCAATTTATTTAAATTGATATAAATTATTACAGGAATAACTACTGCAAGTATTATCATATACAAAAGGAAGCAAAAAGTGGTATATTATGCATTTTTGAGAATATTACTTGACTCGAGCTGTGCCGAAATTAATTAATTTTTTTTGAAATTATAACTTTTCCAAGATAAAATTTTATTAGATTGCTGGATTAGCGTTGATATTCCCACGGTAACAGAGTAGTTGCGTGATATAATAATTCAGTACATTACATACTTAAATTCTAATATTTCCTCTATTGTTTTCCAACGTTTTCCTAGAGTACTTAGAATTGTTGTAGACGCAAAATCATCATAAAAAAATCAGTTGAACGTCCATTCTATTGCTGAGTCTTCTACTTTGATTGAGGGAATTTGCCTGTATTCTGTCTTTGTTAGTTGTATTCCTTTCTCGTTCTATTGAGGGAAATTTATTGTTGTCCCCACCACGTCCATTGTAATTGGTAATTTTCTTTTGGCTACATTGCCAGCCCTGATACCTATTTTTGAGCCAGATTCGGTCGACTTGGAGACCTGAACAAGAGACCGCTTTTATATTCTGTAGAGTACAGACATGTTTTCTGAGCTTAATTATTTTTTGGCCTGATTGAATAATGTCTTTTGCAGACAGTTTTTTATTCTTTCCTGGAGACTAAAATTATATTATTGGGAATCATTTATCCCATCAGTTTTGAAATCGCTAATCCTTTTAATAATTATTAATGGCATAGTTAATTTCCATTCAGAGCGGTTGACTGCTGCACTTTATTATTATTGTAGGCTATGGATTAGTGACAGTCGAAAACCCATTTAAGGGTGAGTAATGAATATTTTATAGTATTGTTGTATTGTCTTTATTTTAATAATTTTGATATTACTTTGATATTACTTTGATATTACAGGTAACAACACCTGATTTAACAATTCTTCGTTTTCGAATATTTTATAATCGAATTTTACTCAATCTTGTAGTACATCTGAAATGTATGACGATATACTAATGTAAAAGGAAGTGATACTAAATGGAGTATCTTCCTATTCTTCATTTTATTGGTAGAGTCATTTATATCTCTGACCTTTTGTAGTCGTGAGTAAAGTTTGGAATACTCACTGGTTGTACATCAACTGCAACTCTGTAACTTTTCATCATTCTTTTAACTAGTAATTCCTTTCATAATCCAATTCATTATAGATTTCAAATTCTACAATTAAAACCTATAATATTTATGTAAATTGTATGTATTGTATTCATTGGATGATTTCTTGAGAAATCATTCATTGAATACAATGTTTAGTATGTTATTTATTTTAGCATTACTAAGTATTTGTGACTTGTGTTGCAGGTTTTTTTTGTGTATGTGTGTATTCTTGAATACTCATTCGAGGAACGAGCTGTAAATATGCCTTGCTGTCGAACGAGGGCTTACGAATTCGCCGACCGAGATGGCCGGTGATATCGGACATCTGACCTTGCCGTGCGGGGCTGAAAGACGATCTTCGATCTGACGCCACAAGCCCGATGCCTGGAGGCCATCACCCTTCATCCTCATCCATCACCCTTTGGACACCGGACTCGAGGACGACAGATCTTAGATAAGTACTTGATACCCCCCACTACAATATCAGATGTGCCCCCGTAAATTTGGTCTCTTAAAGACGTATTGTATTTGGTATCTCAAAGACATGAGTATTTGGTCTCTTAAAGACATAAGTATTTGATCTCTTAAAGACATGTTGTGTTGGTCTCTTAAAGATAGATTGATTATTCGATTATCCATGTAAAGATGTATTTTGTAATATTCTCATTATTATAAGAGCAGTCAGTCAACCGCATATCTATGTTTTTAATTCCAAGACCCTCAAACCACTAGAATTAGGATCACATTATTGATCAGATAAAAATCCGCAGACCTCAGGGCACAATTTCAACAACTTAGCCTTCTCCGACAAAATCATTTGTCACCAGGAGGTTGGCTTAGAGCATCTTCTGAAATCAATAATCATAGTTTATTCATTCTCTTCTTTTTCATCACAGTATACACTCATTCAGAATCACACAACTTTTAGAAAAGTACCACGAGCGTGAACACTTATTTAGGTCTTTCAAAGGAAAGACCTATCTCACTTACGACCTTTTTAGAGATCTGTAGATTTCCCTCATACCATAAATTAAATATAAGCTCCATATTTCATGACAGTTTTCGGGACTCTATTATCAGCCATTCTGTTAACAATATTTATTCATCTGGACTGTATCAACTATCAATATAAAGGTGCGTACAGATATACGCGCCGCGAACATGAGCAATTCAATTTTAATCAGCTGACTATATCTGTATTTTTACAGAAACGGTGAGATTCAGATATAAAAAGCTTGGCATCAGCTGATTAAAAGTGAATTGCTCATGTTCGCGGTGCGTAAATCTGTACGCACCTTTAGAGAGAGAAGCAGCTTTTGGTTCATTCTCTTCATTTTCTCTCAATCGTTGATTTGATATTGTGCTTGTGTGAGTAAAATAAAATTCATTGAGTATAATAATTGATCACATATTATATTATTCTACAATTCTTAATAGTTGTATGAAAGTATAGATATGGAAATGAATGTATCAATTGATAGTGAATCAATGTTTTAATTGATTATTTATATTAATCTACAGTTCAAAATTGTATTGATATCGGGATGGAATGAATGTATAGGTCAGATAATAGAGAATTCAAATGATATTCATTGCATTCTACTCCTATTCGGGCTGATATTCCACATCTCCACACGAGTGATTTGAATCCATTTTTCACAGCAAGGGATGGTCGATTTCAATTATTAGTTGTCGGCAGCGGCGGCTCAGGAGGCTGCACTACAGGCGTAGGTAGGAGGTGATAAGAAAGGCAGCAGAGTGGAGAGGAGAGGAGGCCTCACTACAGGCTGCAGGCCGCGAGTCCAAAACTCATTAGGCAGGATTGTCACTGGTGCTTAATTTAGTGTTAAGCTGTAGGGTCCAACCGACGCGAATCCGAGTGCAGAGAGCTTAGGACTTGGGAGAGGGGGAGAGAGTGGTGAGAGGATAGAAGAGGGGGTGAATGGGTCTGGGAGACCTAGGATGATGAAGGGGTCTAGGAGACCGTGCACTGAGAGCAGTGTAATTACTGGCTATCGGCCAGACGATCGTCGTCTTTATTCGCTCTATTTACGAGCGAATACGCGAGCGCTCAACAAATGCAAGCTCTGCGCCACTGACTGTCCAAGACGCATAACCCAGTTTCAGCAATTTTCAATCGATCATCACTGATTTGTATACTTTCATTTGAAACCGTTTGTGTGCTCCTCGAAAGTTGGTTTTGGAGCTCTATACATGTAACTATGATTAAGTTAAACATTTCCAATTCATATTATTCTCGAGCTTGGGTAAATTCATTGATTGAAAGGATTTAAAGCTCTGAGTATGTGAGTCTGGAATTAATCTTACAAGCTGAGATGTATTGTTTTATTCATCTCCAGGTAATAAATTGGAGATGAAAATGAAATATTGAATATATAAACAT